>NW_020174369.1:1938568-1990365 GCF_003031525.2 Neophocaena asiaeorientalis asiaeorientalis | reverse complement strand
TGGATGTAGGGAGCTTCTCTGATCAGAGATGCAGCGTGGGAGTTAAGAGCACACACTCTGAGATCAGACTAGCTACCTCAGAATCTCTGCCGCTTACCAGCTGTGTAACCTCAGGCAAGTACTGATTTCCACAGGCCTCGATTTCCTCGTCTGTAAAATGGGGGTGAAGAACAGTAGCCACTTTGTGGAGCTGCTGAGTGCTACCATGTGAAGGTCTTAGAGTAGCACCTGGGTGTTGGGAGGGCCATGGATGTGCTGCCAGGGGGAAGCCAGTTCTCCTCTTCCTGAGCAAATTATGCCGCTTCTCTGAGCCTCTGTTTCCTGTGACCGTCATGCCCATCATCTAGAACTGTTGGGAGGATGAAAAGAGGTAAAGCGAGTGGGTGCTCAGGATATGACTCTCCTTCTAGCGCAGAGTTCAGGGGCTGGTATCAGACAGACCTGGTGACTAGCCGCAAAGCCTCTGTGCTTCTGCTTCCTCAGTGCACACACACAGCAGGCTTGTGAGGAATAAAATGTGCAGTGCGTGCGCTTAGCACAAGGCCAGGCCAGAGACTGATGGCTCAGTAAGTGTTACCTATGGTTATGTACTGAGCCGGGCTGGCCAGACAGAGCCTGCATACTGCAGCCTCCAAAGGGATTGAAGCAGATGTAGATTGTGTCTCCATGTAGCCAGTGAATGGTTACGGCGGCTGCCTTTCCATAGTGGCCGCAGGAATCAATACAGATGGCTGCCCGATCACGTCCAGTACAGTGTATCTGATAGACAGACCTCACGGACCACGACACACAGATGCACAGAGTGGATCTGAGGTTTTCCTGAGCCACAGCAGCGGGATGGATTTTCACTGTTTGCTTCTCATTAGACCCAGGGTGCTTATTTTCCAACACAGAACACATGCAAATTGACAACAGGCGCATGCTTTTAGATATAATCAAGAAGAATGAGCTCGTGTACAAGCAATAATTTGTCTTAGCTCAGTGTCAGGATTTCCAGAGTTTTGTGCTATGTGTTTTGGTTTGGGTTTTTTTTTTCTTTCTGGAGAGGGGCTTAGGCATATAAATAGTGTCTTACCTCTTCTTCCCCTTTACAAATGAATCAATGAGGGTAGGGTTGCAGTGACGTCTACTATGCAAATTCCCTTCTACTTGGGGTAACTGGAAGGGCACTGGAAGGGATTTTTCTCTGCTCTTTGGCATCTTCCAAATAAGCCTGAGTGACCAGCCTCAGAAATGTCCATCACAGGACAAGTTCGTTGAATGAATCCAAAGTATCTTAGACCTTGCTCTATCTCTACCATCCCCATAAAGCCCCAGAGTGTTGCCTCCCTGGCATTCACTGGGAAGTTAATAAGTGCTACTTCAGAATAACATCTATTGCTTAAACATGAAAACCTTCTGTTGACACTTTTTGGCACTAAATGTCATAACTAGATTATAAGGGATCATATCTTAATTTTTAAATTCAACACATATTTCTAATTATAATCCTTGAAAACTCTTTATCGCATCTAATATTGTAGTGTGCACCTAGGGTAGGTTCAGCAAATACAGGTTGGATTTTGATTAAAAGGTGGCTTTTAAAAAATGAGACCACGAGTACCTTAAACGTATCAGCTCAATTCACGTGTCAGCCTGAAATCGTTGGTCTGTAATCAGTTCTCATTCTCACGTTCCTTTCTTAAGTGTGCCTTTAGAAATGACAGTTTAGGAATAAGAATATAACGGAGGGCTTTGTTAAAGACTTTGAAAACGGTTGATTAAAAAAGAAGTGCTATGTTTTCTTAAGTCAGGAAGAAGGAGACGGGCACAAACGTGGTGATGGACAGGTGCTGAGGAGGGATGGTGTGTCAGGCTTTCCTCTGCTTCCTCTCATCTCATCGTCACTCAGCAGTCAACTGTTCGTTCACCCTGTTTCACAGATGAGGAACTGAGCCTTAAAAAAGGTAATTAACTTGGCCAAGGTAATATAGCTTTTATGAAAAAATTATCTCTGATACTGGAAATGAGACAAGAAAGTATTTTATACTTCCAGTCACTACTGTGCTGAAGGTTCTAGCCAATGCAGTAAGACAAGGAAAAGAAAAAAAATTTAACGATGGAGAAAAAATTTGAGCTGTGATTATAATCGGAAAGAAAGATAATATAGCTTCTAAACACTGAGAGTTTATAAACTACATCTCATTCATTCCTTTTAGTAAACTTATGAAGTAGGGATTCTTAGTAGTTTTGTGGTTGAGATAACAGAGCCGGAATGACTTGTCCAAGGCCCCTTGAACCTGTCAGGGTTGGGGCTGTGACATGGGACCTGAGACCTAAAGGACTGCACCTGAATAATGTCACACTGTGGTACGCTGAGCCATCATTATGTGAAGAGTTACGGGCTTAGATGGGGTTCCAGATTACTATATAATGGTAAGCAGAAACAGATACCATATATGTGTTTAACCAGGTCCCTTTGCCTTTATAAGGTGATATTAGACGTCAACTTATTTCTCATTTTGGAAAAGAAACTTTGAAAAACTGAGCCTTGTTATCTAGATCCTTACGTTTAGGCTACCAGCTTGATATTGAGAATGGCCAGTATGAGGAGGGGGTTGAAATGGCAAAGAAGGACACATACCACGGCCATCATCAAAAATGAGCAAAACGACACACCTGAGTATGTCCCTGATTATGTTATAGGATTTAGGTCTTTCAGGGAAACTCTGTTCTTCCAAATTGGGACACAAGGAACGCAAGTAGGCGAGGGGGACGGAGAGGGAGGGAAAGGAGAAGAATAAAGAGTGAACAGAAAGACCTTGGTCACTGTGATATATAAAATAGGTAACCAACCAGGACCTACTGTAGCACAGGGAACTATATTCAATATCTTGTAATAACCTATAAAGGAAAAGAATCTAAGAAAGATATACATATATAGATGTGTATACACACATATATGAATAACTGAATCACTGTGTTGTACCTCTGAAATATGACATTGTAAATCAGTTATACTTCAATTAAAAAAAAAAAGAAAGACCTTGGAGTTCTAGGGGGAACTAGTGTGTCGTGGAGCCTCCTGGAAGTGTGAAGATGCTCTTCTTCTTTCTTTACTCCCTCCCTCCCCTCCTCCCTCCCTCCCCTCCTCCCTCCCTCCCATGGTCATTAGCACCTGCTCCTGAGACAGGCCCTGTCTGGGTGCTAAAGATGCAGCAGTCAGTGAAACAGTCTCTGCCATGGAGGGGTTTACACTGTAGTTGGGAGATTTGCACAAGAAGCACAACTGATGTGCGAGTTTCTAACATAGAAAGTGTTTGGAGGAAAACAGAGCAGAGGAGACAGGTTGTGCACCTGGCGGGTAGGGTTTGTGATTTTAAACAGGGACACTGGGGCAGGCTTCCCTAAGAAAGTAACATTTGAGTTGAGACTTGAAGGAGGTTGCGTGGGCCTGCTGCCACAGGTGCCAAGGTGGGGGCGTGCCATGCGTGTGGAAAGAATGGCAAGGCGGCCCGTGTGCCTGGGACAGGGCGCGGAGGGGAGGATGGTGGCCAAGGAGGTCAGAGGAATAAAGGGGGTCAGGCAGGAAGGTCATAGAGCGCTTTGTCCTAGTGTCAAAGAATCCGATCCTGTTCTGAAAACCCACCGTAGGGAAGTCTGAGCAGAGGCAGAGAACGCTGTTAGGAGGATATAGCGATAATCCACAAAGAAGATGATGGCGGTTTGCAGCAGAGTATTAGCGGAGGCCTTGGTGAGAAGTTTGGATTCTAGATGGAGTCTCTCCAGTGCTTACTGAGTATGTGCTTAGGTGTCAGGCGCTGAGGTGCAGGGCACTGAAGAGTTGGAGCATCAGCGTCCTTCAAGAGTGAGTAAATAACACGCGCTCTGACAGTGCTCCCCAGAGAGACCGATACTGGGGAGAGAGGCTGTGCTGTGTGGGAGAGGAGATTGACCCTAAGGGCTCCTATCCTGCCCTACCACGTGCTGGGAGGGGGTCCAGAGCAGCAACCATTTAACCTCTATTTTCTTAACTGCAAAACGGGAAAGTACTATTTGTATACTTCCTATGCATATAAATAAGAAATACAAATTGCTTAGGGAAATCATCTTAATAAATAGGGTAGGCACAGAGAGGTAACATCCAGAGACTTTTAAGTGGCCGAATAATGTTATATTGATATGTAAGAGCCACTCAGAAGCCAGACCTCCTCCAACCTTTATGACGATGTAATCGCTGGCAAATCACTTAATCCCTCCATGCCTCATTTGTACAACGGAAAAGGTGATACCTGCCTACCAGATTAATATGTAAGCATGTAGAACATGCTTGACATACAGTAATCAAAACTAGTCCCTAGTGTCGCTGTGAGTTCCAGGGAAGTTGTTCAGAATATCCTCACATCATTAGCATATTTGAGCTGCATTGTACCTATTTCCAGGGCATTTTTTTTTTTAATTTCCATGTTTTCTGAATCCAAATTTTACCTAATGGTCAGAGAATTGCAGAGAAATCAAACCCTTCTATTTGGTTTTCTGTTTGTTCATCCCATGCAGTCTGAGTGTCTCTTTAATTTCTTCTTGGATTAGTCATGTTTACCAACAGCTCTAAAAATATATTCCAGCTTTCAGAAAGAAAAAGGCAATAGCTGTAACAAGATATTAGAGGCTGTATAAACGTGTCTTGCTTGAAGTTAATGTGAAAAATGTAGAGAAAAAAATAAAAAGGGGAAATTTGGGAAATTGGGCAGTGATGTTTAACCAAAATGACATGTGCATCTCTGAATGTAAAATGTACACCTGTGTTAATGCCTTGCCGGCTGCCTGCCATCCTGAGGTTTTTATCACGTCATAATGCGGTGAGGAGGTATTTCTTTGCTTTTTTAGTTTTTCTGCTCGCAGATGCCAACAATGATTATTTGTAATTTCAGAACTAAAGATGCTCAAAAGCAACATCTGTGATTCCATATTTTTCTGTGAGATCCAGAATGCATGTCTTATTCCTGTCTGTTACCGGGGAATATTTGCGGTCAGACATAATTCCTGTGTACTTGATTTAGCTCTGGGCCAGATTATTGACTAAAAGGTTTTAAAATGGGGCCCGTACTCTCAGTATCTGCACTGTGTGGATTCCCGACCTCTTAATCCCCATTTTCTTTAATACAAATAAAAGAGAGTTTATCAGTTGATTCAGATGAGTGGGAGTGTGCCATGTAAATTTCAAGGAATTACGCGCTAAATTACGGGACCCATTTGGGGGCTTAAATATTATTCTCCACTACATAAAACTGGCGTGGATTTTAAGTGAAATGGCACCCAGTGGCAGGCAATTTTTTTTGTTATTTTATTTCCTATCCTGGCCTCCAGAACCTAAGGACAATGGAAGGGGATGTTTGTTCATTTATAATTTGACCTCCTGAATTGTTCTTGAAATGCAATTTAATCCTCATATCAAGCAAAGTCTAATGCTGTATTTGCCAGTAAAATAATCATTTGCATTTTTTATTGACAATACAAATTGTGTTTAATCAGGCAGTTGGCCTGTTAGCATTTCCAAATGATTGAAGACCTCGTTTGGTTCACACTACATCCCATTTTGGGTCAGATGCATTCTGTTCTTGTTAATTATCAGAGTACATAAAGTTGCTTTTTAACATTGTGCTTTTTTTTTTTCCCCCCAACTGTCCAGGTCCCACCTAGCTATGATCGCTTATCTCTGGAAGAAAGCCAGAAAGCTCCTAAATTCTTGTTTCTACATTTACAGATTTCAGCCCAGCTTCGAAGAATAGGTAGAACATATTTCTACTAACTTACTTGATTGTTGAAAGGACTGTGGTGAAATGAATGGTAGCTCTGGACCACAGATTGAAAGGCTATGGTTTGATTATCATTACCAGAAAGAAAGACAGTTTTCCAGTCTGCAGCCATGTGACACCTCACCTCTCTGAGCCTTTGTTTCCTTGTTTATAAAGGAAGGACAACAATGTCCTCTTACTTTCTTTAGGATTTTCCTGAGCTTTTATCCTTTGAGAGGGACCATAGCTAAGCTGGGTGAGAAGACCAACTCCACCTTTACTAGCCAGATGACCTCAGGCAGGTTCACCTATCTCTGCCTCAGTTTCCTCATCTGTATAGTGGGCACATTAATAGTATTTACTCCACAGGGTGTTCGTAAGAGTTAATATGTGGAAAGCTGTAAACAATGCCTGGCCTGTGGAAAGTGCTAAGTATGCTGCTATTATATTATCATCATCATTCTTATTGTTAATAACATTTCCGCACAGGGTTATTGTGTGGATTAAATCAGTTCCTATTTGCAAAGTACTTCCAGCAAGCCCTAGTGTGTAGTGAGTCCTCTAAGTGTTTGCTACGATTTTTATTTTCAGTTAGCTACCATTTATTAAGTGCTCGCTGGATGTAAGGCATTAGGTTAGGAATCCCTGTAGCAACTTGTGAGGAAGAGGAGTTACTAACTTCACTTTACAGATGAGGAAAAAGGCTCTGAGAAGTTCAGCCACCCCTGTCCCCCCAGGGGGAGGGTAGCAGGCTGAGTGAACAGCAGTCAGGGCTAGAGGGCAGGGCAGTCTGCCTCCAAGCAAATGCCCTTTCACATCTGTGTCTCCTCAGTCCTGTGCTCAGGCCCCAAAGCCCTGAGCTGGGAGTCTACCCCAGACGGATACTGTTTGAGCAGTGTTCCAGGCCCTTCCCTCACACACAGGGCTGTGCATCTTACTTTGTTTTGTTTTGTTTTTTTACATTTTTATTGGAGTATAATTGCTTTACAATGGTGTGTTAGTTTCTGCTTTATAACGAAGTGAATCAGTTATACATATACATATGTTCCCATATCTCCTCCCTCTTGCATCTCCCTCCCTCCCACCCTCCCTATCCCACCCTTCTAGCTGGTCACAAAGCACCGAGCTGATCTCCCTGTGCTATGTGCATCTTACTTTGGCCTCAGTATTCACCATGGTGACCTGGGCTGGACCATACTGTCCCACCCATGCTCCCCACGGAAGCTTCCACTTGGCCTGGTTGTCCCTACTGTGAGGGAACAGGAATCCGAGGCCCGGGGACCTATTTAGATTTTCTTCCCCCCCCGCCCCCAAATACGTTTGCCAGCTGTATCTACCCCCCCATTACCTCCTCCAACCCCCTCTCTATCCGTTATTCCCAATACAGTACATGTTGGCAATAAAAGGTATTAGGACAACGATGATGACCGTGATGGATTTTAGTTTGTTTCAGAGTTAGACATTCAGTGATAATTGAAAATATCAAATGTGTTTGGATTGGTTCACAAAGACACAGATGATAATAGTAACAGACATTTATTGAGAGTTTACTATGTGCCAGACCTGTTCTAAGCACTTAACTGTTCGAAGCAGCAGTTACCTAGTAATTTGTCTAATAGTCATGACAACGTAGGCGATAGGTACTGATATCGTCTGCAATCTCCATGGTCTGCAGGGAGTGGGGTAACTTTGTAAGGAGCAGCACTGGCAGATCCTTCATTTGATTCTACTCATCTTTTTTTCTCCGTGTTAATTGTCTGGTTGAGCACATTCACCTGGCACCGTGTTCTGCAGGTGATACATGTGAGTGGAGGAATAGAAGGGGGCAGAGCAAGGGTGTATTGAACATGCTGGTGGCTAGGCATGGGTCTCCATCCTTCACGCATGTTATCGTATGTCATGTTGACAACAATCATCTGAGATAGGTATGCTTGTTCTGCTGTTAGAGATGAGGGCGCTGAGAACTGGACCTGTTAAGTGAGGGATTTCTTTCCCTCACACTGTGTTACATGGCAAAACCGGGATTTGAGCCCAGGTCTGTCCACACAGAAGCTCACACTGGGCTTCCCTGGTGGCGCAGTAGTTAGGAATCCACCTGCCAATGCAGGGGATACGGGTTCGAGCCCTGGTCCAGAAGGATCCCACATGCCGCGGAGCAACTGAGCCCGTGCGCCACAACTACTGAGCCTGTGCTCTGGAGCCCGTGAGCCACAACTACTGAGCCCGTGTGCTACAACTACTGAGCCCGTGTGCTACAACTACTGAGCCTGTGCTCTAGAGCTCATGCTCCGCAACAAGAGAAGCCACCGCAATGAGAAGCCCGCACACCGCAGCGAAGAGTAGCCCCTGCTCTCCTCAACTAGAGAAAGCCCGCACACAGTAACGAAGACCCATTGCAGCCAAAAATAAATAAATAAAATAAATTAAAAAAAATAAAGGCTCACCCTTTTGTAGGGATTTAGGTTCTTCCCTTTCTCCTCCCTCTAGTTTTAAGACTACAGTGGTAAACGAAGCAGACAAGGTGCCTGTCTTAAAGAGTCTTACATTCTAGGATAAAGAAGATGTGGTATATATATATACAATGGAATATTACTCAGCCGTAAAAAAGAATGAAATAATGCCATTTGCTGCAGCGTGGTTGGACCAACGTGATCATACTAAGAGAAGTAAGTCAGAAAGAGAAAGACAAATACCGTATGATATCACTTACATGTGGAATCTAAAATATGACACAAATGGATTTATCTACGAAACAGAAACAGACTCACAGACAGAGAGAACAGACTTGTGGTTGCCAAGGGGGAAGGAGGGTAGGGGAAGGATGGATCAGGAATTTGGCATTAGATACAAACTACTATATATGGAATGGATAAACAACAAGTCCTACTGTATACCACAGGGAGCTATTAATCGATATATTCAATATCCTGGGATAAACCATAATGGAAAAGAACATGAAAAAGAATGTATATATATATATATGTATAACTGAATCACTTTGCTGTGTAGCAGAAATTAAGGCAACACTGTAAATCAGTTATACTTCAATTAAAAAGAAAAAAGAGACGTTCTAGACAGGGAATCAAGCAAGACACAAACAGATAAATAAGCAGGTCATTACAGATGTGTAGGAGGTTGAGAGGGTAGAGGTGAGAGAGAGCCCCTGATCTAAGAAGCAGGTACTTTGCTAGGGTCCTCAGGGAGGTCGTCTCTGAGGTCCAGAGGATGGAAAGGAGACAGCCATGCAAAGAGCAAGGCAGAGAGAGTACCAGGCAGATGGGACAGCAAGGACAGCAACCCTGAAGCAGAAGAAAGTATGGGATATTTGAGGAAGAGAAGGAAGGGCAGCACGTCTGGTGGAAGGCAGGCAGAGGTCAGGTCAAGGAGGACCCCATGGAACAGGGTAAGAAGTTGGGAATTTACACCAACTTCCATAGAACTTAGAATAAAATTAGCCATGTGACCTTGAGAAATCCCTTTATAGGTCTGAATCTGCAGATTTTTAATATGTTAGATATGGATAGTAATCCCTGCCCTGCCTCCATCTCAGGGATTGTTTGAACATCAAATGACACAAGGAAATTTAGAGGCATTCTTCAAAAGCCACAGAGAATGATGGCTGATTTACCTGATGTGTTTATCTGTGTAAAAGAGAGGAGTCTTTGGAAGACTGATTTATAAAAAAAGGAAGCTGAGCAGTGGAGTTCCTGGGTGCTCAGTCTCTCATTGACTTGTAGTGGTCACAGTAGTAGAAGTTATAATAATGATGATGATAAAAAGAATAAATATCCAATAGGCTCTTAACTATGTGCGGGAAACTGAGCCCTGATATTTTAAATGCATTGTTATTTAATCCTCACATCACTGTATGAGACATAGATACTGTTATTACCTTCATTTGACAGTTGAGGCACTGAGGCACAGTGAGACTAAGCCTCTGTTTCCATGTGTTTGGTTGTGAATAACAGAAAACTCAACAAGTGGCCTGAAGAAGTAAGATGTTTATTTTTATTATATTATTATATTAAAAGAAGAGTGAGAGCAAACTAGTGCTGGGAAATCCGGTCAAGAAAGTCATCGAGAATCCAAGACCCCTTGCCCTTCTGATCCATCATCCTTACCTTGCAGGTTTTGTTCCTCATGAGAGCAAAGTAGCTGCTGTAGCTCCAGTTTTCTTGTCTCGTTGTCAAGTCAGGAGGAAGGAGAAGGGCCAGAGGAGAAGAGCAATTGTGGGAAGGGTCAAAGCCTTCCACTTGTGAGGCTTTGCCCTTTGGGAGAAGGGATACATTTATCTACATCTCATTTTGCCTCCAACTGGGCTACATGACCAGCCCTAGCTAAAAGGGAAGCAGGATTCTGGAATTCCACTTCATAGTTGAGCAGGCCAAAGTGACAGAGAAGAGTGTTAGAAAGTGTGTTAGTGAGCCACGCCCCAGTCACACTGCTAGTGAATGGTGAAATGTATTTCGGCCGAGTCATTTAGATTCCAAGAGTCATACGCTTGACCACGGTGCCGTGTCCCCCTTTTGGAGAGAGGCTTGGGAACCTTGGACCAGTTATTTAACCTCTCTATGCCAATATTTTTATTTGTAAAAGGGGACTAATAAGAGTATTTAAACAATTGGGTTATTGGGAGAATAAGACAAAACAATCATAAAACAATTACCACAGTGGCTGGCATATAATAAGCACACACCAAATAAAGGCGTACCTCCCCTTATTGCACTTTGCAAACGTCGTGATTTTTTACAAATTGAAGGTTTGTGGCAACCCTCCTTGAGCAAGTCTGTTGGCACCATTTTTCCAACAGCATTTGCTCACTTGATGTCTCCGTGTCACATTTTGGTAATCCTTGCAGTATTTGAAACTTTTTCGTTGTTCTTATATTTATTATGGTGATTTGTGATCAGTGATCTTTGATGTTACTACTTTGACTCGCTAGAGGCTCACATGATGGTTAGCATTTTTTAGCAATAAAGTGTTTTTTAATTAAGGTATGTACATTGTTTTTTAGACTTAATGCTATTGCACACTTAATAGATTACAGTATAGTGTAAAACATAACTTTTTAATTAAAGTATAATTGATTTAAAATATATTAGTTCAGGTGTACAACATAGTGATTCAATACGTTTATAGATTATACTCCATTTAAAGTTATTATAAAACATTGGCTCTATCCCCTGTGCTGCACAATATATCCTTGTATCTTATTTATTTTATACGTAGTAGTTTGTACCTCTTAATCCCCTACCCCTATTTTGCCCCTCCTCCTTTCCGTTTCCCCACCAGTAACCACTAGTTTGTTCTTTAGATCTGTGAGTCTGTTTCTGTTTTGTTATATTCATTAATTGGTCTTATTTTTTAGATTCCACATATAAGTGATAATATACAGTATTGGTCTTTCTCTCTCTGACTTATTTCGCTAAGCATAATACCCGCCGTGTCCATCCGTGTTGTTGCAAATGGCAAAATTTCATTCTTTTTATGGCTGAGTAATATTCCGTGGTATGTCTGTACACCGTATCTTCTTTTTATCTGTTCAGCTATTGATGGACACTTAAGGTTGCTTCCATATCTTATCTGTTGTAAATAATGCTGCTATGAACGTTGGGGTATATATATATCTTTTCGAATCAGTGTTTTTGTTTTCTTCAGCTGTATACCCAAGGAGTGGAACTGCTAGATCATGTGGTAGTTCTGTTTTTAGTATCTTGAGGAAATTGCATACTGTTTTCCATAATGGCTGCACCAGTTTACATTTCTATCAACAGTGTACAAGTGTTCCCTTTTGTCCACATCCTCCCCTACATTTGTTATTTGTGTGTGTGTGTGTGATTTGTTTTTGCCAGATCTTAGTTCCCTGATCAGGGATTGAACCCGTGCCCCCTGCAGTGGAAGTGTGGAGTCTTAACCATTGGACTGCAGGGAGGTCCCTGTTATTTGTGGCCTTTTTGATGATAGCCATTCAGACAGGTGTGAGGTGATATCTCATTGTGGTTTTGATTTAAATATCCCTGGTGATCAGTGATGTCGAGCATCTTATGTGCCTTGTTGGCCATCTGTATGTCTTCTTTCAAAAAATGTCTATTCAGGTCTTCTGCCCATTTTTTAATCAGGTCGTTTGTTTTTTGATATTGAGTTGGATGAGCTGTTTATATTTTGGATATTAATCCCTTATCAGACACATCATTTGCAGATATTTTCTCCCATTCAGTAGGTTGTCTTTTTGGTTTTTTTTTGTCTGTGGCTTCCTTTGCTGTGCAAAAGCTTTTAAGTTTTATTAGGTCCCATTTGTTTACTTTTGCTTTTGCTTCCTTTGCCTGAGGAGACAGATCCTTAAACGCAACTTTTATATGCACCGAGAAACCAAAGAATTCGTGTGACTCTCTTTATTGTGATATTTGCTTTATCGTGGTGGTCTAGAACCAAATCCATATCTCTGAGGTATGTCTGTATATGTTAGCCATTTTTACCGTTACATTGTAAACCGCTTCTGTGCCAGCGTTTATGGATACAGAGGGTCAAACAAAATATACAACAGGGTTAAGTTAGTGATGGCGTGAGGGGCAGCATTAGCAGGGATGAGGGAGGGATTGAGGTTCCTTGGAGGTGAATGGGAATAGATAGGCAAGGGTTAGGAAGTCAGGGATGAAGGGATGGGTGTTTATAGAGATGATGCTCTTTAGGTGGCCCAAAAAGATGAGGCTGGGCTCACCAGGAAGAAAAGAGGGAAGATTGTTCCTGACAGAGGAAACCGCATATGCTGAGCAGGTGCAAAGCCACAGAAGGGTCAGACTGCACAGCCTGTTGGGGGAAGAGCAAGTCTTTCCTACGGGCTAAAAGGTAGCGTGGCGGGGGGGGGCAAGATTCCTGAGCACCTCCTTGATGCCAGGCGCTGCCCCGAGCCCTAGGGACGCAATGAGCAGTGAGGGGCAGTCCCCGCTCTCAAGAAGCACATCCCATTGGCAACTCTGTCTTCACATTGGCTAAAAGGGGAAGAAAAATAGAAGAAACCGACATTTTGTTAACTGTCTGCTCTGTGCCGGATTCAAGGCTGTTTTGTGGACACTGTCTCACTGGACTTCAAGGTTGTTAGTATTCTCTCCCTTTTACAGGTGAGGAAACTGAGACTTGGTAAGATTAAATGAGTTGTCCAGACTCCCCAGCTAGTCAGCGGTACAGCAAGGACTCCAATTCAAGTTTCTCTGACTCCAGAACCTGTGCACTATGCTGTCTGCTCTGCTTCCAGAAACCTGGGTAGTGACTCCCACCCCACACCCCGACCCGTGCTAAAATACAGCAATATCCAAGGGCACTTCAGAGCCAAATGCAGTATAAACACCAAGTGCTGGGCTTTTTAAATTGAATTTTATTTTATTTAAGAAGAGGAAAAGCCCTTTACTCCTACAGTAAATTTCCACCAGCTTGTCAGCTATTCCTCAGCCAGGCTGATTAGCCAGAGTGGAGCTGTCCAGGTTGCTCACGTAAAGGCGGATGACTTGACTGTAGTTCAATGCCTTAGCTGTCACCCAGCCGCCTGCCTAAATATGATCCTTTTTGCCCTGCTAACCCCTCTATAAACACCACCGCAATGAAAGCATAAAACATTAAAAACATCCCCTGGGTGACTGCTATTGCCTTTTGAATTAACACCAGAAATGCTTATTTGAGATATGTGGCTTAACTCAAGCGATATTTCTCGACGGGTTAATGAAGATCATATGTTATACGTTAACCTAATATAACACTATCAATTATTTAGTTATTTTTATTGATTGACCTCTTCCAGATTATTTAATAGCAGATTTTTCACTCTTTGGAAGATTTAATGCCTAGCTCTCAGGCACCTGCTTTCTCCATTATGAGTGTCCTCTGAATATAGAGGTGTTAGACAAATTGCAGGCCATCCTGGAGTTAATGAATGTGATGCATAAATAAGCTTGCTGAATCTAAATGTAACAAAGAATCTAACTGCAGATGACACTGGAGAAAGGTTTCAAAGAGGCAAATCATCAAACCCCGACAATTAGAATTGCTATTTAAATATGCAAAAAGCAGAAAGGCAACCCTGGAAAGGGAGAGTGGGTGGCAAAACTAGTGTCAGTATCAACTGGGAGAAGTAGCCCATTAAAGCATCTCTATCACTGACTTTGTAGCCGAGAACTAGAAAGCGATAGGGAATCATGTCCGTTTCGCTTGTGTTGTGGGATGTGTGAGCGTTCCCATGGCTGCTCATGGGCTGTGCAGGGAGGAAGGAGGAGGAGGCTGGAAGCAGGCTGCCTGGCATCCACTTCTCTCGTGACACTGATGACATTTTTAAAAATGTATTTTATGGAAATATAGTTGATTTGCAATGTTGTGTTAATTTCTGCTGTACAGCAAAGTGATTCAGTTACACATATACATACACATATGTACATATATATACATATATATACTTTTTAAAATACATATTCTTTTCTGTTATGTTTTTTTTTAAATTAATTTATTTCATTCATTTTTGGCTACATTGGGTTTTCGTTGCTACACGCAGGCTTTCTCTAGTTGCAGTGAGCAGGGGCTACTCTTCGTTGCAGTGCCCGGGCTTCTCACTGTGGTGGCTTCTCTTGTTGTGAGCACGGGCTCTAGGTGCGTGGGCTTCAGTAGTTGTGGCACACGGGCTTCAGTAGTCGTGGCGCACGGCTTAGCTGCTCCGCGGCATGTGGGATCTTCCCGGACTGGGGCTCGAACCCGTGTCTCCTGCATTGGCAGGCGGATTCTTAACCACTGCACCACCAGGGAAGCCCTCCATCATGTTTTATCACAGGATATTGAATATAGTTTTCTGTGCTCTACAGTAGGACCTTGTTGTTTATCCATCCTATATATAATAGTTTGCATCTGCTAATCTCAAACTCTTAATTCATCCCTCCCCTACCCCCACCCGCCTTGGTAACTACATCTGTTCTCTATGTCTGTGAGTCTGTTTCTGTTTCATAGATAAGTTCATTTGTGTCATATTTTAGATTCTCTATATAAGTGATATCGTATGGTATTTGTCTTTCTCTGACTTACTTCACTTAGTATGACAATCTCTAGGTCCATCCATGTTGCTGCAAATGGCATTCTTTCATTCTTTTTATGGCTGAGTCATATTCCATTGTATATATGTGCCACATCTTCTTTATCCGTTTATCTGTTGATGGATAGTTAGGTTGTTTCCATGTCTTGGCTATTGGAATAGGGCTGCTATGAACACACTGATTAGTTTGGTGACCGTGGGATGCATTGGTCCACTAGCCAAATCTCTTGACCAGAGCCTAGATCTCCTTACACTGGACTCCAGCTGCTCTGTGGGATGTTGTTCTAGGCTGTGGGAGGGTTTTGATACCAGTACAGCATATGAATGATAGATTTATAGAAAGGTGGGGTACTGGCATGACAGAAATTTTCTCACGCAGGCAGATCTGGTTGAAATTTGTTTCTTGAAATGTCGTCAACATGAACATTTTTTCCTAAGGCCCTCGTTCCATGTCAGCCTGTTAGCCCTCTCCATATATGAATACACATACTGATAATTTTATTCTTAATAGCCAGAATTTATCCAGTGATTTATAACTGTCAAAGGAATATTTAGATATATTATTTCATCTCATACCCCATATGGGCAGACGTTATTTTGAGCAGGTGTCCAACCTCCAAGTACTTTCCCCAATAATTTTAAGTCAGTGAGGGAAACAAGAATCCTACCTTGGCCTTCAGATGTGGAACCCGGTGGGCTGGAGAGAGAACTGGGGGTCAGAAGACCTAGCATTGAATCCTGGCACTTCTGGTTATTAGTTTTGTGACCTTAGTCAAAGTTGTAAAAGTCTTGTGGTCTGTATTTTTAAAAAAAAATCTTTGAAGTAAACCTGATCAAGAAAATGACACATCCATGTAGTTCAGTAAGGTGTAGTGTATGAAAGTACTCAGTACTGAGAAAGATAGTGCAAATGTGTAGGGTTCTTCTAACCTGGGGATGCCGTGTACCTGGCATCTAGGAGACCACCGCTCACCTCCCTAGTGGGTATTTCTAATCCTTTGTGGCACTCTTTTCTATGAGTCCATGTACAGCCTTAAAATTCTTTTCAGTACAACACTCCAGGCTGCCACTCCCCAGTTGATCAAACCTGGCAAGTGAGACGAAAACTCAGCTGCCCTTTTAGCCCTGGCCCAGATGTTAGACCCAAGACCTGCCCCTAGCCTCCCTCCGTCTCCTCAGAGATGGTCATGTCTCTTGCCTCTAATTCAAGAGATCTGGCCCCTCAAACTCACAAACCCATCCATCTCAGTAGCTAGGTAGGTGTGCTCTGTGCTCCTAGCTAGGTGGCAGCTGTGAGAAATGTTACCCTGCAGGACGCACCAGCGTCATGGTTAGCAAACTACCCGGTACAAGGCCAAGAGATACGCATTTTTAGACCCAAGAGACTCAGTAATTCATACTCTGCCATGATTAGATTCCTTCCCCCAAATGTGACCTGTGAGGCACTTAGAGACACCAATTTTAAAAATTGGGGTTTTCTTTTTTTTTAATATCCTAGAGGTACTCAAGACCTGAATTTCAGATCAGTCAAGTCCCACGTTCAATTTTTTTTTTTTTTTTTTCTGTACGCAGGCCTCTCACTGCTGTGGCCTCTCCCATTGCGGAGCACAGGCTCCAGACGCGCAGGCTCAGTGGCCATGGCTCACGGGCCCAGCCGCTCCGCGGCATGTGGGATCTTCCCGGACCGGGGCACGAACCTGTGTCCCCCGCATCGGCAGGTGGACTCTCAACCACTGCGCCACCAGGAAAGCCCCAACGTTCATTTTTTAAAACCTTATAATCTCTTTGGCTTTGGGGAAGAATAACTTTGGCAAAGTCAATGCTTCAGCCACTCACATCTCAAGGGGCCACTGTGGAGCCACGCAGCCCATGGGACGATGCAAGTCCTTTTCTTCCTGTTCTGGTTCAGTTCCCTGGCAAGCTCAAAATGATTTGCCTTAGCAGTTACATTACCCCTCTCCTGCCAAGGCATGGGAGGTGTGTGTTCTGCCACAGGCTATCATCTTGGTGATGTCTTAACCTTTTTTTCTTTGACATCTTGCATGGCACAGTGAACCATTTGGGGCATTTGATTGCCAGATTTAGCAGCAGATCTCAAGAGGCCCCATCTGCAGCCCTGGAAGACCAGAAGATGGTTCCCCTGTGAGTCATGTAGAGGTGCATTCACACACCCAGGAGAATTACTAACAGACTCCTCTGCGCGAGGAAGCTGGTGCTGCAGAATGGTGACGTGTGGGTTAACCCTAAAGAAGACTGATGTTTCGTTCTCTCTCTTCTCTGACAGCTCCTACTCTAAGTTATCCAAGCAGCTCTCCAAGTGTGATCTTGGGCATGTAGCCCCACCTAATGTTCTTACAAAGAGGGCTTTGTGTGGAAAAGGGTTGGGGAACGCTGCCAGTTATGGACCGAATAATTGTGTTTTGCAGTAGTTATACGTTGAAACCCTAACCCCCAAATGTGATGATATTAGCGGGTGGGGCTTTGGGGAGGCAGTTAGGTTAGATGAGGTCATGAGGGTGGTGCCCCCGTGTTGGGGTTTGTGCTTGTAAGAAGAGACACCAGAGAGCTTGCTCTCTCTCCCCACTACGTGAAGACACAGCAAGAAGGCACCATCTGCAAACTAGGAAGAGTGCTCTCCCGCCAGAAACTAAATCTGCTGGCACCTTGATCTTGACCTCCCCAGCCCACAGAACTGTGAAAAATAAATGTATTACTTAAGTCTCCCCGGTCTGTGGTCTTCTGTTATGGCAGCCCCAGCTGACTAAGAAGCTGCCTGCTCCGTTATCTTCTTAATGAGTGTCAAGCAGAACATCACGCATCAGTGCCAGGGAGGACCCCAACTCCATGAAGGGGAGCAAAGATCATCACAGTGCCAGCCACCAGGGATAGAAGTCCAGGCACTTCTGTACGCTGCATCTTGGTATCAGAGTTGCCAAAGAAACAATGCAGTCAGGCACCGGATGGAACAACACAACTTACATGGAGAAGAGACAGAGCAAGATCCGCCCCAGTAGTGGACATTGGTCCCCCAAGGCTGGTAGCCAGAGCAAGGCAGTTGGCCTACACACCCCCACCGTGGAGTCTGAAATACTGAAATCTGGTGGTGTACCTGAGGGCCACTGAGGCACAGCCTTAAACAGAACAGAGGAGAACACACTGAATCTGAAACAGGGAAAGCTATTTCCATACAAGGAGATAAGCCTGGCATGACTGTTAGCTCTTGGTAAGAGAGGATTCTAGGCTCAGGGCCCATTCTTATGTGGCTGAGCAGAGGTTGAAGGACTCCGTGCATAAGACTGCCTTTCCCAGCAGAGAGTCACAGTGTGCATGGTAACATGAAAGGCTCTGAGAAGTACTGCAGTGGAGAGGGGGATGCTTCCTACACGCACCTGTTCATAGAACACATTTTCAAAACACTTGTGTTTTCTAGTTTTCGCCAGAGGTCACTTTTGGAAAAGATGGATTAGGTCATAACTTGCCCTCCTTTGCTTGCAGCTGACTTTAGAGTTTATGTCTGGATCAGGCAGAACATGAGCATTGCCTTTTTGTTTGATCATGAGAATACATGTCCCAAAGTTCATGTCTATGTATGATTTGGCCAGTTTGGGAGCTGAGAAGAATAAGGGGGACTGGGTATGACACGACATTTTGAATATAAAGGGAAATTATGGAAAGTACTAGAATGGTCGGTCAATTTACTGTGCAGTGTTAATTATCTTCAAGCATTTCACTGCTGGACTGTGAGCTCCTTGAGGTCAGGGAGTGTCTCCTCTTCATTAAGCCCATGCCTAGCAAACATGCAGAGCCCAAAGAAATCTCTAGTAAATGCTTGTTGAATAAATGAAATCATTTGTTGGGGATAATAGATTCATAGACCTTTAATGCTGGAAAGAAACCAAGCAATTATTTAGTCCAAATTTGTTTTAGAAACAAGGAAACCAAGAGTCAGAGGGAAAATGTGTTTGGTTGATTATCAGTAGTGGGCCCAAGAGTCAGAGGGAAAATGTGTTTGGTTGATTATCAGTAGTGGGCTGGTAAAATGGCCCTGATGTTGTGGATTTGAAAAGGAATGATGAGGTCCAGTTCTTGATTTCTTGAAATCATGAATTTCATGTTTTCTAGAGGTGGATTCTAGATAAGGAATATGTTCTCTGGGCTAGGGTGTTGTGGGGATGGAAATGTGAGGGAGGCCAGAGATATTTCAACCTTTGAGTTTGCCCTTTATCCCGTTTTACCTTTAGTCATTCACTTCAATAACTGTTGTTATGATTGGCTTGTGTCTTAGTGTGGGCTGCTGTAATAAAGTACCATAGATTAGGTGGCTTATAAACAATAGAAATTTATATCTCACAGTTCTAGCAGCTGGAAATCTAAATCAGGGTGCCAGCATGGCCAGGTCCTGGTGAAGGTCCTCCTCAGGATTGCAGACTGCTGACTTTGTGTTCTCATATGGCAGAATGGGTGATGGCATTCTCTGGGGCTTCTTTATAAGGGCACTAATCCCATTTGTGAGGGCTCCACCCTCATGACCTAATCATCTCCCAAAGGTCCCGCCTCCTGATACCATCACATCGGGGGGTTAGGATTTCAACATATGAATTTTAGGGGGACACAAACAGCAGCTTGGCTCCAGAGCTTGAGGGGGAAGAGAGACAAATAAGATATGGTCTCTATCCTTCTGAAGCTCACAGTCTAGTAAAGTATGTAAACATCTGGTTATAATAATAGCATGTCCTCAGGACCAGGTATCATGTTAGGCACTATATATATAGTGTTTCATTTAGTCTTCACACCAAATCTACATGCAGGTGAGGTTTAATCCCCTTTTTGCAGGTGGGGAGAACAAGGTTCAGAAAGGTTAAGTGATTTGCCGAAAGCAGCAGGGCTGAGTTCTGACCCTTGCCCTGCTACCCCCTTGGGTCCGTTGTGTAATGCACGCTTACAGAACAGACCGACCCCCTTTAACTGCAGCAACAACATGGGGGTCTGAGAGCCTGGAGGAGGGGCAGGTGATTTGTTCTGGGGATTCAGCAAGGCGTACATTGAGTGCCAACAGAGGGCGAGCTGTTCTGTCTCCTGCCTCTTGTATGCCTGCCTTCTGCCCGAGGCTGGCCTGAAGGGAACTTGGAATGGAATCCCAAGGAAGTCTAGTGGCTCGCTGGCAAGGAGAAGTAAAAGGTGAGGAAGGCGATGACAGAGTGTGGGCTCAAGGATCTATGTGATGTGCCAGCAAGGCTTATGTGGGGACAGGGCAAACATTCCTTGAGCACTGCTCTGGGCAGGGCACCAAAGATACAAAGAGGAGAGAGCCTCAGCCCTGGCTCTCGAGTGGGTCTCAAGGAATACGTTGAAACCCAAACAGAGCTACACACAGAGTGACTGAAGCATGGAGGAGGGGAGCCTCTTTGTGCCGTGCAGGCGTGGAGGGTGTTGGGAGACGGGAGAGGACCCCGACAGTTTTTCACGGGTTGCAGAGTGGGGAGCAGTGCCTTAAAGAATAATTGGGGGGTTACTGGGAGCAGAGAGGAGATGGCTAAACCAGGGCAGGGCTTGGGCAAAGGCTTAGAAGCTGAGAAGGAGAATGGATGTTGAGGGCGCGGGAGACAGCGGTGGCTAACTAGTGATGCAGCTTGAAGATACAGGCGGGAGGAAAGGCAGGTGGGGGCCACCCTGGAGGACCTTTAGAGCCCTGACACATGGAGGCATTTAGACCATGAGCAATTCCCATCCTAGAGTCTCGTCTCCAATACACACTGCTAATTGAATGTTTTTTTATAGACTTGAAGACCCACATTAATGCTGTCTACTTTTAATTCCATACAATGGGGGGCAAATCTCTTGGTTTTATTGACTCCTTCTTTATCTGACTTCACCTAATTGGAAACTAAACAGATAAAACGATACCTTTTCTACTAATGAATAATGCATGTTCTCTTTTGTCATAAGTGAGAGCCTAGCAGATCTGTCTTTAAATTAGGATATCTGGTAGATGAGAGAAAAATGTGAGTGATTAACTCCGAATTGAGTTCATGTGAATATCTGAGAGTTGGAGTCCTCCTCCGTAATGAAGTTTAGATTGGTTCACGTAACGGTTCACCTGGCTCTGGTGGAGCCCAAGTTCAGAACATATGAGCGCGATTGACCTGTTAATTTGAAATGTTTTAATCTGCATAAAAATGGGTTGTATTAATTGTTTCCCATTAACCAGGGTTGACGATAATGTCTGCTTGAATTAGGCTGAGTCTCTCTCTGTCTCAGCCCTTTGCGGTTTCATTTTCCCCAAAACACGGGTAATTTTTCTCCCCTCCGTGCCAGTCATCTGAATGGGTTGGGACGTGTTGCTCTCAGATTAGAGAGAAACCCACCGACCGTCTGCAAATACAAATACGTATCATCCTCACACCGACTCCACCCCCTGACACCTCTCTCTGAAGCCTTCCTCTTTTCTAATTAGCCTTGGTAACATTTCTGCACCCCAATCCCACTGGTTTACATCATTTTCCTAATCTTGGTAAATACCTATAACTCTTTACACCAGTCTGTGCTTCAGGAAAAAAAGATTGGAACTGAAAAGTCTGATTTAAAAAAATGTAATTCTTAATTATTTTACAGACATACTCTGAGATCCCTAGGGGCTGGACACTCTGCTAGATACTGAGGGTATGCAATGTAGTTGAACCTGGTTCTGCCCTTGAGGAGGTCATGGTCTGGTTCTGGTGAAACGGCTTCAATGTATGAGAAGTTAAGCAGTGGTTCAAATCAACACTAAGGAAAATCCCACAGATTTAACCACATCTGTGGTTAAATGAGTGATGGAATCCGTGGGAACTAAGAAATACTGAAGTTTCCTGAATATGCTCTGTGTTTTGCTTTTGTTTTTTTCCTCCCATGATTCTAAGTCTATGCCTGCTCCTTTGCTGGGTCTGGAATACTTTTCTCTGTATAGTTCAGTGAAATCATACCCTTTTCTGGGAAGCCTTCCTTGGCCACTGCCCCCCGCTCGTCTCATTAGGTGCCCTCTTCTGGGCTCTCACAGCTCCTGTCATAAACAGACATCATTGTATTTATCGTACCAGTTATTTGTCTCTTCCAGTCAGCTGAAATGAAGGGTTCAACTTGCAATAAATAGAGAGGCAAGACTGAAGAGGGAATTTAGGAGAATTAGATGGTATATCTCAGGCCCCTGCTCCTCGGTGTGTGGTCCATGAACCAGCAGCATTAGCATCTCCTGGCAGTGAATTAAAAATGCAGAATCTCACTCTCCACCTCAGACCTACAGACTCAGCATCTGAATTTTTTTGTATTTTTGAGTTATAGTTAATATACAATGTTGTATTAGTTTCAAGTATACAGCAAAATGATTCCATTATACATATATATATATATATATACATATACACACACATATATATTCTTTTTCAGATTCTTTTCCATTATAGGTTATTCCAAGGTGTTCAGTATAGTTCCCTGTGCTATACGGTAGGTCCTTGTTGTCTACCTATTTTCTATATGTTAATCCCAAACTCCTGATTTACCCCCCTGCGCCCGCCCCCCGCCACTGCTATCCTCTTTGGTAATCATAAGTTTGTTTTCTATTTCTCTGAGTCTGTTTCTGTTTTGTAAATAAGTTCATTTGTATCATTTTTTTGGATTCCACGTATAAGTGATCATATGATAATTGTCCTTCTCTGTGTGACTTACCACTTAGTATGATAATGTCTAGGTCCATCCATCTTGTGGCAAATGGCATTATTTCATTCTTTTTTATGGCTGAGTAATATTCCGTTGTGTACATATACCACATCTTTTTTACTCATCATCTGTCGACGGACATTTGGGTTTCAGCATCTGAATTTTAACAGATCCCGGTGATTCATATGTACATTAAAGCTTGGTAAGAACTTGGGCTTGTCTAAGCTGTTGCTTCTCGAACTTGGCTGTGCATTGGAATCACCTGAGGGTCTTTGTAAAGTACTGACGCTTGGGTCCCACGGGCAGAGCTTCTGATATACTTGGTTGGGGTATGGCCAGTTAAAAGCTCTGTAGGTGATGCTAACATGCGGCCACATATGTGAGCCACCTCTGGGCTCGTGTTTCCCAACTGCTGTCTCTTATCATAGCACCTGCTGGGCTTCGTAGTCATTTTCATTTATGGGTCTGTCTTCCCTGCCTCTCAAGGGAGAGGACTCTCTTACACATCCTGAGACTCTAACATAGTATTTCTCACTGAATAATTGTTCCTTAAAGTGGATGGAAATGAACCAGAGTGGAGGCCTTGAGTACCGAATTTGAGGACAACATTGGAGCAAACTTATTTCAAAAAGTACTATCAATAGCTTGGATGAAGAATTGAGGCATGGTTATTAGTATAGATGGCACAAGAATGATTCAGAGTGTTCTCAGTTGGCCAAAGTCAGAGTCTACAGAATATATCAAATCGTGGTGCCCAGATTTCGTGGGAAGAGGATTTGGCGGGGAAGACCCAGCATGTTCTCTTTTAATAGCAGGGGAGTAGACTTCCAGGTTTAGTTCGCCTCAAGCCCTGGATGATGCAACAGTGATTATTTATCTGGCTACTAAGAAAATCACAATACAATTTTCAAATGAATTCATGGAAGTACAGTATTCACTCATACGAGGTACTGAATGGCTGTATCTCCTCTGGGTACCAGGCTTTGAGGAACTAGTGAGCATAGTGGATAATGTAGAAATCATGTCATGGAAGGAGGGTGTGTGTGGGAATGAATGCCTGCAGAAGAGAGGGTGTGGTGAGGACCCGATTGCTTTTTTCAGAAGGACTGACTGTTGTGAGAGAACAGAATTGTGCTGTGCTGCTCCACGGGGCGGAGCTAGGGCCAATGGAATTCACAGAGGCAGATTTTGGCTCAACGTAGGAAAGACTCGCTGCCAATGAGAGCCGTCCAATAATAGAACCGGCTGCCTGGGAAGATGGTGCGATGAGCGAGCTCTCTATCTTTGGAAATGTTCTAGCGGAGCCTGGATGGCCATCTGTTGTGGGTATTGTGGAAAGATGCATGCCTGCGGTAGATGAAAAAAATTTTGTGGTTGATGATCGTAGTAGTAAATGTGACTAGTATGCACTAAGTGCCCATGACATGTGCCAGGTACTGTGCTAGGCAAGTTTGTATCCATTATCTTCTTTAATCCTTCTGCAGCCCTATTAAAAGGGACAGTTATTACTTCCGTTTTACAGAAGAAATGGGCTCAGAGCTAGGATTTGAACCCTGGGCTTTCTGACCTCCAAACCATAATCTTTTAGCTCTACCAGATGCCTTGTGTGGTCCCTCTGCTCTCTAAGATTCTGTGATTTCAGATGCAGTTAGACACTGGATTTGAAGTGACGTTTAGGCATCTGTGTAGAAAAGGTCATATGGAGAGCTGGCCATGAATGCTTGGGAATTGAGAGAGTGGTCAGGATGGCAGAAGTGGACCTGAGCGTGCTCTACCAACAGGTGAGCGTTGATGCCATTGCATTGAGAAGACTCCCAAGGTGGTGACTGCCGAGACCAGAGAGGTCAGGGTAGGCTGACTCCCCTTTGCTGGAAATCAAAGCCATGGGAGAAGCTGTGAGTCCTAAGTAGGAAGGAATGGACTGTTACTTCATGTTGGAAACTTGATTTTTAACCTCAGTAAAATGCGAATGCAGCTATAAATGTTCAGATTCTAGACTGAGACTATGCAAGTCGAGGGCTGAAATTGGAGTCAGTATAACATACTAACTCAAGGTAAAGCTTCCACCTGGCTTGATATCTGAACCCGGCTACTCTCAGCTATGTGTCCTTCCACACGTTACCTTCCTGGACCTCGATTTCATCATCTGTAAAATGGGGATGATGACACTCCCTACCCCATGGGTTTATCACGAAGCTTAAGTAGAATAATGCACGTAAAGTGCTTGAACAGTGGCTGACACGTGGAAAGCACTTGGTGTTTATATTCAGATTAGTTATTAAATCTAAGTAAACCCTGAAGGTACCACAAACGGAATAGTTTACTTAAGATAGCCTGTCCCCTTTATTCAGATCGAGGCACACTATATAAATTCAACTTACACTTAAAAAAATTTGGACGCACAGCTGATACCCTTAGTTAATCAAACATTTTAGGTTAACATTTCCATCCGTTTTGTTGCAGTTTCTAAACTGTATTAATCTACTTCCTCATTGTAGTACATAGTCTACATAGTCTACTGTGTACTATAGTACATAGTCATTGTAGTACATGGTCTACTATACAGAATTGAGGCAGCCCAAAGTAGACGGTAAAAGAAGCGCTGTGCAGTCAGACTGCCTGGGTTTAGATTTTAACTTTACTATTTACTAGTCCTGTGACCTGGGGTAGTTTACTTTGTCTAAGCCTCGGTTCCTTTGAATAAAGTGGAGCTAATAGTAATACCTACCTCAAAGGGCTTAGAGATCAAGTGGGATTACACATACAGAGCGCTTAGGAAGATGCCTAGTGATCTCCAGCATAGTAGGCGTTCAACAAATGATGATGATGGTGACGACACACAGTATCTTGTAAGACAGAGGAATTTAAAATGCCTTGTGCTCCTTATTGTACGTATCGGCGTTGATTATCGTATAAGTGTTGATTATATAATCCTATAGTGCGTGTACATAATCTATAGAAAGGTCTCTCTACGAGCAAGCGATTATGGGTTGGGGGATGTCCATGGGTGGACTTGGAGGGAGTCTGTGATGCTCCTAAAATTGTAGGCAAGACTTGGGGGTTTGCATGTTTATATGGGGAAGATCTGTGCCTTCATTCATTGCTCTCTGACCTTACAAAGTTTAAGAAGTGTTAGTGTAAGAAATTTGAGGTGGAACATGAAACTGTTAGTAAGAGCAAAATGAAACCCTGGCTGACAGTGACCAGGAATTAAGTCATTTTGTTATCTTGTATAACAAAGAGTCAGAGGTGGGTGGTCCCAAGATCAGTGCAGTAGTTCAGGGATGTGATTAGGGGCTCAAGTTCTTTCTGCTCTGTGTCATCCTTAGATTAATTGCTTTATGGTCCCAGGATAGCTGCCATGGAAACAAGTACTGCCTCCTCATATAACCTAACTGAAAACGGAAAGAAACCAGGACAGCCAGGGTGGTATGATAGAGCTTTCATTATTTGTCTCCTTTCTTTTATCAGAGGTTAAAAAAACCCAAAACAAACAAACAAACAAAACAAAAAATCCCCCAGAAGGAATGATTACAAAACAAGATACCTCCATCCCTGCTTATTCTTTATGTGCCAGAATGCATTCGTATTACCACTTCCAGCCAGAAGGGAGGCCAAGAAAGCAAGTATCTGGCTTTTTCAGCATCTCTAAGGGAGGTGGGCAAGGGAAAGAGGCAGTGTTGGTTAAAGAACTTTCTAACATCGGTGTACCAAAGAAAACGTGAGAGCTGATGTGCCACAGAGAGGTCACACAAAGTACTTGAATGTTTGAGGGGAGGGACAGTTGTTTGGTAAGAGATGGACAACACCTAGAGAAAGGAGCAGGGGAAACAAGGAGAGCTCTCAGTGCCTTCAAGGTGCTTTACCCTAAGCAGACGTCATTCATCAGTGAGTGATATAGAGGAAGTGCCTGGATTCCGGATACTTGAGTAGAAAAACTACTGAGGAGTCAGCCAGTTGCTCTTGTTTGCAGCTACTCCTACTGACCCAAATTTGCCCTCCGCCACTCCTCAGCTGCTGCTACTAGCTCTTGGGAGCCGGTCTGTGAGCTCTGCCAGGATGCAGATGCCCATCTCCATAGCTGTCCCCCAACTCTCCAAATAAGCTGTTCCTGGGGAAGGAGAACAGCACCTACGGTAGTAACAGGTCTGGTAATTAGCAGCAGCCCCAGGGCCTTGCAACACTTCTAAAAGGACAAGGTGATTCATTAAGATCTGTCACTACCCCTGAGAGTTTCCCAGATGGAGAGACAT
Organism: Neophocaena asiaeorientalis asiaeorientalis; assembly: GCF_003031525.2. Taxonomy (NCBI): domain Eukaryota; kingdom Metazoa; phylum Chordata; class Mammalia; order Artiodactyla; family Phocoenidae; genus Neophocaena; species Neophocaena asiaeorientalis. The sequence continues at coordinate 1,963,582 of NW_020174369.1, read as the reverse complement.
GTGGGGATCTCCAATGCTAATGACCGGGAGGCCTTTAACCTGCAGTTGTTAGAGGGCAAGGGATGGGAGATGTGGGACAAAAGCAAAACAGGTGGACATGGAGTCTGCATGTCTGTTGTTGATGGAAGAACCTATTTTTATACATGACCTTGACAAATTATGCTACTCTAAAGGGCAGGCGGAGAATCCATTGAACTGTGATGGTGCATTCATGTCAAAATAAACATGCAAAACGTGAAAACACTATGCAAAGCCCAAGCCTTGCTCCATCTCCTCAATACTTAATCCAGAGGCTCAGGAGTTGGATGAACATTCTTTTTTCTTTGCATATTTATTGGTAAATAAAAGGTTGTGTTTAATAATGCATTTATCATGCTGAATCAAAATGCACTAAATTACTATAATAATTATTTTTTCCAATAGAGTGGATGGATACAGTAAGATCAGTGAAGAACTTCTGCATCCCCCCTGGGAGTTAGGGAGAGCCTCAAAGAGGACATAACTCTTGAACTGATTCAGGGAGGCTGAGTAGCAACCTGCTAGTCTTATGGAGGTAAATGGAGGTAGTGAAGGTATCAGGGCTTTTATGTAGGTATTCCAGGTGGAGAAACAGCACCTAAAGGGCATAAAGTTGTGAAATGCAATGAGCATCTGATATTTTGTTTACTAAGCACTTTTCTCCCCTTCTGCAGAAAAAAAAAATCCCCTTTTCTCCTTCTGGAGATGTTTCTTTACCACCTCAATTGTGTGGTTGGATTGGATCTAGTATTCAGCTCTAGCTCTGTAGATACAATGGACTAGATGCAAATGATGTGTCAGGACCAATCAAAATCTGCCCTGGGATCTTTTTTTAAAAAATTATTTTATTGAAGTATAGTTGATTTACAATCCCTGGGATCTTTTAAGCTGCATCTGGGAGAGAGATTTCAGTCAGCTCATCACTAGGGACAAACTGAGAGTAAGGTGTGGGATTTGTTGAGGGCTCTGACCCCAGCCATTTGGAAATACTCCTGACCACAAGAGACAGAAACTCAGTTCAAATGAGCTTAGATCAAAGTGGCATTGATTGTAAAATTTCATAAGCATAGTCCCTCTATGTCTCTCATTTCTGTGTTTACCTTTACAAAAGCAGGCTGGGTTCTTCCAAATGGTGGAAACCAAGATCAAAAATGATTTCCAGGGCTTCCCTGGTGGCGCAGTGGTTGAGAGTCCGCCTGCCGATGCAGGGAACACGGGTTCGTGCCCTGGACCGGGAGGATCCCACATGCCGCGGAGCGGCTGGGCCCGTGAGCCATGGCCTCTGAGCCTGCGCGTCCGGAGCCTGTGCTCCGCAACGGGAGAGGCCGCAACAGTGAGAGGCCCACGTACCGCAAAAAAAAAAAAAAAAAAGATTTCCATATCTCACTTCTCATTGGGGTTGGAGGAAAGGTGGGAGACAGAAAAAAAAACCCAATAAAATTTCATAAATAAGGTAGTCTTACAGAATGTTAAAACAGAGTTTCTCAAACATTGATGTACCTGTAAGTCAACTGGAGATTTTCCTATCATGCAGATTTTGACTCGGTAGGTCTGGAATGGTCCTTAAGATTTGCATTTCTAACATGCTCCCATGAGATATGATGCTGCTGGTTCAAAGACCACATTTTGAGTAGCAAAGTGTCAAAGAAAATGTTTAAGAATTGAGGAAATATGAAAAGCCGATGCATTATACGGTGGCATGGAAATGCCGGTAGAAGTGAGTTGTAATTTTCAGCAGGGGGATTGGGAGAGGCCTGTGGTATTTTCTGTTTTAAAAACACCTGTTAGTTAACTATTGCTGCATAACAAACTGCCCCCAACCTTTGCATCTTAGAGCAACAGGCATTGATGATTCCCCGGTTTTGGTAGGTGGCCTTAGCTGGGTGTTCTTGCTCAGGATCTCTTACAAGGCTGCAGTCAAGGTGTTGGCCAGAGCTGCTGCATCCATCTCAAGGCTGGCCTGGGATGGATCTGTTTCCAAGCTCACTCTAGTGGCTGTTGGCAGGCCTCCATTCCTCACAGGCTGGTGGCCAGAGGCCTCCTTCAGTTCCTTGCCACGTGGGTCTCCCCGTAGGGCCGATAACAAATATGGCAGCTGACTTCCATCAGAGCAAGCAGACGGGAGGGTGAGGGGTGGCCAGCAAGAAGGAAGCCAGAGCCTTTCTGTAACCTGATTTGTCAAGTGACATCTCATTACTTTTGCTATATTCTAATTACTAGAAATGGGCTAGTAGGTCCAGCTCATACTCAGAGGGGAGGGGGTTACCAAAGGCATGAGTACCATGAGTCAGGGCTTGCTGGGGGCCCTTTTAGAGGCTGCCTACCCCAGCGTGTATTTGCTGATCATCACAAAAACCTGGGTGCCTTTATGCCCTTAAACAGGTCGTTGTTATTGCCAGTTTGTTTAGCAAAGAGGATCATGGGAATTTCTTGGCTCCCAGCAGAAACCAGGATGGTCCAACTGGTCCTCATCGAGCTAGAGCTGGCTTTGGCCGATCTTTGACTTTGGAGGTGGGTCCAAGCCTGCTTCTTTTTGGAGACATTCGGGCAGAGGCTGGTAGGCCGCCTGTGGGCTTGTGGGCAGCTGAGCTCTGTCTGACCCCCTGGCCATTTTAACGTTGCCAGTAAAATTGCCTGAGGAGCCTGCCAAGGAGATGGATGCTGCTGCTGGAGAAACACCTTCTGTAGCCTGGCATTTGTCCGGTAATTGCTCTCCAAGAGAAAATAAACTCTCCACGTGAGGGGGAAGGTGGATGGCGCCTGACTGTCAAGTAGAGAGATGATTTAGAACAAGTGCTGCAAATAAAATGCCAAAGGTTTTATTAAAAAGTGGAAGACGTTTGTATAGATCTAAAGCTAGGCTTTTTAAAAATCTATTGACTCAGGAAATGCTTCTTGTTTTCCAGGCATAGACTAGTACACAGTGAATTGAATTATGTGCAAAATGCCTCACCTGTTCCCTCACTCCTGTTCCTTTTGCAATAGAGAGCACCACTATTTCCTTCTGGCTTATAGATTCATAATGTAGTAGAAACAGCACTGGCTTAGGACAGGGCAGTAGGCTTGGGTGATGGATTCAACCTGTCGGAGGTAACAGGTTTCGTCCTCAGTTTCATCATCTTTAAATTGGGATAGTAAACACTTCTCAGAGTTGTTTTAAAGATTAAGTTGAACAAAATAACACCAGGAGAAGTTCCTTGCCACATAATAAATACTTAATAGATGGTGTTTTTATCGATGCTGTACTTTAAACAACAGTGCTAGGAGGAACTTTAAATGTTAAGTCCTTCATCATAGATGGGGAAGACCCAGAAGGCTAAAGCATTTCCTACACATCATGTAATAGTTGTGTTCTACCCACTCACCCATCCACCCATCCGCCCATCCAGCCAGTATTTGTTGAGGTGTGTGCTCTCTGACACTGCTGTTCTCATTGAAGTGGCTATAAAGACACGAAGACGTCAGGAAAACTGCCTGCCCTCAAGGGGTTAGATGGACGATAAGCAAGAACATTACTGATACGTTTTAGATGAAATATCAATAAATACTGTAAAATAGAGGTTGAAATAATAGAGATAATAACTGGTCGGAGGGACATTGGGAGGCTGCTGCAGGTTGGGTGACCTGGGAAAGACCCCTTTAAAGAATGGCATCTGAGGGGAGACCTGTAAGGTAAGAAGGAACCTAGGAAGGAACAGCAACTGAAAAGAGACCCTGATGTAGAAAGAACAGGAAGACAGCTGGGGCGGTGGGCACTTCCCAGATCAGATGGGAGTTTTATAGTCATGCCAGGGAAAACACTTCTTAAACACATTGTGAAACTTTGGGTCATAAAGGTAAGGCGGGTTTCCTTAAAAAAATGATCTTTCAGCAATTTTTAATATCCTCATATCCATTATGATTTTTCAAGGGATTGGGGACCATTATATAATGAAGTCTTTCCACAACTGTTTAACCATGGATTCATTCATTTCTTCCATTGATCTCTCCTTCCTTCCGTCTGTCCGTTCCTTTTCTTATTTTTTGTTGTTAAGGTATAGTTGGTTTACAATGTTGTGTTAGTTTCTGGTGTACAGCAAAGTGATTCATATATGTAGATAGATAGATATAGATGTATTCTTTTCGGATCTGCCCATTTCTTTTTTTTAAAGAGCATCCTAAGGAATAGATCTGTGGGAAACCCTGGGGGTCTTCCAGACCCCAGCTTCAGTTTCAGCCCACAGAGCCTGGGACATTGATTTTGTTAAGTGCTCTGATATTTATATATATATACATATATATATACATATAAAAATTATTTATACATATGTTTATGTATATAATATATTAATTAATAGCCAATGAAGATAGTTTTGGTAAGGTTTCTCTTTGGAGGGAGAATGTTTCCTTTCAAGTTCGTTGCCATTTTTCAGTATGTGCCTCTATTGAGTACTGGCCACGGTCCCATAGCTATGGGGATATTCGGAGGAGCTGATAAATGAGTAAATCACACAGGGAGCAAACTCATGCCTCTCTCCTTCCAAAAGGCTCACAGTCTTTGAAGAATGGCTGAGTTACATTTTCTCAGTAATAACAATAATGTAATATAAAGAGCCATTGAGCATCTGCTGGATCCCAGGCATTGTGCTGGATGAATTATAGATTAAACCACTAATGCTCACAACGTGTTGAGAGGAAGGTGCCATCAGTTCCGTTTTTCAGTTTAGAAAACCATGGTCATTTAGCCATTAGAGCAATAGCATGGTGCCTCAGGTCCTACCGTATTTTTAGTAGCCCACGGTGAATGTTTCAATTTCTTTTAAAATCAGAAGAAGGAGATGAACTTTTAGGGTTGAAGATTACATTTGTTGTTAGACCAATACAGTCCTAGAATGGAATTTTTTTTTTCTCACTGTTGTGGCCTCTCCCGTTGTGGAGCACAGGCTCCGGACACCCAGGCTCAGCGGCCATGGCTCACGGGCCCAGCCGCTCCGCGGCATGTGGGATCTTCCCAGACCAGGGCACGAACCCGCGTCCCCTGCATCGGCAGGCGGACTCTCAACCACTGCGCCACCAGGGAAGTCCTAGAATGGAATTTTTAACTTTTTTTTTTTTTTTTTTATGGAGAAAGGCCATGGAGGAAGAAGTCCATGGGGCCTGAGAAAGTCACAATGTGGGAACCACATGAGGTTGCAGGAGAGTTGACACTTGCTCAAAGCCATGCAGGGAGAAGGACACAGATGAACACAGTCCCAACCCTGCATTCTTTCCCTCCCATCCTGAGGCCCCATTCTCAATTGCTTTTACCCCACTCTTTCTCACTTTTAGCCTAAGTGTCCTTTCCACAGAAACAGTAAGTGCTTGAAAACTGGAGCTCTGCATCCTTAATTTTTATTTATTTTTAAAATAAATATTATTTTTGGCTGCGTTGGGTCTCTGTTGCTGTGCGCGGGCTTTCTGTAGTTGCGGCGAGCGGGGGCTACTCTTCATTGCAGTGCGCGGGCTTCTCATTGCGGTGGCTTCTCTTGTTGCAGAACATGGGCTGTAGGCGTGCGGACTTCAGTAGCTGTGTCTTGCGGGCTGTAGAGCGCAGGCTCAGTAGTTGTGGCATGTGGGCTTAGTTGCTCTGTGGCATGTGGGATCTTCCCGGACCAGGGCTCGAACCCGTGTCCCCTGCATTGGCAGGAGGATTCTTAACCACTGCGCCACCAGGGAAGTCCCTCTGCATCCTTAATTTTAGCACCCCGTCTGCTCTTGAGAATGAGACAGGGAGGCACAGAACCTTTTTACAGAGGGCTTCATCCCAGGATTCCTGGGCAAAGGCACCAGCCCAGCCAGGGTCCTGATGAGAGGAAGGAGGGTTGAGAGTTGGAATCTACCGGCCCTGCCTTGTTCAAGCAGACAATTCAGTCTTGCAGAAGTGCCCCTGTTCAATTAGACCGAGTGTGGAACTGGCCTCCTGGAGCCCTTGGATAACAAGCAAGTGGAGAAACAGGTGGAAAGCAACAGGGTTGAGGTTTGCACACAGCCCTGCTGCCCACCAGCCACTTTTCTGCCAATTAGAACCTTTGAAAAGTTTGGCCTTCATTTCCCTGAGCAAGAGTCCAGTGTAAAACGGGGGCCAATTTGCATTCGAGGCACAGGGCACTTTCCTCCACTCGCCTATGTAAAATGGAGTTTAAATAAAGCCTTTGGATCATTCTGGATATCACAACTACATTTGATCCTGAGTGCATTTGTCCACGCCCTGGTGATGTTCCCTATGGCATTTAGCTTCTGAGGCCATGATGTCTTTGGCTAAATTTATCATCAAGAAGAGGTCTCTGAATTATTGTAGAAGGTGATTGCTTAGGTGAAAGTATAATATGTCCCCTCTTTGAGCCTCAGTTTCCTAATTGTAAAATGAGAGGCTGAGATGATTTCAGAACTCTTCTTCTAGCTCTGAATTCTCTTTTTTTTTTTTACGGTACCCGGGCCTCTCACCGCTGCGGCCTCTCCCGCCGCGGAGCACAGGCTCCGGACGCGCAGGCCCAGCGGCCACGGCTCACGGGCCCAGCCGCTCCGCGGCATGCGGGATCCTCCCGGACCGGGACACGAACCCGCGTCCCCTGCATCGGCAGGCAGACCCTCAACCACTGCGCCACCAGGGAAGCCCTGAACTCTCTTTTTTGAGCAACTACTAAGTGAAAGACCCCAAATTAAGGGCTAGGGATTTGTTTGGGGGATCAACTGAGATTATGGATGGAAAAAGTGCCATGAAAATCATATTCACCTTTATCTTAACAGAGAATAACAGCCCTCAGTTACTAGGAACTACTGTGGACCAGGAATTTTACATACGTTTTGTTCCCCATAATAGTAAAGTTGTGAGATAAATATTAGTATTCATATTTCAGAGATGAGGAATTTAGCCTCCGAGAGGTTAAGAAACAAGTTCAGAACCAGGAATTAAGTCTAAGATTGACTTCACCTCATGGCTGCTGTTATTTTTATCATCATTATCCGCATGCTATGTGTTGTCTTTGTTCCACAGTGCATTGAGAAGAAAGATGTGTACATATCGACAACACACTGACACAGTCATATCGGGTTAAATTGGCTTGAGTTGGGGTGTCCCCTGGTGACCTTTGCCTGGATATAGGTTTCTGTTGGGAAAAAAAGGTGTGGGACATTCCAGGGAGAAAAGCAACCAGAGCATGTTCATTTCTCCTGTGAGTTAAACTGGATCTTGGTATATTGGGAGCAAGGTCCAGTGCCATAAACATGTGCTGAACTGCATAAATGATTTTCTTTCCTCTTCTTCAGGTGGGTTGGAGGCAGGAAGTCTTCCCTTCAGAGAGGAATAAACCCCATCCTTCTAAGACAGCTACAGAGAATTTGATGTCTGTCTGTCTCTTTTAAAGCTTAGCTTTCTAAGCCTGGGGGACCTAGTTAGCTGCCTCAGTTTCCCAGTGTGATCAGGCTCTGGAAGCCAGACTTACCAGTAGAAGCCAGACAGGTTTAGTCTTCCACCTATGGAACGGGGACATCCCCACGTGGGACTGCCCAGCTCTCAGTGTGGGAGAGAACACTTTGTTCCACCGTCCTGCGTGACACGCTGAGTCACTAGGACAGCCACAGCCGTCAAGAGGCCATATGGCTCTTCCCATGTTGCGTGTTGCTTCCAGCCATCATTTTCCTTATGCCGTCATAACAAGGACCTCATAGCTGTGGCCTTCAGCGTCACAAAGACCTGTGTTCAGATCCTGGTTCTGACACTACCTGTATTTTCTTGAGCAAGAACTGAACTCTCTGTCTTAAGTTTCTTACCTGTGACATGGAGATGAAAATATTAAACCCACGTGGCTGCTCTGCAGAGGAAGAGAGATGACACGTGGGAGGCTAGTGTTTTGAAATCATCTCACTCTAGTGACAGGAGCAGGATTAGCGGGATAGATGAGATGAAGTTATGACTGTTCTCTATTCACGAGGGTTTTCCTTTCCAGCACTGTTTGGCTAGTGAATGCAGGGGACACAGGTTCAAGCCCTGGTCCAGGAAGATCCCACATGCCGCAGAGCAACTAAGCCCATGCGCCACAACTACCGAGCCTGCGCTCTAGAGCTGGGGAGCCACAACTACTGAGCCCGTGCTCCACAACTGCTGAAGCCCCTGCACCTAGAGCCCATGCTCCGCAACAAGAGAAGCCACCACAGTGAGAAGCCTGCACAACTCAAGGAAGAGTAGCGCCTGCTCGCCACAACTAGAGAAAGCCCGCGAGCAGCAACGAAGACCCAACGCAGCCAAAAATAAATAACTTAAAAAAAAAAAAAGGAATGGTGAAGCCAGAAGAACCCAGCCTGGTGGGCTGCGTTGCTTTTTACTAGACTCTCAGCTGCCTAAGGGCAAGGACCCCATCCTCTCTGCCCCGGTGCCTGGCTCTGGCCTCATTGAGGCCTCACCTTTTGCTTCTTTCTCCCTCTCCCCTCTGGCGCACACCAGCTGTTGCTGAAATTCGGCCTCTGTATACTGGTGCTGGATTAGATCTCGGAAACAGAATTTTGGGTGAAGCAGACAGAAAGAGCTTTATTGCTTTGCCAGGCAAAGGTGGCCACAGCAGGCTAATGCCCTCAAGACTGTGTGTTCCCCTGCCAGCTCCCCTGGAGGGGGTAGTGGGGAGTCTTACAGTGTTCAAGGAGCAGGGCGTGGTCAGCTCATGGACATTCTTCTGATTGGTTGGTGGTGAGGTAATGGTCATGAACCTTCTGGTTCCAGCTGGTCTGGGGTCTATGTGCTTGTGGGCAGCAGACAGTTAACTTCTTCCACCTGCTGGGGGTTCAGTATCTGCAAAACAGCTCAAAGGATATGGCTCAGAATCTTATCTATAGTCCTTGAGGAGGAACTAAAGGTCCCTGGCTTTGTTTAATGTCTAAAGTATTACTATTTTGTCTTGCTTATCTGTTTTTATGTTTTTCTGCATTTGTTCACTTCTCTGGTTACATTTATTCTTTGACTGAAGTTTTTCCACAGACAAAGGGTAGGCAGAGCACATGGGTGGAGGTTTATTCTGAGAAGGCCTCAGAGGGTCCTGCTCGGTTACACAGCCTCTTCACTGCTCTTTCAAGATGCTGGGCATATTTCTGCTGAGGGATTTGGCGCTTGCTGTCCCCTCTTTCTGAAATGCTCTTCCCCCAAGTCTGCGTGGTGTCACCTTTACCTTCTTAAAAGGTGTGCTCAGTGGCATCTCAGTGAGGTCTCCCCTGACTACTCACTGGAGAATGTTCCCCTTTCCAGCACTTCTTATTCCCTCTCCAGCCTTATTTTCCTTCCCAGAACTTCCCAACATCTGACATACTGCATACAGGCCTACCTTGTTTAATTGTGTTTTGCTTTATTGTGCTTCTCAGATACTGCTTTTTATGTATTATTATTATTTTTTTTTTTGCGGTACGCGGGCCTCTCACTGCTGTGGCCTCTCCTGTTGCGGAGCACAGGCTCCGGACGTGCAGGCCCAGTGGCCATGGCTCACGGGCCCAGCCGCTCCGCGGCACGTGGGATCTTCCTGGACTGGGGCACGAACCCGCGTCCCCCGCATCGGCAGGCGGACTCTCAACCACTGCGCCACCAGGGAAGCCCTCAGATACTGCTTTGTAACAAACTGAAGGTATGTGACAACGCCGCATTGAGCAAGTCTATTGGTGCCATTTTCCCGGCAATATTTGCTCACTTCATGTCTCTGTGTCACATTTTGGTAATTCTCGAAGTTATTTCAAACCCTCCACCAGCAAAAAGATGATGACTTACTGAAGGCTCAGATGATGGTTAGCATTTTTTAGTAATAAAGGGTTTTTTAATTAAGATATGTATGTTGTTTTTTTAGACCTAACGGTATTGCCCACCAAACAGACTGCATTTTAGTGTAAACATAACTTTTATACGCTCTGGGAAACCAACAAATTCACGTGACTTGCTTTATGGCCATATTTGCTTTATTGAGGTGGTCTGGAGCCAAACCTACAACATCTCCGAGGTCTGCCTGCATTTATACATTTTTGTCTGTCTTCCTTCACTAGGACATAAGCCACGTTACCACAACTGAACAATGCATGGCAAACAGCCTGCAGTCAGTACGTTAAACTCTGTTGACTGAACGGGTAAAGAAATATGTTTGGAGCTGGAGGTGGGAGTCGAGCTGTGTTTGAATGCCCCTTGCCCTGATTGGTGTTCATGGCAGAACACTTAGTTTCTTCCCATGTGATCACACCTTGCCAAACCCCTTTCTCTGGCAATCACCGAAACTCCTGATTACGATTCCCAGCTGTGAACTTTGCCCTTCCTTCTTTGCGGGGTGGCTCTGGGCTCCCACAAGGTCCAAGACAGCTGTCTCTTCAGGAGCTGTGCTTCACAGTCTGATCACATGGGTAATGTAACATTTAATTTAATTTTTTAACATCTCTGAGTAGAGCTCTTTATTAGAAATTAATTTGCTCAGGTTGTTATTTGCTTGTAGCATGCTGAGGTTATTTCCCCTGGGTAGGAGATAGTTCCCTGAGCGCTCTCTCTCCTCTGCCTGAAAGGTTCTAGGGAAACAGTTTCTAGAATGTCATCCTGCGAAGCTCAGTTTTGGTAAATTCTGAGCAGAGGGCACCTTCTATAATGCGGGCAGAAGTCTTACTCTCCTTGAATTCTTTTAAAGGGCTCTTTTATGCTTTTTGAAATGTTTCAAAAACAACTTGTTCCTGGAACAGGAGTTTTGTAAAAGTGAATGACGTTAGAAATTGTCTAATAATATGAAATCATATGGAAGTTCTCTCTGTAGCTCATGTTACGAATCACAGGTGTACACATTGGACCCTAGTGGTGTCAGAAATGGACTAGGAATCAGGTGACCTGGCTAATTGCTCTTTGTAACTTACTAATTGAGTGACTTCCGGCAATCCATTCAACCTCTCTAAGATACAGTTCTTCATTTGAAAAATGAAGACTCTAGGCCATGGTCTTGATGATATCCAAGATCCTTTCTAGCTTTAAAACTCAAGGCTGGAAGCCCAAGGCCTTCAGTTTTAACTTGGATACAGCCACTTCTAGTAAGTGGTAAGTCACCTTCCTCCTCATAGCCCCAGTTTCTCAGTCTTTCAAATGAGGATCCAGATTTCTAGTTTGTGTTTTTCCAAGGGCATTAAGAGAATTTTATTTGGACACACAAAGGTGAACATACCTTTTAGCCGTAGAATCCTGGTTTTATTAGAAGCAACTTCTTATTTTAATTTCATGGCACGGTGCCAACAAAATGGATAAAAGGAGGTGAAAAGTCATTGTACATCATACTGACAGTTTTTAAGTGGTACTTTTAAAATATATGGGTGTTATGTTTCGCTATTGAATTTTTTTTTTTTTTTTAAATTCCCATCTTAAGTTCTTGACTTGAGCTTGGGGCAAGGGATTCAGACATAGCTTTCATGAAATTTTTCAAAGGAGTATTTAATGTCCCCACTTTTAACTGCTGATTTTTTTGTGCGTGTTTCCCCCTGGAATTCCTGAGGGAAGAGATCTTTTCATGCTCCCTCTGATCATATATCCCTTCCTCCGTGGACGGATATTGGCTGGTAATATCTAGAGAATCACAAATGTCGAGTGAGTGGCTCTTTGCAGGACCAGCTGGTTGCTTTCTGGAAACTTCCAGTTAATGGGCACCTAATGGAGACTGGCTCACATTTTAGAGATACACCTAATTAAAAATCTGGAGTCCTTCATTTACCAATTTGGGTCTTGGAAGCCATTTAATATTAATATTGTTATCTCTATCTTGATCTTTTTATCCCGAATGAACACTAATTTAGACTGTAAATTTAAATGACTAGAGGCTGAAGTTCCCTCCAGAGAGGGAAAAGGTATCATTTTATTGGGGTCAGTGACCCCACCGGCTTTGGCCCAGATGGCTGTGCAAAGGTACAGAGATTCATCAGACAGGGGAAGCGGTGTGGCCTAGAGTCAGCAAACAAAGAAGGTGTGTCTTACCAGCTGGGGCTGAGAGAGGAGGGATGGGACCAGCTAACCTACTAGCCATACTAGCAAAAGGGTCCTGCCCTGTTACTCTCATCCCACCGTCATCCCCACCCCCACAGTATTAATTTTAACTCTAGATAATCTACAGGAAAGCATGATGTAGATCTAGGAGTCAAGGTATGAAAAAATGATCTTGGAATCCAGAAGACATGGATTCCGGTCCTATTGTCAACACTTCCCGGCTGAGAAACTGCTGGCCCATCTCTTCTTATGCAAACATAGCAGAATAGGGACAGCAAAACTCACCTTACTGAGTTGTCATGAAGATGAAATGAGGGTGCGGACAGGAAAGTGCTTGGCAGCCGGTGACAGTCGTTAGAAAGGAAGTGTCAAATGCGCTCAGAGAAAAAGGGGAGACCTGAGGGCACCCTCCTAAGAGAAGCTGGAGATCTTTTCCTCTCCCTGTTGCTGTGTTCTGACAAGGCTTGTTGTCTTCCCATCAAATTAAAATGGGAGCCAAGTGCGGAACAGAGGAAGTGAGCTGTTTGGGCCTCAGGCCTCAACCTCCACGTGGAGCTCAGGCCAGCTCACCTTTGGTACGCCGCAGAGAAGGCAAAAGGAGTTAACGATGAAGTGTCAGAAAGGCACTTGGAGGTTTTAGAAACACTCACCCAGGTAACATTACACACACATAACGTCAGCTACACAGAACTGCATGGCTGTATTATTAATCATTTTGTGGGATTTTTTTTATTAGTAATAAAGACTTTAACCAGAGTCCATTTAAAAAGCTATTGTTGGATGTACTTGAGGAAACGAGCATAATATTTCTTTTCAAACTTTGTATAAAAGAAGCCTACCCAGAATCCTTGTACTTGGCAGGCAGAAATTCATCTAAACTGCTTTCCAAATTTACCAAGTGCTTGCCTGAATAGACAAGGAGCCCGGGGGTATTTCTTGCAGGAGTGATGAGTTGTGAATCCCAATATGAGATGTGTGTTTAAAAAAAAAAAAAAAAAGAATCTGTTTAAAGAGGGAAAAGAAGTTTCTGACTGTTTGGCAAAACAGGTTATTTTTAAACTGAAGAAAAATAGGATTGTGGAGATTTCAAAGATTTTTGTGATTTTATTTATTCAGCTCTATGTGGGACTTGCTTGCATCTCATTAGCACAGGGGCAAACGGAGATGCAAGAGGAATAGAAGATGGTCTTTGCCTTCAGGTGGCCTTCATACTCATCAAGGGACAAGATGTAGGTAGATCAGAAAATGACAATGTATGCACAGCAGGCTGGACTTATGGAAACTTTGTGATACTGGGAGACAGATGCACTTGGGTTCTAGATCTGGATCTACCTGGGGCTTGATGTTTCATCAGTTTGGTGCCTCAGTTTCCACTACTACAAACAGAGATAATAATACCTCCCCAGGTTGTAAAGATGAATGAGATGAGGCATGTCGAATGCTTATCACAGAATGTAGCACATAGTGGTATAATCACAAATGCAATTATATTTTCCTTTCTTTGTTTCTCCCTTCTGTTTCATGCTCTGTCACAAGGCGACATGTAGTCTTTGAAGTTCCTTAGGAATGTTGAAGAGTATGGTCTGGGACAGAATATTTTTCACGGAGGAGGGGCTGCCCTTGGACCTTGAGCTGGCTGTCTTCGGCCTGCCCTTCCTGAGAGCACTCTGCTCCCCTCCAGCCTCCTTTCCTCCCTCTGGGAGGAAGGCTAACCTGGGTGGACTGCATCCATGGGCTTCCTGGCCTCTTGGCCTCTTCTTGGAATTAGCCATTGCTGAGTTCTAGCAGGAGGCTGAAGGGTGGGCGGGAAGCAGAGTGAAGTCTGTGTTTTTTTGTTGTTGTGGTTTTTTTTTGTCTTTTGCGGTACGCGGGCCTCTCACTGCTGTGGCCTCTCCTGTTGCGGAGCACAGGCTCCGGACGCGCAGGCTCAGCGGCCATGGCTCACGGGCCCAGCCGCTCCGCGGCACGTGGGATCCTCCCGGACCGGGGCACGAACCCGCATCCCCTGCATCGGCAGGCGGATCCCCAACCACTGTGCCACCAGGGAAGCCCAAGTCTGTGTGTTTTGATCGGCTTTTAGACTTTCTCTTGGCTGGGTTGCCCTGGGCTTGCTGTATCCTAGACTGAAGGTCACCGCTCCTTTTAAGGCAACTTCTTCTACTGGGTCCCCTCTCAGTTCCAGTCGCGCATCCCTTCTCTCACCCCTTCAAGCCTCGGAGAGGTAACAGTTCTGCTGTTCTAGCCCTGGGACCCTGGCCTGTCCTTCAGGGTCCCCCTTCAACACAGCCCACCCTTGGGTACATAATCTCTGTATTAATTCTTGGCAATAATACTGTTTAGAGTTTGTCATCTGTTTCCAGATGGGACCTGAAAGAGTGGGCTGAGTTTGATTAGGTGAGGAGGTGTGGCATTGGGTCACCAAGGTGTGCTCTAGGGTCTACGACCAACCTAGTGTGGCCATAGTGTGTATTTCCTGTGAGGAGGGTGGACTGAGCTGTGAGTCTGGGGAGATGTGCTGGACTAGAGCCTGAGAGTCAGGTTAACATATCAGATTTCATATCACAGCAGAAATCGTTCTTGGTAATTGTTTCCTGCTTCATTTTGACGCATATGTATCGAAAAACTAATATGTATATGGTATGGGAAATAAATATCGGAAATTTCTCCCTCTTCCTTCCTAAGAATGATATGCAGATGAAATAGAGGGAAGGGAAGACAAACAGTATGGAATGAATCTCTCCTGTAGCACCAGGCAATTTGCATATATCATCGTATTTATGCTACTCAGCAACCATTAGGGGCAAGGTACGAACTTCCCAGCTTCACAGAGACCCAAAGACTTCAAGGGACTTGCCAAAGCTCACATAACTGGTACTCAGTGGAGCCATGATTTGAAAACCCAAGGCCAGTCTGGGAGACGGTGACGTTCATGATCTCATGACTTTGCCAGCTGCAAGATGTGAAGAGTGATGTAGTTAAGGGTTCAGATGCGAGGTACATGTAAGTACACCAGAGTGAGCCTCAGGCTAGTTTTTACAGCCCCCCCCTTCCAAACCCCACCCCAGGAAGAAGGGGTGTGGCATTGTAAGGCCATGCACAGCAGGAATTTCTGCAGGAGGAAGAGTGTCTCTAGAATCTCAGAAGAGCCGTACAGCCTGGCATCCCAGAGACTCGGGTATGATTTCAAAACAGGAAGGATCCTGAATGTCTCTCAGGGACCAGGGTATCTTATTGTTCCCATTGCGCAGGACATTGTTCACTCCCTAATTGTATATGTATTTCTCTGCCTGGTGGCTTCTGCGAGCCTTCACTTCACGGAGTCATAACTTCAGCTCGGTCAACCCCTTGCTGCCTCAGAGCTTGTGCATCTTTTCACTTCTGGCCCCGTTACTCCTGGACAGAATCTGTATTAATGAGTTCAGATTCTTGAGAGAGAGAATATGCCTGTCTTCTCATACATCCAGTCTGGATCTAACCCTTCCTACCAGGCCAAGTTGTGGCTCTGGTCAGCCAGTGAATTGTCCTTGGGTAAGGAATGGACTTCTGGTGCAGTCAGCTGGGACAGATTAGGGAGTGGACATTTTGGGGGTGGGGCATTATTCTGTCTATTCCAGTCCACCTCTGGACCCCAAAGATTCACATCCAGCCCAAATGCAGAAGACAGGCAAGGTCTCTCTGTGATGTCATCAGTTCAAAAGTCCAGATTCTCATGATCTAAATTATCTAAATCATATTCCAGTGATTAGGGCATAGGCATCTTGGTGGGGGGGGCATTTTCCTGACTGTCCCCAGCACTTAACACTATGTGATAAGTATCTTAAATAGATTATGTCATTTAATAAACTCACCACATCTGGTGCCTATTCTCAGAGTCATCGTATTTTGCGTGGACGTGTTCAGGCTCAGGGGAATTCAATAACAGGCCCAGTCGTGGGGGATGAGGGAATGGGTCATGCCAGCCCTGAAATCACATGTGAATTCCCTTTACCTTTATGCTTGTTTCCTGTATATGTTACTGCATATTCGGATCACCTGGGGAGATTTTAAGCATCCCAGTGTCCAGGTGGCAGCTCAGATCAGTTAAATGAGAATCCCAGTGTGAAAGCCAAGAGTCAGTAGTCGTTCCAGATCCTCAGGTGATTCCGATATGCAGAAGAGCTTGGGAGCCTCTGCCCTGCATTACTCATCACTAAAGGATGGTGCTCCAGGCGAAGGGTGCACATGGTCAGGGAACCCTTCCCCATGAAGGGGAGCTTGAACTTAGAGTCGAAGATATTTGCAGGGTGTAACAGTGAGGAGGGCATTTCATGGAGGGGCGACAGCTTTCCATGTTGGCGATTTGCTCAGTATTTGCTGAGTGTGATGGAATTTTTAGGTTTCCGTGAGAAGGTTCAAATAAATACATTCACAAATCAGGAAACGACGGGGAAAGAAGAGCTCCTTTGTCCAAGCATCTATCCCCATTTACAGCTTGAGCAAAACACAGCCCTGTGGTTATCACTGTTATGGATGGATTTTGTGAGGGAGATAATTGTGGAAATTGGGTCGCTTCCTGTCAAGTGCAGATCCTTTTGTGGAGGAAATTTGAGCTATCTGTGTATCCCATTTTACAGTAATTGAGATTGGACTAGCAAATCATTAGCGAAGCAAAGGAAGTTGATGGGCTTTTTATTTTTTTTCCAAAGGAAGGTGGAAAAAAAATTGATGTTTGAGAAGAGAGAGAAGAATTAAAATGGGATGTCAGTGATGGGAGAGAGCAATGCCTGTCTCCTGGGTCTCTGGGCAGGGAGAGGGTGACATCTGGGCCAAGACCTCCCTTGGGTGGGACCAACAGGAAGGGCTGTTGCAGGTGCCCCCTGTGATCAGGACAGGTACTGGGATGTGGACCTCCTTGGGATGAGCCGCCACCCAGGGCCACCCTGGGAACCAGGCAGCATGGGGACATCTGTTGCTTACTCGCCCAGCTTGCCACTGACAGATGTTGGCCTGTGTGGTCCTCTTTCCCACTGTCACCTTTGAAGATAATGAAATGCAGCTTGTGGAAAGGAGAGTCGATAATGGTGGTATATATTTTAGGTAACTCAGCAGGTGAAGCTGCCAAATGTGATGTTTATTTAGTTAAAATCCCGTTCACTGGGAGGGCCTCGTTAAATACTTGTCTTTCCTTCCTGCGAGACCCCAGGGAACAGCAACAGCTCCAGGTTACTCAGACACATCGTGGAGGGAACTGGGATGATAGCAGAGGGCGTTCAGTCTCCAAGAGCAAACAGACAGCGTGCCCCGCCTTGTCGCGTGGCTAGAGTGGGGTTAAAATGAGGACAGGCATTGGCTAAAAAGCCAGGTGATGAGGGAGGTGCCATTTTAGGATTAGTGCTGGGGAACAGGTAAGAAGGCCACCTGAGGCCAGCCCCCATGCTTGGGAAAGTGTAGCAGCCACCAGGCCTTGATTCGTCTCTCTCTGTACCTCCCCCATGTAGCCCAGTGTCTGCTGTGTACAGAGTAGGTGCTTAGAAATGTATGTAGAATTGATTTGGTTTACAGAATCTGTAATTTAACAGCTGTGTGCTGAAGGAGTTGGGGATATTTGCTTTTTTTTTTTTACTATTTCTTCATGCAAATTCATTTATCTAGGACATCTTTGGAAAGAAAACTTGAAGAGCATAAGCTTTTAAACTCAGTAGCTCTGCTGTTGCAAGCAGTCTCCCAGTTGGACCGCCGTTATCACTGGCTTCCAGCCCTGGGGTGATTGCTGGGTTACCATCATTTTTAAAGAACCTGAAATATGCCAGCCGCTGCCCTGTTCAATCACTGCGGTGGTCGCCTGTCACCTGCTAATAGTCACCACCCACTGGCGAATCATATTTGAAGTTTGCACCTAGCAGCAGGGTATGAATTTTTAGATATAAAATTATATACGTTTGAAGTAAATCTGAAAGAGAAAAACAAATACCGTATGCTAACACATATAGATATGGAATCTAAGAAAAAAAAATAAAAGAACCTAGGGGTAAGATGGGAATAAAGACACAGACCTACTAGAGAATGGACTTGAGGACATTGGGAGGGGGAGGGGTAAGCTGTGACAAAGTGAGAGAGTGACATGGACATATATACACTACCAAACGTAAAATAGATAGCTAGTGGGAAGCAGCCACATAGCACGAGGAGATCAGCTCGGTGGTTTGTGACCACCTAGAGGGTGTTAACATCCCTAGAGGGATGTTAAAAAAATTTATATACATGTGCTACTATGAATCTGCATGTTAAAGTAATAAACTATCTCCTATTTTTTTAGTTTGTAAATAGACATAGGTTGATGTCTTCACTCCAGTGGCTTTTCTTCAGTAGGAACTACAGGATGCCCATTTTATAGATGAAGTTGAGGCTCAGACTGGTTTAGTAGTAACTCGAGTGCCTAAATGTATGTAAGCAGTGAGTGGGAGAGTCAGGCATGATTCCAACCCAGCCCCTCAGCTTATTGCTTTAGGTTCTGCCATTTACTGACACATTTTTGTAAAATCAGAGGTGAAGATTTTAGAACATTGGGTAGAAGTGGGGCTCCAAGTACTGAAAACGCTAATGGAATTATTTTAAGCTTATACACATTTTTTTCTGATACTCTATTAGTTTATGTAATGAAGTTTCATGGTGCAATAAATACTCAGTGAAACTGTGTGATCCATTAGTTAAATGAAATGTTCCTAAGTATGCCGTACTGCTGTCACATAAATTCCTTTAATATTGCTGAAATCTGGTTCTGACTTTTGTGAGCCTTGAGTTTGATTAAAGAAACACATTCTGTTCCTCCTATTATCACCTTGCTGAAGGCTGACAGATACCTGAGTAATAACAGTGCCTGCCTTCTGGAGCATAGCATTTTATTTTCCCCAGAGTACTTTTACATAGCTTTCATTTATTCCTGTTCACTTAATCCCATGAATTATAGCCAGCATTATCCCATTTTACAGACGAGTAAACTGATGGACCATGTAGGTTTTTTTTTTTAACATCTTTATTGGAGTGTAATTGCTTTACAGTGGTGTGTTAGGTTTTGCTTTATAACAAAGTGAATCAGTTATACATATACATAGGTTCCCATATCTCTTCCCTCTTGCATCTCCCTCCCTCTCACCCTCCCTATCCCACCCCTCCAGGTGGTCACAAACCACCTAGCTTTGATGTTGAACATTCTTTCATGTGTTTTTTGGCAATCTGTATATCTTCTTTGGAGAAATGTCTATTTAGGTCTTCTGCCCGTTTTTGGATTGGGTTGTTGGTGTTTTTGTTATTGAGCTGCATGAGCTGCTTGTAAATCTTGGAGATTAATCCTTTGTCAGTTGCTTCATTTGCAAATATTTTCTCCCATTCTGAGGGTTGTCTTTTGGTCTTGTTTATGGTTTCCTTTGCTGTGCAAAAGCTTTTAAGCTTCATTAGATCCCGTTTGTTTATTTTTGTTTTTATTTCCATTTCTCTAGGAGGTGGGTCAAAAAGGTTCTGCCTATGTTTTCCTCTAAGAGTTTGATAGTGTCTCGCCTTACGTTTAGGTTTTTAATCCATTTTGAGTTTATTTATGTGTATGGTGTTAGGGAGTGTTCTAATTTCATACTTTTACATGTACCTGTCCAGTTTTCCCAGCACGACTTATTGAAGAGGCTGTCTTTTCTCCACTGTATATTCTTGCCTCGTTTATCAAAGATAAGGTGACCATATGTGCGTGGGTTTATCTCCGGGCTTTCTATCCTTTTCCATTGATCTCTATTTCTGTTTTTGTGCCAGTACCATACTGTCTTGATTACTGTAGCTTTGTAGGATAGTCTGAAGTCCCATGTAGGTTTTTTAATTCTAGATTTGCCCTAGAGATGCCAGACCACCAGATAGCTGTATAATAAGATTCCAATTATTTATTTTTGAATTTAGTTAAAAGAAAAGAAAGCATGCTTTCTTCAAAGAGCATTTAAAATGACTTGAGTCTCTTTGTTTTGACCCTATTCAAAAGTATTACTGCTATTATACTTTAGTATTGTATTCTCAGCATAAGTTAAGGGACATTGAAAATTCCCTGTTGGATTTTCTATAGAGACAGTGCTGATGTTAATGTCCATGGGACCACACAGCGTTGGTTTTATGAAAGCCTGTAGGCCCTTTTCATTCTGTTTCTGGTTTAAGGTTATTTGAGCATGGACTTTGTGGAACCTGTAACTGATCCTATTTCCTTCTATGCTTTGGCCTCTAGCAATCTCATATATTTACATCCTATCTTCTGTAACCGTACAGGTTTAACTCGGTGGCCTATCGTTGCTTCTGCCTCTACCTTCATTTCCAATCCTTTGTTCCCCATTCACTTCAGTTTTCCTCATTCATTAATTTTATCCTGTTCTAGAGAATGACTTTCTATAAAATTTTCTATAAGCTGCCTGAATTCTTTTTATTTTTTTCATAATGTCAGGTGGACATAACCGACGAGCAACACAATGAATGTGAGCTCTCAGGCCAAGAGACGTCTTCTTCTTCTGTGATTTTTCTTTCCTTTCTTGAAACACACAGTTGTGGCAAAACAGTTTTGATGGGGTCTGTAGTGAGGCTGTTAATCTGTCAACTTTGTGGCCTTTAGAGTTTTAAAGCCAGGGATACGTTCTATCAATATAGTAGTATTCTGGAAGGGTTTGGTCAAAGCAAGTGATGGCCTTGCATTTGCTGTGAGGATGGTGGTATTTTAACAGTAGAGGGAGAGATGTAGTATCTTGAAATATCATTCTGGTAAAGTTTCTGTAGCGCTTGCACTTCTGACACCCTTGGCAGAATTAAGTAAGTGTTGCCATTGGGCTCTAGCGAAACCTTTCTCTTTCCTTTTTTCTTGTTCCTGAAAAGAACAGATGTACAGAATGAGCACATTTTAGGCAGTTCCCAAATGGGCTAGATCAGATCAGTTAGCCCTTGACATATTAAAAAAAAAACGGAAAAAGGGTTGACAGGTTAAAGTCATAGTCCCAGGGATGCAGAGGGAGGGAGATGGTCCAACAAAGGCCGACTTTGGCTATGTAATTAAAGGAGTTTGCAGTGATCTATGGGGCCAGTAGGTGAAAAGTCTTGGGACGGGGTTGGGGGGCAATTCCTGGCATGGAGGCAGAGTCTGGAGGGGAAGTCAAGAGTTCAGTAAGAAACACACCTGCTCGAAAGAAACAACGTTGGTCCACAGACTTGTGTCAAGTCAAACATTCCGGGGAGATACAGGATGAAGTTGGAATCTATAATAAGAACTGACAGCCATAAACTGATTTTAAACTCATGTAGCCTTGGGAATTAGAAAGCATGCCATCTAGGGAGCTGCAATGGGTCTGAACTTTTTAAAAGACGAGTGAGACCAGAATTGGCTTTGTTGCATCCCTGTGTGTGTTCGGTTCTGACCTAGGCTTTAAAAACTTTTTTTTTGTTAAATTTGGAAATAATTTCACAATTACAGAAAAATGTAAAAGAATGAGAATATACAAAAAATACTCTATGCCTTTTACTTAGATTCACCTATTGCTACTGTTTTATCACATTTGCTTTATCATTTGTGTATTCTCTCTCTCTGTGTATATGCGTGGATACACACACACGTATGCTGCATGTACATATACATATGTATATGATTTGTTTTTCCTGAATCATTTGAATGGTGCATGTAGCTTAGCCCTTTATACCTAAATATTTGTAGTCCCTAAGTGTAGTCCCTAAGAATAGGTGATTTCTCTTACATAGCCATCGGAAAGTTATCGAATAAATTTAACTTTGAAATAATATTTTTACCTAATTTGCCATCCATATTCAAATTTGTCAGTTGGCTCACTCATTTCTTTTGTAGCATTTCTTTTCTCGCTAGTAAAGGAGGATCTGGTACAAGCATTGCATGTAGTAGTTGTAACTGCTTTGTTTCTTTTTTTTTTTTTTTTTGCGGTACGCGGGCCTCTCACTGTTGTGGCCTCTCCCGTTGTGGAGCACAGGCTCCGGACGCGCAGGCTCAGCGGCCATGGCTCACGGGCCCAGCCGCTCCGCGGCATGTGGGAACTTCCCGGACCGGGGCACGAACCCGTGTCCCTGGCTTCGGCAGGTGGACTCTCAGCCACTGCGCCACCAGGGAAGCCCTGTTTTGTTTCTTTTAATCTAAAGTATTTCCACAGCCCATCTTTGTCTTTGGTTATGCCATTTTTGAAGAATAGGCTTTCTCTGCATTTTTATATGCATGTTCTGATTAGATTCCTGGCCAGGATGCTGCATGATAATGTGGTCTTCTTTGGGGTATCACCGGATATCCATTTGCTCGTCTTTGCTAATGTTAATTTTGATAATTTAATTGAGGTGTGGTTCGATGTCTCCATCGTATGATCACAAATTTTCCCCTTGCAACTACAAATAGCAAGTGAGAAGACACTTTAAGACCTACGAACGGCTTGCTTCTCATCGAAAAATTTCCCTGGATTTAGCATTTATTGATGATTCTTGTCTGGCTAAGGTTTACTCTGATGGCTGCAAAATGTGTTTTTATACTCTAGCACTTCCTCTGTATTTACCAGATAGTATCTGCTCTACTGTCAACAAGACAGCCTTCCCTTCTTCCCCCACACGTTTATCTGTCTGTTTTCAGTATGGGTTCCCATTTTTTCAGTGGTTTATTATTTATTTACCTTCCTTAAATTATATTGGTGTTTAAGCTGTTTCAGAATTGGCCAGTGAGAGCTCCTCCAAGATGGCGTCTGTATCCTTGTGACATGCTCCTATCATTGGTGCTGGTTGTGAGTACTTCATTACTTTCTGGAACAACAAGATATGTTGGGCTCATCTTATACCTGCCATGCCCCATTTCTGGAATCACCCACTTCTCCAGGAAACCCTGGGTCCTTTTACTGAGGAGTGGTAGTAGAAACCAAAATCTAGGTATTTAGGTGTCATGTTGTCATTGGGTTATCTTTGCTCCTTGACCTGTTCAGTGGACAGGGCTGGGAAGTCATATGCATATAAACGCATGTATACACATATACAGATACATGTATATTTTATAAACCACGAATTTACCCTGAAATCTCCAATTTCCAGTCTGTCCCATAGTTGTCTTTCCTGTCCTCCCTCTTTGCATATTTTAATGTCTCTTCTTGAATAGTGAGAATCTTGGCTCCCAAGAACATTAAAGAATGTACGTCCTTGTCCAATCTTATAATACATCTAAAATAGTTTTATAATTGCTTTGCCCATAGCACTACCCAAAAAAGCCTACTGAAAAGAGTTTGAGGTTTGTTTTTAGCTCCCCCTGCCCCAATCCTGTTCAAGACCGAGTGTAAACAGTCAAACTGTGTTCCTAAGCTATTCGTATTTGTTCTTTGTCTCCCACCCTTTCAGTGCTTGTGCTTATGATGTGTCTCTGACATACAATTGGATTCATTTGTTTCCATCCACTTGCAGTTTTAGCATTTCCCCCACTTCCTATCCCTGTTAACTTAATTTTACTTTCTTCAGATATGTAGAGCATGAATAGGCTTCCAAATTTGGAAATTAAACAAAAAGCTGTACTCTGAGAAGTATCGCCCTTTGCCTTGTCCTTCTACCTGGTCCGTCCATCATTCTACGACCCAGGATCTCCCCGTGTAGAAAAACAGCTTCATTGTTTTCTGCTGTGTTTGTCCTGTTTCTTTTTGTAAAGATAAGCAGTTAAGTCTCCTCCTTTCTTACATGAAACTAGCATGCTGTAGATTGAGCTAGGCTTCCTAAGTGCCCAAATTTCATTGATCTTCCAAATCTTCCACACTTGGTGGTGGTCTTACTATTTTACTGATGTGGAAACTAAGACCCCTGGTCTGTACTATTGCAAACCTTTTTGCCTTGTTGACAAATGGCCTGTTTTCAGTGCTTTGTAGTTTGAATGAAGCTGATTAAGATGCCCTAAAGTACGAATCATCAGGTAGTAGCATGTACAGTTTTTAATCCATAAAATGGCTGCCACTGAAACCCAGAGTCCTGCTTCTGGGAAGTCTACGCCTTCATCTGGTTGTTAAGGCTGGATTGTCCCTTTAGCCTGGAATTTCAGTGTCCCTAGCATATCCCACGAGGCTTAAGTCAGGGTGTGGCACCTGGCTGGGAGAGTTGTTTCTGACTTTTTGTTTTTTCTTTTTAAAATTGAGGTGAAATTCACATAACATAAAATTAACCATTTTAGTATGTATAATTCAGTGGCGTTTATTATATTCATGATGTTGTTCAACCATCACCACCATCTAGTTCCAAAACCTTTTCATCTCCTCCAGAGGAGACCCTGTAACCATTAAAGAGTCGTTCCCCCCCTCCCTGGCTTCCCCCAGCACCTGACAACCACTGATCTGCTCTCTATCTCTCTGGATTTATTTATTTTGGGTATTTTGGAGGTAAATGGAATCACACACTAAAGTGACCTTTTGTGTTTAACTTCTTTCACTTGGCATGTTGTTTGCCAGGTTCATCCACCTTGTAGCATGTATCAATCCTTCATTCCATTTTATGGTTGAATAATATTCCATTGTATGGTTACACCACATTTTGTGTAACCATTCCCCAGCTAATGGACCTCCAGGGGGATTGTGAGTGAAGTTGGGGAGAAGAGAGGCTTGTACCCTGCCTTGTGCGCTGTGCTGCCTACTAGCCACGTGACCGTGGACGACTACAAAACTGGCTTGTGCCTCCCTTTACTCATGTGTCAAATGAACCTAATGATAATATCTAACTCTTCAAGTGACTGAAGGATTGGCTAAGATAATATGTGAAGAGTTCATAGTATAGTGCCTGGCAAATAATGGGCCTTCATAAACATTAGCTGTTTTGCCATAGGATCCTCTGAGCGTGGGTGGGGAGGAGAGAGAACACAAACGTGCGTTATAGTAGGTGTTTTACCGTGCATTTGTTCTGTTGTAGCTGCTCAAGCCTTTGTGCTTTGTTTAAAAACGAAAAGGCCTATCTGTTTTCTCTGCTTTGTGGTTTGGTGTTTTTGCCCTTCCCCCACTCCCTACCCC
>NW_020174369.1:1826286-1938478 GCF_003031525.2 Neophocaena asiaeorientalis asiaeorientalis | reverse complement strand
ACCCCCCCTTCACTGAACGTGGGATTTTACATTTAGAAGCAGTTCAGTAGACAGAATGTCTGTAGTGGAATGTTACATAATTCACTTTTAGATTTGAAGAGCTCATTATAAAAAACCTGACACACTTCAGGAATATTAAATTACTGCAGATTGTGTGGAGCAAAGAAACATTATTGAAGCATTTCAGAATTCTAGGCGAGCCTGAATTTAACTGATAGGGCTTCACAGCTTTTACTGGGGAAAAATGATTTGAGCTGTCACATGGTTTCTGGCCCTAGAGGACTTTAATCTCCTTAATTACAAAGAAACGAATTTCCTAAATAATTTGGAGCTACTTCACAGCATTTGCTCAACCTCTGGCTTTTGGAAAATTAAAGGGGTTGCCAGGGTCCTGGCTGTGGAATGTTCTCTCCGTACTGTAGCTTCCTTATGCAAGTTTTTATTAGAGACGATGCTGGTTTCCTTTCTTTATTGATACGGGGATGTACTTCAGGAATTCACAAGTAATGCTTATAACAATTGAACGCAATCACGTTCTGTCAAACAAGTGACACTGAAGCTGCCCACAGAATAGGGAGAGGTTCTGTATTGTGGCTTACAAAGTCGAAGGAAAGAAAATGGCCCAAATCCAATCCACGTCTATACATCGACTTTAAGAGTGCTTGAAATGGTGTAAAACCCATATTTCAGTTCATTTCGGTGTTTATGGATTAGGTACCTACTGTGTGCAAGACCAGCATCATGGAAATATCTTAGCTTCTACCATTTCCTACAATTTGTCCTTAGAAAGCAGACTTAACCTGCCTTAGTTTCCTTCTCTGTGAAAGGAGGATAATAATATGAGGCTGTGTTGTGACCTTGTATTCCTGTGTTTGTAACACAGGAGACTATTAGGGCCTAATATTTATTAAGTGCTTGCCAGGAGATGTGCCCAGACACCCTTCCAAGCATGTTACATGTGTGATCACAATTTCCACAGCCACTCCATGAAGTTGATACTGTTATCCCCATTGTAAAGGTATAGAAACTGAGGCAAAGAGGGGTTGCGTAGCTTCCTCAATATCACATTGCTTGTAAATGGCTCAAACTACGAAGTTGGCCAAGAATCAGATCATAACACAAGTAAGGAGAGATTCTGTTACCCAGTCCAAGCTCATACTGCTCGCTGCACGACAGGCCAATAAATTGAGAGATGAGGTGTTGGGGCAAGGGATAGTGACTTTATTTGGAAAGCCAGCAGAGCAAGAAGATGGTGGACTAATGTCCCAAAGAACCATCTTCCCTGAGTTAGAATTCAGGCTTCTTTTATACTAAAAGGGGAGGGGTTGTGGCTGGTTGTTACAAACTTCTGGGTGTTTTAATCTTTTGTTCTTGCAGCTGTCCAGTGTAACTCAGGTCACCATGTTTCTGTAAACCTCCAACAAGGCAAATGTTAACCTCTGTTGTGCAACTTTTTATCTCTGTATGAATGGAAAAGTGTTATACCTTTAAAGGTCAGAGCCTTGAGAATGGCCTATCCTGTATATTTCAGGCTAAGACAACATTCTTAGCTTGTAGCAAAAGCAATAGAGTACGAAGGTTAAAGTAAGAGAAACAGATCCAATATGGAGTCAGATTTGTTCTTCCGTATTACAGTTCCATTTGATGGAGGGATCAGAAAACCTTTCTGCCTAAGATACCTCTTTTGAACTGAACCTTGAGAATGTCAGCTGAATTGAAAAGAAAAATTCCATAGAAAGGTAACAGCACAAGGGAGAATTGGGAAGATGGGAAAGTGTATCACCTCCCTACTAGACTTAATGCGTCCTTTTTTATTTTGGTTATTAATTTCAAGCCTCCTTGGACATGCTGGTCCTTCTGCCCGAGAAAACTGTTTATTCATTTATTACACATGCATTTATTGAGTACCCACTGGTCCTTTCCCTTATCATCCATGTGACAGAGGCATCATTCTTCAAGATCAGACAGTGGAGAGCTTCTTCTCTGTGAAGCTTCATTGACTCTTTCAAGCAAAGGTGAAAGCTTGCTCCTTTGTAATGCAGTATGCCCGTTTTTTGTGTTTTCATTCTGGTCATGTGTATTGCAATCCCCTACATGACTGACACCTCTGCTAGACTGAATTTCTTTGAGGACGGGAATCAGGCTTTGACTCTGTACTCTTGGCCTGCATGGTTGTGCCATACACGTCTGTTGACATGAGTGAGCCAGCACGTGCACCTGGCCTATTGTAGGTTCTTAGGAGATATTTGTTGCAATGAAGTGACTAGTATTATTGATAAAATTAATTATCTCTTTATATGACCAAGTTTTGTGACTCTGTCATCTCTCATGGAATGTTGTCTTTTGAGGGCAAGAGGTTAGGAAGGGGGTGAGGGCTTAGTGGCATGGTGCAGATAGATGGCACAAAAGCGGCCGGAAAAGTTCTCATTTCCAACATATGGTTTCATGGACCCCATTCTAGGAAGATAATTTTCCATTTTTTTTAGTTGTAGCCTTAGATCCTCTACTTTAAGTACCTTCATTCAGGGCCAGTGTCCTCCTAAACAATAGTTTGTAAAACAGTTTGTTAAAAGCAAACAAAGAAAGCAGATATCTTTGGATAAGGTGTGAATTTCCCCATATTTAAGCCTTACTACAATTTATATGGCTTTTAAATTAGCCTTTCTAGTTAAGCCATTTTTAATTGGCATGAACAAGAGATTTTGGTCCTTATTCTTTTTGAGCTGAAACTGGTGTTCAAGGTCAGCCTTTTCAGACGAAAAGGTTCCAGATCTGTGGCATGAGCTAAGAATTGGCCGCACAGTTTGAAGATCCATTTCCAGTAGCTTTATCTTAATCTTCTTTAAAAATGGATAACTCCTGAAATGTTTATTTTCAACTGAACTCTCACATATAACTATCAGAGAGACGGTCGCTGGGAAAGATTGTTGGCTTGACACTGGGAACACATTCATTCAATTTAAATGAAATCAAATGAGATAACGTATGTGAAGCAGGAGCTGAGGGCATAGGATATAGTAAATGTATAGTAAATACCGGCTGTAATTGAAGTGGTATTATTATCATTATTATCTCTTCCCAGCACAGTGTCTGAACTTAATAGTACCTAGTAGTGTGCAAGGCATATTTATTAAAGAAAGAAGGGCTGAAATGTGTGTCTGCCTGCCTCTTTCCTTTTCTTTTCCTCCCCACGTTAATTGCTTGTCTGCTCTTATGGCTGCAGGAAAAGCTGACATAAAAATGGGCTTGCTGGAAAGTTTCTCAGCCCCATTTGTCACCTTACCCTTGGAGCCCAGTTTTATGTCAACTCCGCGTTCCCTCTGATGCCTGCCAGTGAGGGACAGACCACAGGTCACTTGCCTACGGTCTGCTTTAGCTGCCAAAGCTCTGCCAAAGCTCTAGTCGAGCTTGGCTGACGTATGGGTGCCTCGTTGTTGGAAATGTCTCCATGGTGCTGCTCAGGAAATATGCCTGTGCTGTATTTTCTGGGTGACATCTAGCGCTTGACAATAAGAAACATGGAAAATAAAGAATTGGGTTTTGCTTCTCTTGAAAATCCAGAGTTTTAAAGATCTGTTTTGCATTACCTATTGTGAGTTTTGCGGACAAGGCCTCTAATTCTCTTGGTTGTATGAACCCTGTCGATGGCTTAGTGAAACCATGTGAACAGTTTATACACGGAGACCAAGGTTTTCCTGTTTCTGTATGTTTGACGGTTCCTTTTTTTTCCCTCCTAATTTCTAACTTCACCAGGGTGGTGATTCTGAATGTTCTCTTCCCTTGATTTGCAGCGCTCGAAAGGAGTGAATGAAATGTGCAGCTCGGGGTGTCATTTCTGAAGGGAGGAGGCGTTTTCTTGGAGAGGAGTCCTCAATGAGCCTGGCCGAGGCCCGGGATCTGTGTGAAGTGGACTAAGGATTTAGTAGGATGTCAACTGAGACAGAACTTCAAGTAGCTGTGAAAACCAGCACCAAGAAAGATTCCAGAAAGAAAGGTAGGGCTCAATCAGTTCCTTTCCTAATGGCTACCTATTGTACAGGAATGAGTTTTTGTCTCTGGAACGGTATCTGGTACTATCTTTGTGATTGCATATATTTTTAAATAATCACCAGCATTATTTGGTGGTGTTTCTATTCACAGTATCATATTTTAATGGCTCGTCCTTATTCTCTGGGTAAAATCCAAAATTCTTTTCATAATATGCAAACAAAGCCCTTCCTGACCTGATCTCTACCCGTCCCTCCAGCAACATCTCTGCCCAAATCTGCGCTGCATCCCCACCCAACCCTGTTTGTGCTCCAGGCATTCTCTGTCTTGTAGTTCACCTTTGCATAGACCGGTGATTCTCAAACTCCAGCCACACAGAAATCACCTAGAAGGCTTGTTACAACACAGATTGCTGAGCCTCGTCCCCAGAGTTTTTGGTTCACTAGCTCTGGGGTGGGGCCCAAGATGCGTTTATAACAGGCTGTCAGATGATGCTGATGCTGGTGGTCCAGAGACCAGACGTTGAGAACCCCTGGACTGTCACTTCAGCCTGAAATACTTTTGTTGCTCTCCGCTTTTTCTTAACACTGACTCCTACTTATTCTTTAGATTTGAGCTTAGTGGGGCCTCCTGGAGGGCCTTCCCTTACTCCCCAAATTGGGTTATTTGCTTTTGTTTGTTTTGTTTCATTAGCATGTTGTTAGTAGCTCACTTCCTTAGAAGCACCCTGTTGTTTTTTCCCCTTTGTCAGCTATACTATACAGTCCTTCAGAGCTGGATCCCTTGTTCACCCTTTTAACTCCCAACGATTGGAAAGTGTCTGACACAGAGGAGGCACATAGGTATTCGGTGGAGAAGACTGGCATGCATAGTGTGATAATAAAATAATTCTATCACTGTTCACGATTTTTGGAGAATTTGTTCCTATGGCTTTATGACCACGTCTCTCATTAAGTTCGTCTCCTTGTTGGAATGTAAGCAACTTGTTGCTCTGTGTGTAGGGGTGTGTGTGTGTATGTGTGGTGTGTGTTTTCTCCCTGTGGTTTCAGTTCTTTCCCTCCCCTGTCTTTAAAACTGCGTGGAAGAGGATTAATACAACTCTCTCTCAGGTCTTGAAATCTGTCAGTATGGGCCTGCAAACAGGATGCCATGGGTTGCTTTGTATAGGCAGTGATTTGTTTGAGACGTTGCTGTGCCTGCCCAGTCATGTCTTCTGATGGCATTTGTCTGATACTCCATAGGAAGCAAGGGACATAAATGTAATACATATGCAGCTCTTGGACAGCCAGAACCCCAGAAAGGACTATAAATTTTGCTTTAGATGTTGATTTGAAGCACAAATATTTTGGAAGCAGTCTATTTTATCCCCTGAAACCTAATGTAAACCTTGTTTTTTATGCATCATGGACTAAGAATAATAGAAGGAAGGCACGTGTGTGAGAGAACAGGTCTTGGGAGAACTGCTACATGGGGGGAAAAAAGAAAAGATTGCAGAGCCCAGTATGTACTAGAATTCAAATGCTTTTTCACTGGAAACTGACAAGTTATATTTTTGCTTCAAATTTAACCTTTCCACTGAACTTGTGCTCTTGAACGCTTAATGCATTAAAAATTGTACTTAGTGCGTATCTTTTCATTCTTAATTTTAACATGCAAAACCAGAAGCATTCTAAAGAGAGGATTCAGATTTTTCAGAACATTGGCTTAGTTGAGAACTTGGAACAGGACTGTGAAGGTGACCTTCACGTCCTTAGTAGCTCTAAAATCAGCACAGCACCTATGCGAGGAGTGTCCTCTAGTGAGTGGCTAATACCATAAAGTCTGGGCAGGCAGACCTGGGTTCAGATTCTGGCTATATCACTTCCTAACTGTGTGACCTCAGAATGTTACTTCACCTCTCTGAGCCTCGTTTCCTTTCCCACAAAATGCAGATGTAATATTACAGAGCTCAAATGCTCACTAGGAAGATTAATTGAAATAGGGCACATATAACAGTCTAGAACTTGGCATATGTTTAAAACTCAACAAAGTTTACATGTGTTCCTCTTCCTCTCCCCCCTTCCCCCCGCTTCTCTTCTCCTTACTTCTTCTCATCCCCTTCATTCCCTGTCATCTTTCTCCATCTTTCCCACCTCTCCCTTCTTTGTCCTATTTCTCTTCTCCCTTTTTCACTCCGTCCTCCTTCTCTTCCTCATCTTCATCAGAATCATCACATCGTTTTCTCTTACCTAAGGGGATCTTAAAAAGTATACAGCTGATTTGTCCCAGAGCAAGATTTTACAATTGTTTGTAATTATGCAACAGTGACAGATAGTTTTTTTTTTCTTGATACCCTTGTCTGGACCAAGGCAGCAGGACATCACACACGTACGTTAAGAAGAGAGAGTGAGAATGTGCTGGTAACAGGATTAATTCATTTCCTGTTCTTTAGTTTTGGCTATGGGATAGTAAGTATTCCATTAAACAAATGTTGCTAACTGGGTGAAAATAAGTAGAACTTTGAAAGGAAATAAGCAGTTTATATATCAATCTTGAATCTTGAATTCAATAGTCTTACTAAACTCTTTTGCTAATACTTTCTCTAACCCCTCTTTGATTTTCTATTGAGGCAATATGTAACCTCATAAGTAAGTTTCTGACTTCCTCTTCAATCCTTAAGTACTTGTTCTTTTTCTTTATCTTATTCCATTGGTTTGGGTCTGTCAATATAATATCTAGTAGAGAGTAGGTATCCTTGACTTTTACTTAAATTAATGGAAATGCCTTAAGTTACCTGTAAGTGTGATATTTAAGTATTTACTAAATATTCTTTATTAGTTTGCCTTCATTTATCATTTCTAGGAATTATTTTTTTTTAAATCCTGAATTTTCATGTTGAATTTTATCATATGCTTCTTCTATATTTATTTCAATGATTATACATATATTTTCTCTTTTAGTTTAAAATCAGTAATAAGTCATGGATTTCACTGATAGATTTTCTGATCTTCATTTCTGTTTGTGATGTCTTATTTTCTATACCCTGTGGATTTAATTTGATATTTTACTTAGTATTTTTCTATCTATATTCATCAGCTCGATTGGTATATATTTTTCTTTTCTTGAACAATCTTTGTGCCTGATATAGGTCAAAGTTGATAACCTCATATAATGATTTTGGTGGTAAGGACATAATAATTTTAGACTTCTTTATGAAAAAATATGAATTTTTTAGTAATTTTATTAGACTTTTAAGAAGTTATATATGCTTATTACTGAAAATTAGAAAAGACAAAGTAAGCATGCATAATCCTAAAAATTAAAAATAACTTTTATTGGGCTTCCCTGGTGGCGCAGTGGTTGAGAGTCCGCCTGCCGATACAGGGGACACGGGTTCGTGCCCCGGTCCGGGAAGACCCCACATGCCGCGGAGCGGCTGGGCCCGTGAGCCATGGCCGCTGAGCCTGCACGTCCGGAGCCTGTGCTCCGCAACGGGAGAGGCCACAGCAGGGAGAGGCCCGCGTACCGCAAAAAAAAAAAAAAAACTTTTACTAACGTTCTAAGTTACTTCCTTCTGGACTGACTTTCCAGGATAATATGAGATTATACTGTTCGTACAATTTTACATCCTCCTTTGTCATTTGACATTCTGTCATAAATACATTTCTTGTATTACTACCTGATATTACAGAATCGTAAAGTTTTTTCTTCTCTTGGCAAGATTTAGGTGGTTCCTGGGGCAGATATTTTATTTCCTAAAAAAAATACCTGACAACATAAGGCATCTATCATGAAAAAGAGTGGCAAATAGAAAGTTAAGAAGCCCTTTATAATTCCTCACAAACCTGTCACTCCAGTTCTTTAACCCAGGCTGTTGAAAGCAAGTCAGACAGATTCAAAAACAAGTCACACAGGAGCATATTTCACCACAAAATGAGTTTCTAGACAGGCCAAGTATGAGATGTAACTAGAGTATTCACAATTCAAATAAGGAGGGGATGAAAGTAGTGAGAAATAAAGTTGTTTTCTTCATTTCATTTTTATTGGATTGTGTCACTCACTACACATACAGCTTGTCAGACGGTACCTATTCTAGGAGTGGAAGTTGATGGAGGACTGGAGGAAGAGAATGTGTATTTTCAGGTTCGGTACCTGCCATCGAAGGGAGAAGATCAGTTGACACAATCTGTGGTAATCCTGGCATTAGGACACCCCGTAGAAGACTGTGGTAGAGGAACGGGTCCCAGGGCGAGCAGACACAGACATTTCTGGGGATAGTGCCTGGAGTTTTTCAGGCAGTGCCATCTGGCAGCTTGGTGTCATGGAAAGAGCACTAACTTTGGAGTCAGACAGACCTGGTTTTTAATTTCTAACTCTTTTTCTTATCTGCTGTGTAACCAGAGATGGGTTATTTAGCCTCTTTGACCCTTGTCTTTTAAGGGTGTGTGATTGTGTGTGTGTGTGGAGGGGGGGGTGTGTATTACTACTCTGCTTGTTACCAGAAAGGCGAGCGAGATTATCTTGGGTAAAGGACCAGCTTGGGATCTGCAACATGGCAGTGGTGTGGTTAACGTTAGCTTTTCTGTCCTCTTCTGAGATCGTGGTTCAGTATTTTCTCCTTATTTTCTAGAAATACCTGGAAATAAACGTATTCACTTTCCTTATACTTATATTAGAACTCAGTGAACCAAAACAACAAGACACTAACAATCTTTCCTCCCAGAAAGACTGGGCTCCAAGAATCAAGGCCCTGATGGAATCCAAGAGAAGTTGGTGGTCACATGGCAGACACCTTAGCTCTGGAGCCACATTGAACTGAGTTTGCACCCTGGCTGTGTGCCTCAGTAGCTGTGCAAACTTTGGGGAGGTTTCTTAGGAAATTCTGGTCAATTGTGATAAGGAATTGTTTCAGGAATCCCATGTTCAGGGTCCTGATCCCTCAACTGGTCAGTGAGCCCTGGGAAGGACCTCTGTTAATAATCCCTGGCTTACCACTTAGGAGCTGATAAACTGCTATCGTACTTATTATCCCATTGGGTCCTTAGGACCCTGAGAGATTAATTTTTCAAAAAATCGTTTTACCAGGCCTTCAGTGCAGAGAGAGCTGCCTTTTCATTGCTTCTATCTGCTGCTTTTATCCTGCAGGCGAAGCAGACTTGGGGTCATCGAGACCTTGCATTTGGGTTCATACGCCAGGTCCTCACCCTCTAGCTGTTCACCTTCAGGCAAGTCACTTCCACGCCTTGAGCTTTAGTTTCCTCAGGCACCCAGTGGATGTACAACTTATATTTGCTCGGCCAAATTTGGAACGTAGGTAGGAATTAATAAGATACTATTTTGTCTACAAATGTTTATCCAGCCCCAGCCCGGAGCCATGCAGGAGCTCCGAGATTCTGACTTCAGCCAGTCCATAGAGTCCAAGAATTTCCACCTGAGGGGAGGCCCTTCTGGTTTGTGTAGGTCTCATCTTTCCTGAAAAAAATTTTTTTTTCCACTTGGCTACTTTTATTCATTTTAGTGAATAAAATTCATGTTAATTTATTCTGTGACTACTCATAAATTTTATGTTTTGTTTTTACTCCGAATTTATATTTATTAATTAAAATCTTGCTTTTTTGTCATAAGAAAGAAAACTCTTATGGAAACTCTTTTCACTGCTTTCCTGACCCAAACAAAGCAAGTGGATTTTCAACTTAATAAATACAAGTAACACGATACTCTGAATGTCTGCATACATTGAAACATGAATAGCTTCTCTAGAAGTACTAAAAGGTTAGAAGGAATTAGTGTTTGGGGGGCTAGAAGAGCCTCTTTTTCAAGATGAGCTCTTAAGAGAAGAACGACTTGCCCACGGTTGTTCAGTTGGTTAATGGTAGAGCCAGAGCTGGAACCCAGGAATGACTCCCCGGATGGTGTTGCTTGAGCTTATAGGTTCTCAACAACTTAGCTTTTTCGGATTAAGCTCGTGCTGTGTTTGCTCCATCTTCTTTACATTGAAGACTCCTGGAAGAGCTCACGCTTTAGAATCGATAGACTGAAGTTTGCGTCAAGGCTCAGCACATTTTCTACAGGTGTATCTCAGGCTAGCTACTTAATGTTTCCAAGCCTCAGTTCCTTCATCTGTAAAATGGAGGTAATAGGACCTATCTCAAAGTGTTGTAATGAACACTACATGAGTCAAAAATATCAAACAGCTAACACAGTTTCTCTGTACACAGACTCAAGATAAGGAAATTTTCCCTTTCCCCTCTGGCCCCCCGGCTGCCTACCTGAAATGCAGCACTTTTCTTAGTGCCAGAGGATATAAAGAAGGGTAGAAGGTACCCTTTTCTCCAGAGGTGCATGGGGTAGTCAGGCAGTGACAAAAAAGTACTGGTCCATCTTCAAAAGGATGCTTGTTCCAAGAATAACTGGGAAGGTGGACAGGAAATACAAAGGAAAGTGGACCACGTTGTCAAGCTGCATTCATTAATAACCATCATTTATTGCATGCTTCCTGCATGCTAGCCATTTTAGATAAATTGTCCCTAATGAGCCCAAATCTTACATCGCCCATGAAACACATACGAAAATAACGTCCAGAGAGATCAAGAGACTTGCCCCAGGTCACGTGGCTTGTCTGCGTGGGCTGGAAAGCACTAAGTTTGTCCGATGTGAAAGCCGGTGCCCTCTTCCCTGAATGCATGCTCTGGGTTGGCCCTATGCCTTGATGGGGGTGTTGGGAAACGTGAAAAGGGGCTCTA
The DNA here is from genome assembly GCF_003031525.2 of Neophocaena asiaeorientalis asiaeorientalis. NCBI lineage: Eukaryota > Metazoa > Chordata > Mammalia > Artiodactyla > Phocoenidae > Neophocaena > Neophocaena asiaeorientalis. Next base: position 1,927,769 of record NW_020174369.1, on the reverse strand, counting down.
CTCTTCTTAGGTTGGTGGGCATGGAAACAGATCAGCCGCCTCGTGTAAATTTATGGCACTGTTTTGTCTTGTCAGGGTTTTGGATCTTGGTAAGCTAATGGCCCTCCACTGACTCTGTGATTTGCAGGCTTTGGAAATTCAAGATCAAGGACTTAACAGCAAGACAACGTAAATTTCTCTGGAGTTGGTCCATGAAACTCTTGGGCTGAAGGGTTTGAGAGTGAGGGAATACCGTTGTGGGTCTAGAAGTCTAGTTTTTACGGAAAGACTGACTGCCGGATCACGTTGCCTGTGGTGGGGAGAGACTTCTGTATTTTCACGTGGCCCTGAACTTATTAGAGAACGCCTTGCTCCTTGCGGTCGTTCCCTGAAGGCAAACTCGCTTCTGGTTTCATTGGTGACTTCGTTCTAACTAGTTTCCTCGCAAGAAGTCAGGCCTTCTTCAAACCCTCCCGCCCACCTCCTCTCCTCCTTGAACATATTTCGTAGCGCCAGCAACACGCCGCAGGGGGCAACCCAGCGAGCCAGCCTTCTGAGACCTGGTCCCTGCCGCTCCTTCTGTCCCTTTGTCCCCCTCTCTGCACCCTGACCCACCCTGAGCTCGGGTCCCGGGACGCACCTCTGCGACTTTGGTGCGTGCCGCTCCCTCACTTGGGTCGTGTTTCTCACCCTGTTCACTGGGCTGCCCCCTGCTCACCCCTCAGAACCCAGCAGCCATTTGACGGAGACTTCGTCCTTGACCATTTGAGCTTCCAAGTGCCCTCGATGAATTAATTAATAATATTAGCCCCTGCGGCCTCTCAAAGCACTCATGCTGTCTCTCCCTGCTGCCCCTCTCCTCAAGATAGTTCAGGCTACCTTCATCTGTCATCCTGGCCCCCTCTTGAGCAGTCCTCAGGTTTTCAGAATCATCAGTCTCCAAGCTGTCCCTGACACCGCTCACTAATGGGAAGATCCGATCAGGTCCAACCTTTGCTTCAGACTCTTCCGTGAACGGGCCCCACTGCCCTCGGGGTAAAGTCCACGTGGCTTATCAGGGCTTCAAGGGGGCCCTGCCCGGTCTGACCCCTCCTTATCTTTCCAGTCACATCCCTCACCGCTCTTCCCAGAATGATACTCCACTCCCTGACTCAACTGAATGAATTTCAGTCCCCTGATCCTGCCATGTTGTTTTTCACATTTGGAATTTTGCAAATGTTTTTTCTTCTTCCAGGAATAGTACTTAAAAAAAAAAAGAAATCTCTTCAAAGCCAACTCCAATTTTGCTTTAGTTTCAAGTTAGATATTACTTTCCCCAGAAATGCTCTGGGGACTTACTGCAACCCAAACGACGTGATCCCCAGCTGTGGTCATGACCAGTCTGTGTGCTCTCAAAGCACCTCACTTTGCCCATCTTAATACATTATTTTGTTGATCATTATCTTTTTGTTCCTCTTTATCACTCTAGGCTGGGAGCTCTGTGAGTGCAGGGACTGTGTCTGGCTTCACTTTTACCACTAAGCACAATGTTGGAAGATGTAGGTGTGTAGCCATATTTGTTGAATGAATAAGTGAATGAATGAACTTATGACTGAGAAAGCCTCACGTGCCTGGATTTGTGCAGGGCTCCTATAGCACCCTGCACTTATTCAAACATCACACCTGCCACATTTTTCCTATACTTTTTGCTTATTTCTCTGTCTCTGCCAATAACTATGAGTTCCCAGAACAGCACTCGGAACATGGTAGGTATTCAGTAAAATGCTTGTTGAATTAATTATCATAAAGTGTGAGGGAGAATGATTTGCACAAGCAGAAAGGAAATTCAAAACCACAAACATCTCCTCTAAGAGCTGGCTCTAGAGATTCTTATTACGTGGCATTGAAAATTCCTCCCATTCAGTGAACTGAAACTCTCCTTTTGCGATGTGTGTCCAGTCACATCTGGTGCTATACTTCAGCGTGATGTGGGCCATATTGGTAGTAAGAGCTATAAGATTTGCCGTATTAGCTCATCCCACTGCTTCATGAAGCTCAGTGTGCTGCCCCTGGCCATGGCTGGGCTTGAATTTTGATGTTTGGAAGAACAAAGCCCTTCATATTAGCCCTCCGAGTCCTGTGAGTCAGGTAAGGGTACACTCCTTCCCAGCGTCCTAGAGTCATCTTTGCAGATAATCAGTAAGTGGCCCAGAGCATGGGGTTTTTATTATCCAAGTGGGTTTGCTGAGCAAAGGTCCCAGGTATTTTGGGATGTCAGCAACCCGCTCCTATTGCAACACGGCTTCTGGGATGGTCGGAATACAAGTCACAAGATTGCACATTTCTACCCCGTCCATCAAGAGAGCACCCATAGGTCAAAGGCAGAGGAGAGGGTGGAGTGGAGATGTCTCATTTAAGCTTGAAAACAACCGCTAGGCGAGCATTCCCATTTTTCGTGAGCAGCGGCTGAGCCTCAGATTGGTGAACAGCTTACCTGAGGCCACACAGCATGTGACAAGTTAGGGACCCATTTGCACCTAGATCTCTCTGACCCCAGAGCCTGTCCCCGTGCTTAACACTGGACTAAGCTGCTCCCTATTGAATGGGTGTCCTCTTATTAATTACCAAGTGATACTTACACTGAAAGACATCTCTCTGCGGATCCCAATAGCCGCACCATTAGGTTGAGGTGGCCTCGGCAGTGGAAAGGAATGACGGCAGACCGTGTGGTGGAGGCAGAGAGGGAGTTAGAAAAGCACAGAAGCCCTAACTCTTCACCCCTCATGACTGGTGTGTGGGAGGTTGCCACGCACAAGGGCTCCAGAGGCTGAGAAGGAAAAAATTCCCTTTCTTAAGGAGGATGCCAGTTAGTCCAGACTTGCCGGATGTTTTCCAGTCTTTACAGAGGTCAAGCTGAGGGGAATTTGAAGGATTTTGACTGTGTATAAATCGAAATGCATGTTTAGATCTGAATTTGGAGCAGACGCTCTGATTTTACAAATGCCCCAAATCTATGAATAGTATCATCAGCTCAGCTTACCTCCCAGTGGGCACCTCCACATCAGAAATAATAGCGAGGATGCTGGTGATGAAGGTAGCTACTCTCTGTCTGCGGTTACAGAATACCAGGCAACGTATTCAACCCTTTATATGTATTTTCTCACGCAGACCAACCCTTTGAGGTAGATCCTTATTTGAAATCTCACGTTTACAGGTGAAAAAACAGAAATCGAAGAGGCCAGACGGAGTGAATGCTATAACCTCAGACTCGATGCTCTGAAGAGCCCTGTGGTTCCGTCTTCCCCATCCAGTCAGCAGATGTTATTGGGTTAGCCAAAAAGGTCGTTCGGGGTTTTCCAAAAGATGTTATGGAAAAAACCCGAACGAACTTTTTGGCCAACCAAATACACGTGTCTTACCTGCACCTGGCACATTCTGCACGCAGTGACCTGCTTGGCCCTCCCTGAGCATGCGTGAGTTTGTTTCAGCTCTCCTTTCAACCTGGAAAAAGTCCCCTTCTCCCTTGTCTGCCTGTCAAGTTTCATCTGATCCTCTGAGAGCCAGCTAGATGGCACTTCCCTGAAGCTTTTCCTTAGCGTCTTCATACATGGAATTAAACCTTCCTTTCCCTGTGATTCTCAGCATACTATTTAAAAAAATGTTTTTTAATTCAGATGAAGCTCTCCTTTCTTTCTTCCATCTGTTAGGATTGCACTTATAGGCTTCTCTTCCTTCCTGGATTGATGTTGGGGACTATGTTTTGGGCATCATTTTATCCTCTCAAAGCTGGGAGGAGGAGAATTTATTAAAGAGTTCCCAGTGGGGAAAATGGAAAATGACCTTAATTTCATGACTACTCAATGCAGGCAGAGAATACAATGAGAATACAAGAGATTTATGAGGTTGGTAATACTCCCATTTTGCAGATGAAGAAACATACTAAGATAAGTTCACAGTTTGTTCGTGGTTACCCATCATGTAAATGGAAGCAGGAACTTTATTTATTTATTTATTTAGGCTGCGTTGGGTCTTCCTTGTGGTGTGTGGGCTTCTCAGTGCGGTGGCTTCTCGTTGCAGAGCATGGGCTCTAGGTGCATAGGTTTCAGTAGTTGTGGCATGTGGGTTTCAGTAGTTGTGGCACGCAGCCTCAGTAGTTGTGGCGCACGGGCTTAGTTGCTGCGCGGCATGTGGGATCTTCCTGGACCAGGGCTCGAACCCACGTCTCCTGCATTGGAAGGTGGATTCCCAACCACTGTGCTACCCAGGAAGTCCCTGGAAGAGCAGGAATTTCAAACTCAGATCTAAATGATCCAAAGCACAGGATCTTTTTGCTATATTCTGCGTTTTTCCAGTAGTGGCCGTTGAATAAAACCTCAGTGAAAGCTCATTTACTACAGGTCTGGTTCCTCTTGCATATTAGTGGCAATATGTGCCACTTATACTTTTATAAAGAGTTTCTGTACCAGCATTAGAGATTCACTTCCTTCCAGTTGGGGACTGTGGTCGCTTGAGTCTTGCAGCCTTCCCTGGCTGGCGCTACTGCTCTAGGGCAAACGTGCATTCCGATTGTTAAACTAGAGGCAAGAAAAACCACGCAGGCACGCACATTGGAAGAAGCCCAGCAAATGATGAATAGCAGACCTAAATCTTAAATCTTATCATGTATTTCAGGATGATGTACGGGACTGTTGGAAACTGCCTTCGACAAATGTGCCCGGGAAGGGGAATTATCTCCAGCAATGAAAAATGTTCTTATTATGTGATCCTAAAAAGGATCAGGACCCCTATCATTGGGCAAATGAACATCCCCACGTCCTTTATTAACAGCAATATGGAAGTGTGTGCTAAAGACGACGGACATAGCACTGATGCTGTGATGGATAGCCATGAGTGCTGGAGTCAGGCTGGACTTAGGAAAGGTAGCTTGATGCATGATAGCAGATGGGAAATGTGTAACTCTCTCAGGTCGCTTCTAGCCTTTGCTTTCCGAGGCTCTGCACGACTTGTTCCTGCTATCTTAGCCGAGTACCCAGTGGCTTTTGGTCAGGCTGAGGCTGTGATTAAACAGTAGAAGGAATATAAGTTTGTAGGAAATGAAACCATTTCCATAGGGAGAAGAAAATGGTGCACCAGGCATGTCACATATTTAATCTCATTTTCTTTTCACATTTCACATGGATGTGTAGAAACCTGGAGTCATAGAGATTCAGTAGCCTGCCCAAGGCTAGAAGCCAGCAGAGTGAGGGTTTGAACCTGAGCAGTCTGACCTCCAATTCTGTGTGCTTTGTAGACCATAGTAGCTTTTTTTTTTTTTTTGTGGTACGCGGGTCTCTCACCGTTGCGGCCTCTCCCATTGCGGAGCACAGGCTCCGGGCGCACAGGCTCAGCGGCCATGGCTCACGGGCCCAGCCACTCCGTGGCATGTGGGATCTTCCCGGACCGGGGCACGAACCCGTGTCCCCTGCATCGGCAGGCGGACTCTCAACTACTGCACCACCAGGGAAACCCCCATAGTAGCTTTTAATAAATAACCTACTGGCTGGAGTTCAAAATAGTAGAAGTAGAAACAGCTGAATGCAGTGCGTATGTGAAGGTGCCTACCGCAGCCTTTAGCACAGCGTAGATGTTCAAGAAACGCTAGTGAAATCAAGAATTGCCAACACTAATTTGGTCAGGGGGCTGTGCGATGATTGTGGAGTTCTTTGAGTGCCTTCCTTTTCTTCCCTCCTTCCCTTCTCTTTCCTACCTTCTTTCCTTCATTCCATTTGTGAACTTTTTCTAAAGCCATGCAGAGTGCTGGCTACAGAAGAAGATTGTTAACAAGTCCTGGGCTTAAAGAACTTAAAATCTAATATGAAAGACAGACAACTGAGAAGCAATTATAGTTCATTGCAGTAAGTTAAAATCCCAGAGCAGAGATAACCAAGTTTCCAAGGACTTCCCAGGGGTTGTGAGATTTAAAAGACTCTTGGAGTTCAGATTTCTTTTTCTCGTTCAATGAATGCTTTGCAAAATATCTATTATTATAGACATTGTCTACCTATTAGATTTAAATCCCAGTTGTGAAAAATAAATCCTACCCTGTCTTCCAGTGAACAGAAGGCCAGCAGATCAGACATCTCGCTGGGCAGCAACTTGCTGCCCCCTCTTCTTGAGTAAAAGCTCCTTCAAGATGTATACAAATTTTATTCATTTCCTGTTATGCCTAGGACCAGGCACATAGTATGTGCTCATTAAGCATGTGTTGAACAATAGAGCAGGCTGTATTACAGAGGTAATTGTTTGGCCTTTGGCCTACATTATCCTAGAATCAGTAATTTATATCCCATTAGTTTTCCTTTGATGTTTTAAAATAATGATTACCGTAGCTTCTCCTCTTGCTCTCAAAGTTATAGATTGCAAATAGATTTTGTGTAATTTGCCAGTGCCAGTCGATTTTAACAGCTGCCTCAGGCACTGTGTAGAGGATTCTGAAGTCATATCCTGGCTTTGAGTGAGAACAGTTAAGACTCTGGTATATTTCCTTTCAATCTTTTATTTTTTTCTGCACAAGAGTGTACGCACATAAGCATGCAAACACATACATTCTAGTTTGGTCCTCCTGCATATTTAATTCTCACTAAACCTTACAATTTAAGCTGTTCGTGTCATTATAAACTTTTTACAATCATCATTTACAAAAATGCCAAGTGATCTCGTTTTCTTTAGCTTTTAGTCACGAAACACCTCCTCCAACTCTTCTGTCATCGTTGCCAGTTTTCAATGGTCGATTCCCAACTTTGCCAAATCTTCCCGAAGCTGGGGCATACAGAACTGCTTTCAGTAGCTGATGATTCATTTCTGTTTTCCTCCTGGAATCGATGCAGGGTTTGTCTTTTGTATTTTGTGGCCGGGGGAAGATGCTAACTCGTTTCCTGCAGCGAGAGGAAAGCGAGACTTTGGGATGGGCTTCCCTTTGTGGGAGGGCCACCAGGGGGGCCCCCATTCTGGTACAGCCTTGGAGTTGAGCTTTGCCAATGGATGCCTCTGAGCTCCAGTGCTTTTTGCCGTTCAAATCTTTTAACCTCAGCTTATCAACTTTAATATGTTGTCCTGGTGCCTTGATTTTTTGGTTCATCTATTTTAATGTGATGAAATGTAAAAACCAAGCTCAGCCTTGTCCCCTCACAATGACTTTAGGGTTTTCCAGCTGATAACCTAGCCTTCGTCTATTAAGGATTTGAATTTTAAACAGTCAAAAATACATTTTCCTGGTATCTGTCATCAAGTGATATGGGCAACTATTTAGTTCTGGTCGTCTTTCCTATTCTTGGTAGATTTATTTTCTCTTTTTAGAATTCTCCCATTGCCTTCTCTGTCTGGGAGACTGGAGATGTCATTTAAACCTTGCTTATTAGGATTCCATTATTTGTCTCTCATATACAGTCAGCTAAATCAAAAAGTCAGTGTTTTTAAATTGCAAATTTAAATGACAATTTATAGACCAGGTCTGCTGGAAATGTTCTGTCCTTGGCATGCATCATTGTTTGTGTGTATATAGTTTTATGCTCTCTCTTTTTATCTTCTTGAGAGCACAGCACACATATCCACCAGGAGGATCAGAACTGCTTGCAATCAAACAAAAAATGCAACAAAGATCTTGAAAGGAAATGAAGACAAACACCCTATACCAGACCTTAGTTAAACATTAGTTCTCTTCCTCCACCTTCCCCTCCCCTGCCTCTAAAAGAGGAAACTTGCATTAGTCACTTTTTTTTTTTTTTAAGTATTGAAGCTCATGGTTTAGATTCAGAGAAAGTAAACATTTGCCCGGTGCCTGAAGTATGCCAGATACTGTTATCTCAGTTAATCTGCGTGATAAACCAATGATCCTGACACTGTTATTAATAATACTGTGATAGCTAATGTTTATTGAGCACTTACTACATACCGGGCACTAGTCTATGTTTTACTTGTCACAACTCATTCAAGATAATAATAGGTTGCTTTCTTTTGTTTTTAAATTTAATTTATTTATTTTTGGCTGTGTTGGGTCTTCGTTGCTACGCATGGGCTTTCTCTAGTTGTAGCGAGCGGAGGCTACTCTTCGTTCTGGTGCACGGGCTTCTCATTGTGGTGGCTTCTCTTTGTTGCGGAGCACAGGCTCTAGGCACACAGGCTTCAGTAGTTGTGGCGTGTGGGCTCAGTAGTTGTGGCTCGTGGGCTTAGAGCGCAGGCTCAGTAGTTGTGGTGCACGGGCTTAGTTGCTCCGCGGCACGTGGGATCTTCCCGGGTCAGGGCTCAAACCCATGTCCCCTGCATTGGCAGGCGGATTCTTAACCACGGTGCCACAAGGGAAGCCCATAGGTTGCTTTCTAAAAGGGGAAAATGACATTCATGGGACGCAGCTTGCTCAGAGCCCAAAGCTGAGTGAGGGATGTAGCTCCCACTTCCAAATTAGAACTCTGCCCACCACACTAGCTTCTATTTTTATTTTTAGTAAAGAAAATTTATTTCTGTAAGAAAATTGGGGACCTATTTAGTATCTCTGTTTTATAAGAATGACAGGCTGAAAAGTCGTCTCGCTATGCCTTGCTGAGTTTTAATTTTGAGCAGATTGCGTTAGAAGGGGTGGCTTTAAACCTTGATATCATCTTCTTTTATCGGTCCATTTTCTCTGGGATCAGAGTAGATTGGCAAAGCATTATGATCTTCCATTTCAAAGCTGAAGGATTATCCATCTTGATGGGGGAAATCATCCTAAAATCCTGCCGAAGCCAGCTGCAGAGGTTGGTACACTTCAGAAAATGCCCAGGGTACCCAGTAACTTCAGTGATGAAAATCAGTGGAGTACGAGTTGCATCAGGAGGGTACACCTTTAACACATGGTCCCAGCTTATCTGTTGTGTCAGGCGTTTTCGTCTGCAACAGGAGCCTCAAGTTCTTCCTTTCTGCTTCTGCTCTCCAGGCTCCAATTTCAACAGCAGCTGGCGGAGTCAAGAGCTTGTAGGATTCCAGTCAGATATAGGAGGTGAGGACATGGGGTGATGAAGAGATTTCTTTGTGCCTGGGAGAAAAAATGGGGAGGGAGCCAGAAGAGCCTAGGGGAGCCATCAGACCATAATGCAGGTTTGACCCTGAGTGAAAACAAGAGGGAAGGAAGGAAGAAAGGAAGGAAGAAAGGATGGGTGGAAGCATCTTAGACATCCACAAGGTCTTTGTGGCGTCCTTGAACCAAAGTCACTCATCAGAGGAGTCCTGTGTCTCCTGGGAATGGGCCTGCCAGAGTATCCCTGCCCTGCTCTGTCTTTGGCTGGGAACAGCTTGTGGGAAGCATAGTCTTGGTGTAGATGGATTTCTTTCTTTTTTTTTTTCTTTTTCAATTTTTATTTTATATTGGAGTATAGTTGATTTACGATGTCGTGTTAGTTTCAGGTGTACAGCAAAGTGGTTCAGTTATGCATATGCATATATCCATTCTTTTTCAGATTCTTTTCAGGTTATTACAGACTTTTTTTTTTTTTTTTTTTCGGAACGCAGGCCTCTCACTGTTGCGGCCTCTCCCGTGCACAGGCTCCGGACGCGCAGGCTCAGCAGCCATGGCTCACGGGGCCAGCCGCTCCGCGGCATGTGGGATCTTCCCGGACCGGGGCACGAACCCGTGTCCCCTGCATTGGCAGGCAGACTCTCAACCACTGCGCCACCCGGGAAGCCCCTATTTTTAGTTTTTTAAGGAACCTCCATACTGCTCTCCTTAGTGGATTTTTGAGTGCAGCCGCTGGGGCAGTGGGTCTGTTTCTTTCCCTGCAGTTGGTGGTCTGCGAGATGCATTCTCATGGCCCCCACGTTGTACCAAACTGATACAAAAGTTGCTATGAGACGTTCCCTCTAACTTCTTCAACTAGACACCGTTTCGTGCAATTTGGCCATTAAGATTCCTCTCCACGGGTCACTCTATACCCTCAGACAAAGGTGGGTAAATGTGGGGTAAAAGGTGAACCTCAATGAGATCAGGGTCCTAGATTCTCTGGCCAGTTAGTCCAACAAGTTCCAGAACATTCTGCCCTTTCACAGCCTGCAAGGACCGAAAAGGAGGAGATCGACAGCCTGAGAAGGAAGCGCTCTTAGTACCCAGTGTTCTTCCCACACGCACACAAGGAGAATGGCCGTCCCGTTAATCCCTGTACCCACCATTCCCCGTTGCCAGGAAGGCCGGGAAGTCATATTTCTTGCACATCTTTCCAATGGCCAGCGTGCCCAGGGCCTTATTTAAGTCAACTCCGTCGACCTTCACAACCAGTGAGGCGAGTGTTCTTTAGAGTATAGGCTAGTAGTTGTGTTAATGTCTTCAGAATTACAAATTGAACTTTCACAGCTCTGCCATTATTACGTTATGTGACCTTGGGCACCTTCTGCAGTTCTCTAAGCCCCCATGTCCATATGTGGAAAATGGAAGTGTTAGGACCCATCTCTCAGGGAGATAATTCAGACCAAATGAAATCATATGTATAAATGTCCAAGCATATATATATATATGCATGCTTGGACATATATATATATATGTATATATATATATAAAACACATTCGTTTGCTGCTCTTGTGACCATGAGAAAACCAAAGCCCTTGTGTCATGCTGAGTCTTGGGAGCCTAAGGTTTGTGAGGCGTGGACTGTCAAGACCACGTGCATGCATCCGTCACTGCCTGGCTTTGTGCTGGAGGTGCTGTTGGTGGTGAGAAGACACCACCTGCCCCTTGCATGCCTTCGAGGAGGTCACAGCTGAGCGCTCCAGTGTCACCTGTCGGTCCCCAAGCACACCATGTTACTTTACGGCTCCCTTCTCAACCCTCACATGGGCCTCCCTCCAGAATCATTTGTTGCTTGGAATAGAACCTACTCATAAAAGAAGCAATCTGGAAGGCTGGGCGTCCTGAGGGCACGTGTGAGCCCCGCCCTGGAAAGCCAGACACTGATGTGTCCCCCTCCTGTCTCTCCAGAGCTATTGTCCTTTGCTTTTCTTCAGCCCTACTTCCTGCTCCCCAGCCCCCTGCTGTGCCCCCCAATGCAACAGGCTTGCCTTGGTCACTGTGCTCATGGCCAGCTTTACTGATTTGTTCATTCAAGATCCCAACTAAGACTGAGTCACGGGATCCCAATTCCAGATATTCTGGGGAAAGAAAATCTGTAAAGCTTTCCCAGTTCTGACGGTGGTCACCCCTGATCTCTTCAAGAGTTAGGGACATATAATGTGACAATAGGGGTTACAGCCCTCCCTGTGGGTGATGGGAGGGGATCACTATGCAAAGTAAAGAGGCGTGGGCTGAATACCTATGGTTACTAAAAAGATTCAGTTTAGATGTCACTTCCTCCAAGAAGCCTTCCTGGACCAGCGGAACAAGGATGGCTAGGCCCTTCCCTGCGCCACTTGGATGTTGGGCTGTGTGGCCTTCGTTGCATTAGCTCTCAGGTTCTGTTGCACTTTCCTCAACCCGTGTCTGTCTTCCCATCAGGTCCTGCCTCTGGCGAGCAGGGATGGGATTTAGCTCCTCTTTGCAAACCCCTCTGGTTGCCCAGTGCCTGCCATGCAGTAGGTACTCTGTAAATGTTTACAGAATTGAGTATCACTGGGGAAACAAACACATAATTGCAACGCGCAGTGAGAAATACTTCCTAGTGACGACACGAAATGGTCCCTTGGGCAGAGAAACATCTGTCCCCAGCCCCCTCCTGCCCAGATACCCTAAACATCCGTGAGGACAGGAGCAGAGCATGGACGGGACTGCCACTTTTTATGGATAGTCATGTTCTGTGTCTTTGATCCCAAAGTCTTTAGGTTTTGAATGTTAAAGAGCCCGCTGCAGCTCACCACTTGATAGCCGTCCAGTACCCCACCCACTAATGCCAATTAGCCTGGGAAAGATGAAAACTTGGGGGACTTAATGAGCTGACTTGGCAACTGTTCACTCAGCATCTCTTGAGCTGCTTAAACCAGCTGGAAGGTGGTCAGGTTTAACCTTTCTGAGGAAGGGCTTATAAAGGCGTTTTTGCTTTAGCTTTTTCCAAGTTTCATTTTACTTTGGGTGACTGACCTAAAGGTCTTGGAGTGAAAAGGCTTCAAAACCCAGGGCTCCCGCCATACCCGCCCCGGAATACCCACCCCGGAACCTGCCTGTGAGAGCTGAGGGGCTGAGACGGAGGCAGGCTGTTAGTCGATGACACAGCACAGGGGTGACCTTCCCACTGGCCTTGCCACTTAGGAACAGTGTGATGGGGCCAAGTGTGGTGCCTGGCGCTAAGGTGCTCCAGGCCTGTTGGTGGAGGACCTGTGCCCCAGCACACTGCAGTGTCACAGATGAGAGCATCCACTTCCTGAGGACTCTGCTGTGTCCATTGTAGTGCAGCCAGCATCTCCACCAGTGCCTGGTACAAAGCAGGTGCCCAGTAAGTATTCGTTGAGTGAACGAACAAACGAAGCAATGATGAATAGTCATTAAGAGCTCTCGTGGGAGAGAGACATGGATTTGAATCTTGCCTCTGACACTTCTGAACATGGTAAACACAAGCCCCTCACTCAGCCTCTCTCAGGTCCTGGTCCTTCATTGTTGATCGAGAAGACCAGTATCTCTCATGCTTTGGGGCTTAACTGTGAAGCACTTTAGCATGGTGCCTGGTGTGTAGTAAGTACTCAACAAACATAGCTGTTCTGAGTAACTTCTGTTGTTACTGGAGTAACTTTAAATAAAGTGCCTGTTACCGTGGCTCAGTCTGTTCATTTATTGAATGAGAATACTTCTGTCTGCTGTACAGGGTGAGGGCTAGTATGAGACGGTATGCAGAGCACTGTGCCTGGGATCAGCGCTTGAGAAACGGTGGGTGTTGCCATCACCTTTAGTAGGAGACCTCGAAGGCTCAGACAGTAACCCCTCACCTCCCGGGGCAGCAGGCAGGTTCACAAACAGGCTTGTCTGGGATGTGATGACAGCTTTCCTGGGCAGACACCCAGTGCTCTGCCCTTTCCTTGGCCTTTCTCCCTGAAAGAACTCAGGCTTTTCACAGGCATCCTAGGCTATATTATCAGACTTTCACCTAGCAAACTGTTCTTTTCAGCAGCCTGACTGTTATAATTCTCATGACGGAGCGCCAACCCTTCTTTACTGAAAACCCCTTAATCCTTTGATCTTGTTTCAGTCACAAGAAATGATTGTCTGCTACCTCTTGCCGTTTATGAGTTAGAGAGGATTACCAGGCAGCAGCCTCAGTCCGTCCTTAACCTCCTCTCCCCTACCAGCCAGTTACTTCCCAATGTGAAATCTTGCTCCTTTCTCCAGCCCCTAGAAAATATCCTTGGAAAGAGGAGAGGTGAGCAAGGTAGCTGGGGCAGAGCAAAGGGCATCTCAAGGTAAGTGGCTGATGGGAGTATCCCGGAGGAAGGGAGGAGGGGCTGAGTCTGGATGTATGGTATTGTTAAGTGAAAGAAAACCTGCTGTGTGATTCAGAAGCACACATGGGCCTCACAGTCAACAAAGCACCACTGTCTAGGCCATCCTGCCTGGCCCTCGCATCAGCCCTGTGAGTGGGCGGGGCCAGGCATAACAAGTCCAGGATGCTCTTCCAAAACAGGCACAGGGCTTGTGTGGCTTTCTTGTGGTCACGCGGTGAACAATGGGGTCATCCCAGCTTATTCTGATGGCGTAGTGTTCTTCTGTCAGCAGGATCAAGGGCTGAGAAGTAAGACAGGTCTTGGTATCCTGATCACTTGCCGGTTTGCTCTCACATTCATTCTCTACCTGTGCACGGCAGGGTGTTCTGTGTACCCCAGGGAGCTCACCTTGCAAACTCCATTTCCCTAAACTCTGCAGACATTGGGGCTTTGGCTGGGCTCAGCCAGTAGGAGGCCCTGGAGGGAGATTGGAGGGCAGGGCAAGGGGAGAGGTTGGGGCGCTTCTCCCCTTCCCTCTGCTTCCGCTTTTGGCTGTGGCAGTCCCTGCGTCTTCTCTGTGGATCCAGGTCTTGCTGGACAGTGGCTCTTCTCTTGATGGCTGCAGCGTTCTAGGGCAACCCAGCCATAGTTCCAGCCGCCTCTCGCTGAGTCCATCTCCTGCGCTCTGGTCACAGCACCTCCTCTCTTTTTGTTGGTGTAATCCCTGGGCTGGTCGCAGCTTCCTGCTCTCGCTAATCCCCGGATCACTTCCTTCTTCCCTGGCTTTTCAGCTTCTCCAACAGCATTGTAAGCGTTCCCCACATTAAATTCCCTCTTTGAAAAGCTGGCAAGGGCTCTGCTCATCTGACTGGCCCCTAACTGATCTCTTGTTTGAAACCTGGCTCCACACTATATGAGAAATAGAACTCTGGACAAGCTACTTAACCCGCAGAGCCTCTTTACTCACACAGAAAATGGGGATTTTAGAATTAGAGATTCTATATATGAATAGAACCTAACAGAGGGCTTGGCACATAGTAGGTATTTAAGAAGTGACAATTTTTAAAAAAAAAAATTTTTTTTATTGCAAGGCATTTAGGAAGAGAGTAAGAACCTCTCAAGGAAGGAACCTGGTCTTTTTATTTTTCAATTCCTAGCAGGATGCCTCACATTTAATAAAGTAAGTAAACGTAATAAAGTTTTATGTATACATACAGATATCTCAGCTGAATGGGTTGGATGGATTGACTCTGCTAACATCCTTCCAGTTATTCCAGGTTTCTTAAAGGAAGATTCAAAGCGAATTTCTTGGTGAATTTTCTAGTGCAATTATATCACTATTTTCACTTTGGAAACCCATTTTAAATGTTAATTACCATGAAGTTAATAAATGGAAAATACCACAGGACCCTTTGGAAGATAATTACTCTAGCAACATGGTCAGTTTCCTCTTTTCTTTTTGGCGGGGGGTTTGTGGGGGAGGTCACTGTTTCTTCTCCTTCCCTAAACTAGCTGTTCAAAGCTCAATCCCTTAGCAGTTCTCAGCCATCGTGGCTGTACCCCGGGCACACACAGACTGTTCCCTGCATCAGGACTCTTACAGGAGTGGCCAGATGTTCCCCACTTTGGCGTGGGGGATTGTAAGGTTTCATTAGTCACACTCGCTCAATCTGTACAACCTCGGGTGGGCTTGTCAAACATGGGGAAATCCTCTACGTGTAAATACTTATGGATTAGGAATCAGATGTTAAATATTTACTTCAGCTTCTTGGAATTAGAAATGATTTAACAAACCCTTTGGGGAGTTAGAATGGCTTTGGTTTAGAACCAGCCCATATATTTGTTTCCCCGACCCGTATCTACTTCTTATGATGTAGCAGCATGGCGTGCGGTGGCGGGGATGCCTGTGGAAAAAATGGAGAGCTCAGCTTGCTTTTTTAAAATAAATTTATTTATTTATTTATTTATTTATTTATTTATTTATTTATTTATTTATTTATTTATTTATTTATTTATTTATTTATTTATTTATTTATTTATTTATTTATTTATTTATTTATTTATTTATTTATTTATTTATTTATTTTGGTGGGCTTCTCATTGCGGTGGCTTCTCTTCTGGTGGAGCACGGGCTCTAGGCACGAGGGCTTCAGTAGCTGTGGCTCGCGGGCTCTAGAGCGCAGGCCCAGAAGTCGTGGCACACGGGCTTAGCTGCTCCACGCATGTGGGATCTTCCCGGACCAGGGATCGAACCCGTGTCCCCTGCATTGGCAGGTGGATTCCTAACCACTGTGCCACCAAGGAAGTCCCAGGGCTCAGCTTTTAAGTTGGGGGTCTGGTTCATTCTTCTGAGTTTGCCTTCTGTGTTACACGATGTGTGTTTTGGAGTGGGCACTCGTTGCAGGACTGTGAGAGTGAAAACCCCACCTTTCTCAGCCGTACCGTGTACCACAACCACCTAGAGTGTTTATCAAAAAACACAGGTGCTGTGGCCCTGTGGCCTGGGCGTCTGTATGCATCAGAGCTTGCACAGAGAACCTCAGGAGGTGTCTCTCTAGGAAGGCTGCCCCTGAGAGAATCGTGACATCACAGAGGGCACAAAGGCTTCAGGGTAAGACAGGTCCGGATCTGAATCTCATCTCTGCCGATGGATGATGGATAGCTGTGTACCTTGGGGAAAACCTTTCCTCTCTCAGCTTCAGTTTACTTGTCTTGATAACAGAGATAAAAGTAACTCTCTGTATTAGTTTCCCAAGGCTGCTGTAAAAAATTGCCACAAACTTAGTGCCTTAAAAAGATAACAGAAATTTACTCTCTCACAGTTCTGGAGGCTAGAAGTCCAAAATCAAGGTGTCCCTGCGGAAGTTCTAGAGGAGAATCTGTCCCTTGCCTCTTCTGGCTTCTGGCAGCTGCTGGCATCCCTTGGTTTATGGCCGCATCTCTTTCTGCTCTGTCTTCCCTTCTGTGTGTCTCTTATAAGGACACTTGTCACGGGATTTAGGACCCACCCAAATAATCCAGAACGATCTCTTTATCTCAAAATGCTTCACTTAAACGCATCTGCAAAGACCCTTGTTCCAAGTACGGTTACATACAGAGGATCCATGGATTAGGACATGAAAAAGATCATTTGGGGGACTGCCATTTAGCCCGTTACAGTTTCTAAAGGGTTGATGTTGTCTGTCACTGGCAGCAGTTCAGATTGGCCAGTACCGGTGCCCTGAATTACTTAAAAACAAGTCTACTTTGTGGAGTTGTTGTGGTTAATTGAAATTGTATGCAGGTACCTATGCGTCTGGGGCATAGTAAACGTTTATTAAACAGTAGCTTCTTTTGTTACAGTTTACAAGGTATTTGCACGTAGTAGTCATCATTCATTTGATCATTTATCCATTAATTCTTTATGCATTCATTTAAACAGCAGTTGATGGAATACCTGTCTACCACAGGCCAGTCACTAGCCAAGCCCTGAAGAAATAAAATATGAAACATAATTTCTCTCTTGAGACACGAGCTGGTTGTGAGAATAGACAATGACTGTAACTCAGTGTAATGCACACCTTCATGGAGGTATTTACCAGGGATTAGAGGAATGATAAATGCACGCGGGGGATTGGGGAAGGCTTCACAGAAGAGGTGGCATTCAAGCTTGATCCTGAAAGTTGATCAGGAGTTTATTAAACAAAAGGAGGACGTGCATGCGCCACTTGCGATGCTGCACGTATTGAGGCATAAGGGATCACAGCGTCTTGGAGGGATGGTGAGAAGTTCGGGATGCAGGGGCACAGGGTTTATGCAAGGGAGATGAGACAGCCATAGATTTCGTGTGATTTCGTGTGACGCTCACAAAGCGAAAATAGTACTGATGCCATTTTACTGGGAAAGAAGGAGAAAGGGACTCGCCCAGCATCACATACCTGGTTAGCAGGAGGGCTTTTGCCCAGTTGCCTGCCTCTCCTTTCTGATGGCAGTAGACAAGCATCCCTCAATGCCCTTCCTCCACTGTCTGCTGAGGATTCTAAGCTTGTTTTTTTTTAATTCTCTCTCTATTGTGGTCCCTTTGATTCTAGAGGCCATGCCTTGTGGCTAGCATGTGCCCCTGGCCGGCATGATGCCTGACACCCAGCAGGCATAGAGGAAATCTTTGTTAAATGAGTTTTATTTCAGCAGAAGTTCTGGCACCAAACAGGAGAGCTGGATGCAATTCTCTGTGAAGTCCTCCCTGACCTCGAGCTTCTAGATTGAGTTTGCTTACCGGGGAAGGTGAGATTTTCTTTTGGGTTTAAAAGACATGGATACCACCTGGGGCCTATTGTTACTTATTTCTCTGGGGGGCAGGGGAGTATTTCCCCACAGAGCTTGCTCCCGGTCTGTCACATGCCTTTTTTATTGGTTTACAAGTATAGATCTATTTACGTTTGCTGTCCACGAGTGCTCCTTTCTCAATAATTCATAGAAACGTTGCGCAAAATTAATCTACAAGAAGAACTTAAACTTGACTGAAGCTGAAACCCTTGCTTGCGACTGTCTTTGTCACTGACAGCATATCCATTGGAGCTCTTTTCAGCATTTCCTAAGTTCCTAATTCTCCTTTAAGAAGAAGCAGATTGAGGAAATCATTAATCTCTGACAGTTGTGTAGATATAATTAAAGATACATGAATTTAAAAATACCTGCTCTCTCAAATTACTTCCTAAAAGAACAGAGAGGAGAAGAGAGAGTTCTATTTAAAATGTCAGATACAGACACATTAGGCTGCGTAGTCAAAGCAGTGTAGGCCTGTCACTCATGAAAACTGACAATTAGGTCCATAAATAGATTTTACAGGCTTCCACACAAGAACGCACATCCTGCGAGTCTCATCTGCATGAAGATGTGCGTGGATGGCAGCCGCTGACTCACTGGAAGGGAGCAGGGCTTGGGAGGTGCTGAATGAGTTGTTCAGAACAGATCCACTGTGCCTGGGGGCTGGGTGTGTGGGGCTGGTAGGAGGAGGGGAACCAACAGAAACAGGAGAAGGGCATGGCATCCCGTCTCAGCTCTGCCACGCAGCACCACACAAACCCTGGCCGGTCTCACCTTCCCTGGTACAGCTTTGTTTCCCCACGTGCAAAATGAAGTCAGCAGCAACGGGCTCTGCTGTTCCTGCTTCTTACTTCTGAGGGTTGTCCGCGGCATCAAATGAGGTTAGAGAACTCCTTGGAAACGGAAAAAGACTGTACATACCTAAGCTGACAAGATTTCATTACAAAATCAAGTTTGTTACTAACTTGACTATTGTTGATAACAACTAGAAAGAGATAGAGTGGGTGATCAGAAAGATGTTAACATACGGTATTTGTTTTTCTCTTTCTGACTTCTATCTGTATATATATGGAAATGTGGAATCTAAAAAACAAAAAAAAACAACAAAAAAAAAGAGGTACTGATGAAGTACCCTAGTTTTGCAGGGCAGGAATAAAGAGGTAGACGTAGAGAATGGACTTTTGAGGACATGGGGTGGGAGGGCGAAGATGGGGCAAAGTGAGAGTAGCATCGACATATATACACTACCGGATATAAAATAGTTGGCTGTTGGGAAGCAGCAACGTAGCACAGGGAGATCAGCTGGGCGCTCTGCGGTGACCTAGAGGGGTGGGATAGGGAGGGTGGGAGGGAGATGCGAGAGGAAGGGGATATGGGGACACGTGTATGCATATGGCTGATTTGCTTTGTTGGGCAACAGAAATTAACACAGTACTGTGAAGCAATTACACTCCGATAAAGATCCATTAAAAAAGAAAGGAAGATGTTAAGGCCAAGACATCTGGGGATCAAAGAGAAATGCCAGAGAGTAAATCTGAACTTTGCCTCACCTTTGAGAACAGGACATTCAGCCACACTCACATGGTTGAGAGCCTGGGAGGTTAGGGGTCAGGGTCAGGGGAGATCAGGAGACCTGCCCTCAGTGTTTAAGCTGTGTGCTCAGGGGTCCTCACTCTCTAGGGGTTCCACTTGTTCAAGGCACAGGACGGCTCTTACCCTCAGTCTCCCTCTCCACTAAATCGGGTGCATGATTCTATGATTACCTTCTCCACAGTACTGATGTGAAATCAGGTAGAATCCCAGATATGCCTTGGAGATTATAATGCCAGTGTAAAGTTTCTGATTGAAAATAGGATCATAACCAAACTGGAAAGGGGTCGGAGGCGGGTCAGGCACCCAGCCTTTATCATTCATTCATTCATTGACCTCATTAAATAATCATATATTTATTTATTTATAATGTTTCCTGTGTATTGATCGAATGTTAAGTTCCACAAAGGCAGGGATGTTTTTGTGTGTATTGTTCATCGAAGTTTCCTAAGTGCCTAGAAGAGTCCCCACCACTTAGTAGGTGAACAGTAGATATTTCATGAGTTAAGTCTGTTACATGTTAGGCATTATGATGGGGGCAGGTACTGGGGTACAGAAAAGACTGCTATCCTTCAAAGAGTTCATAGTTTGGTTGGTGGGGGGATAGAGAGGAAACACATGAACAGATGGGTCTAAAGCAAAATGCTAAGAGGAATATGATATATACAGAAGATGTATACATTATATGCATAAAACATTGCATATTGTATGTATATGCATATATGTGAAGTTATAGATAGATACAGAGATATACAGAGAGAAAAAGTAAGAAGTGAATACAGAAGATATATAAATATTTATAGTGAATATATATAGAACAGTTGTGGAGCATAAAAGAAGGAATTCTCTCAGGCCAGAATAGGAGCCTATATTCCTGATGTCTCCAATTCGCCTGTTGTGGTATAGGGCAAAGAGCCTGGGCCCTATACCCAGGGCCTGCCCTGGTGCTCTTGGAGCGTGGGACCCATATTTCCAGTATCAGAGAGCACTTCCAAGGGACCTTCTTCTCTCTTAGGCTTGGTCTGGGGACAGAAATGTGAGGATGGTGAGCCCCTGCCCCCTGCACCTGGAGGAAGAGGCCCTGGGATACTCACTTCACATTATGGGCTCAGTACCTTACAAAGAGGAAGAGCAGCCCCAGAGGTCTGACTGGATGCAAATGAGTCTCTTAGAGATGCAAATGAATTCCCTACAAAGAGCTCTGGGTATGAGCTGAAAGGCTGAGTGACTGAAACCACTGACTACTGAAAAAAAGGAGGAAGCTTCCCTCGGAGACTTGCCAGCTCCTTGGCAGTGCCAGCCCTGCTTGGTGGCTGGCCTGTAGACCTGGGCTAACCTGTGGGTCTGGGGTCTGGTGCTCCATCTTCATCCTTGTTGGCAGCTCTGGGAAGAAGCATCTGGGGCCGGAGCACAGGCCCTGGGCCCTGAGGTACCACATCACGTGGCACCAGTGTTGTTCACAGCTCTCAGGAGAAACTGAACTTCTCTCGGACTGTTTTACCTAATGATTGTTATCTGATGTGATTGCAGTCCAGCAGGCCTGGTGCAAATGTGGCTTCTGCCACATAAAGCTGTGTGACCTTGGGTAAGTCACTGAACCTCTCTGAGCCTTGGTTTCCTCATTGGTGCCATGGGAATAGCAATGCTCAGTGACAGGAGTGGTTCTGAGTATTAACAGGTACAAGCTGCCCGGCACGTTGAATAGCTTCTCACCTCACTGGGTGCATCCTTTCCTCCCTTCTCTGCCGTGCACTCCTAGATTCCATCTGTTTTGATGGTCACTTCCTCTGTTGACTGGCTGGAAACCACCCCCTCCCCCAAAGCCTCCTTTCTTTCCCCCCAAGCCAGTAGACTCCGTGAGGACAGTGGCTGTGCTCAATGCGCGTCCTGGATGGATGAATGATGGATGACTGTCCACATCCCCGTCACTCCATACATAAGAGCAACAATGACATTTCTGTACGCGCTTCATTTTAGAAAAGTAATTTTAGTGTTCACTTGTTATTTAGTCTGCTCAGTGATCTGTGAGGTGGGGTGTATTATTATCATTTTACAGGTTAGGTTGTTGAAGCTTACTGAGGTGGCAGTGACTTGCCCAAGGTCACCCTACTGGTACAAGGCCTGTCTGACGCTTCATTAACTAGTCAGCAAGTGTGTGTGGAGCATTTCCTGTGTGTCTGCGGAGGTAGGGCTGCCTGTGGAGCTTCCCATGGGAAGCAGGCTTGATTCTTGCTGAAACCAACACTTAAATGAACATCTCTAGCTGCTTGGGATACACCAAAATAAACATGGATCACTGCCTTCGTAGAGCTTGCTTTCAGTTAGTGGGAGCAGAGTGCAGGGATAAACAACACATTTGTTAAATAAGTAAATTATCGAGAACATTAGAAGGTGATACAGAATATAGGAAAAAAATGAGTTAAGGGCTCAGAGACATCTGAAAGGACTCTTTAGCCTCTAGCATCTCTTGCTATAAAACAAATATTGATTGATAGATTGTGTCCCTATCTGCACTTTGAGAAAATATATGCCAGATCCCAAGGAGATTCATTTCAAGGTGTAAAGACTTAAATCCACGCAGTCCGTGTTCCTTGCCGGTGGTGGGGAGGGGCTTGCAGCAGGCCACCCGAGGACCAGAGCGTGCCAGTGTATACGAACAGATTAAGAGGCTTGGAGTAGGAGTCATAAATGTAACTAATAGTTATTGCATGCTTGCCATAATCCAGGCACCGATCTGAGTCCCTTACACGTCATAACTCATTCAGTCCTCACAGCAAGGCCAGCTGATAGCTATTAGCTCGAGCCCCATTTCATGGAAGGGAACACTGTAGCACAAAGAGGTTAATAACTTGCCCGGGGTCACACAGCAGGGTCGCAGAAACCCCAAAATCGTTGGCAGCAATTGTCTCTCTTAGACCGGGTTCGTGATCTTTTTATTCCTTCTTGCACGCTAGTTGCGTCGGGACCCAAGTAAGTTACAAGTGACAGTGCCTTCCCATGTGTGTCATTTACTCTGTGTGCTCTGCAGGTTCTCACTGTCGCTCTGCCTTGCCTCTCCTCACCAGGAAGAAGTAGGGCCCCAAAGCTCCTGGAACCTTCCCTGTCCTCGCCTCCTTTAGGTCTTCGCATGTGCCGTCTCCTCAGCCTGGAGTGCTTGCCTTTCTCTCTCAAGGCCAACTCCTGCCTGCTGGTTAAGACTTAGTTCAGCTACTGCTCATTCCGAAATCCGATGCCCTGATGGGCTGGCCCCAGTTTGAATTAGGTAACTTTCTTCTCTGCTCTTCTAGAATCTCCTGCTTCCCTCCTGCAGCCCTCACTTTACTGTGTTTCAATTACCTCTTTACTGGTCTGCCTCACATGCAAACCCTGAGTCTCCTGAGGGCAAGGGCTGGCTCTGGGGCCATAGGTCCCCAGCTGGTGCTTAATATATTTTTGTTGGCTGAATGGTTCATGAACTGGAAGAGGTCAAATGGGGGTGCCTGGATGCAAAGGGCACCCTGCACGGGGAAGGCAGAGACCAAAGGATACTATGTTGACACAGGGACTTTACATTTTTCCCAACAGCTACTGTGTGACGTCATCCAGATGTCAGTTACCTACATCGTGTTGCTCTCCAAGGTGCTTAATCAAAATCATCTTATGAATCCTCACAAAAATCTTCCAAGGAGGCAAGAAAGTAGAATTCATTTTTTTGTAGCATGAGGAAATGAGACGTCGAAGGTGCTGAACCTGTACATTTGGAGGTTCATGCAATTAATTCCCCAGCTCCTGGGGGAGTGGGTCCAGAATTTACTCCCCTCACAGAGCCTGCACCATTTGTCCCTGACATAATCCTGACATGTCTCTCCCACCCCACTTCCCACCTTCCCACGTCCGTCTATTTATGACTCGCTGTGTCACATCCAGGTTCACAAATAATTTTAGAAGGGGAAAGCGAGCAGTTTCACCAGATTCAAAAGGATTTGGATCATTTGCGTAATTGAGCTAGCAGATGGTAAATGTAGTTCAAAGTACAAAAATGTAGAATAATTACAAGGGGAAAAAGTAACGCAGTTTATGGATGAGGAAAGCGATTTGGGAGAAAAGCTCATTGAAATCGTTATCTTGATGTGTTAGAAATGAAGGACAAACAGCAGTGCTCTGGGTAACAGAGGCAGAGCACGCAGAGTGCCCTGGTGACGCCCTAGCTGCTTGGAATGCAGGAGAGAGGACCTTTCCTGAAGCAAGAAAGGGAATGGGTGGGGTGGAGAAGGGCCTGGGAGATGCGATGATGAGTGGTCGAGCAGAAGAGCATACATGGTCACTTTATCGGGTGCACACCTCACCTGCTTCCTTCTTACCTGTGACCCTCAGGGAAAATCTGTGTCCCCCTGATTTTCGATTTCCCATACTGTAGCACGAACAGACTAATGCCTGCTTTCCTGCTGCTTTGAAGAATATATGAGATCACAGATGTGAGAAGTACATGCAAGTTGTTCTGGAAACGGAAGAAGTTCACTCTTATGAATGTTAATATTATATTCACAACGCCAAAAAAGGAATCCAGTGCTTTTAATGAATGGAAGTTGGAAATGGGTTGTTTACTAATATGACAGGCTGAATAATGACCCCCTAAAAGATACATGTCCTAATCCTGAGAGCCTGTGAATGTTACCTCATGTGGGACTTTGTAGACATGATTAAATTAAGGATCTGGCGGTAGGGAGATTGTCCTGGATTATCCAGGCGTGGCTTAAATGCAATCACAAATGTCTGTTCAAGGAGGGAGACTGAGGGAGATTGACATAGAAGAAGGTAATGTGACCACAGAGGCAGAGATAGGAGTGATGCAGCCATAAGCCAAGGAATGCCAGCAACCACCAGAAGCTGGCAGGGACAAAAATAGGATTCTCTCCTAGGGCCTTTGGAGGGAGCACAGCTTTTCCAGTACTTTGATTTCAGCCCAGTGAAACTGATTTTAGACGTCTACCTTCTATAACTCTGAGAGAATCAATATCTGTTGTATTAAGGCACCAAGTTTGGGGTAATTTGTTACAGAGGCCACAGGAAATTAAACTGAATAGAAAGAATCCAGCCAGTACAGAAAAGATCTGGGTCAGGTCCAGACTCTGATTTTCACTTCAGTGGAAGCCTGGGTCATCTCTCTTGATCTCAGTTTTTTCACCTTTAAAATGGAATAATAGTAGATTCCTTATATGGATTGTTGGGAATATGTAGAAGAGTTCGTGCATGCACCTTATCCACCATAGTCACATTTAAAAAATGCTAGGCATAGGTTTGAGCTTTAACTCAGGCAGTATTTAGTCGGCACTCAGAATTCCAGACAAGCTGTCAGGGCACAGATTTGGAGGATGGAGGTAAGAGTCAGTAGTGTGGAGGTAGCTGGGAGTGTGGATGAGAACTGGGCAGTTTGTCTGTTAGGAGGCAGGACCATGGCACCAAGAAGGGGCTCAAGTCTGGCTCGTGTCCTAGAGAAGATTGGGGTGGTAGGAAGGGCAATCCAGCAGAACCCAGGAGCTGGCACCATGATCGAGATGGGGGATATCTCAGGTTAGGAACAGGGTTTGAGGCAGGGAAGTCGTGCTGGGGACTCTTGATCCCAGGTCTGAGTGCCAGTGAAATAAACTCAGGTAAGACTGCTGGGCCCAAGCTCTATTTAAAATAGCCAGGACATGGAAGCAACCTAAATGTTCATTGACAGATGAATGGATAAAGAAGGTGTGGCACACATATACAACGGAATGTTACTCAGCCATAAAAAATGAAATTGAGTTATTTGTAGTGAGGTGGGTGGACCTAGTCTGTCTGTATGCTAACACATATATATAGAATCTACAAAAAAATGGTTCTGAAGAACCTAGGGGCAGGACAGGAATAAAGACGCAGACGTAGAGAATGGACTTGAGGACACAGGGAGGGCGAAGGGTAAGCTGGGATGAAGTGAGAGAGTGGCATGGACATATATACACTACCAAATGTAAAATAGCTAGCTAGTGGGAAGCAGCCGCGTAGCACAGGGAGATCAGCTCAGTGCCCTGTGACCACCTAGAGGGGTGGGATAGGGAGGGTGGGAGGGAGACACAAGAGGGAGGAGATATGGGGATGTATGTATATGTATGGCTGATTCACTTTGTTGTAAAGCAGAAACTAACACACCATTTTAAAGCAATTATACTCCAATAAAGATGTTTAAAAAAAAAAAAATTACTGCTGGGCCCAGAGCCTAGGTTTCTAAGGACAACTTAATGCCAAGTCCTAAGTTTTTGATGTTAGGTCAAAGCAAGGTGACAGGAAGTGAGGCATGAGGTCGGGATCTGAAAAGATCAGTGATGTCTAGAAAGTTGAATGCCAGATGGGTACAAGCAGGCAGTTCTAGCTAAGACTGTGGACCAAGGCAGGGCCGGATGGACCCGTTGCATGCATGGGTACAGAGTTGGCTGTGACACAGTGAGACTCTGATGGATGACTATGGAACATGAAGACCAGAGGGATTTAGCAACTTGCTTAAGGACATGGCATGTTAGACATGGAGCTGAACCTAGACATTTTGTTCTTGGCCAGATTTTTTTAACTGGTCAAATATGACCTATTTTGTAGGCTTCAGAGACTCTTGGCTCTTGAATTTACAGAGATTAAGTTCCAGATCCTGACTCTGTTCTAATCAGCACTCACAGTTTAACAACTTTTGTGCTCTCTGATTGCACCTCAAGTTTTTGACTATGATTTAAGGAAAGAATGAGCAGGGAGAAAGGGAGGATTCAGGAATAAAAAGTAATTAAACATAATAAGTCTCTTGAGATTAGCCATTAATTTGGATGTGAAATGTAAAATTGCCTTTAAAGTAATAAGGGTTAATATCGAGCAATTGTACTATCCAGCCTGGGAAGTAACATGCTGATAACATTGCATGGGGCGGGATAATACATGAGGCGGTTCCCTGATTTTTGTGGAATTAATGATGTTGGATTCATATCACTGCTGATTTTGAGATAACATTTCACAAATGGCACATTAAGGCAAATGTATCAAAATTGCACCTAAAGAGCTGAATAGTCGGGAAACGGCAGCCCCTCGAACTCAGCAATTTTATGATATCTTAGGTTTAATGCTTAATCAATAGATATTTACAACTGTTTATTTTAATGCCTTGAAATCCCAGTGCAGCAGAATTATAGGAACTTTTATGAGAGGGGCTTGTGAGTGTGCTGGGGGTAACATTCTGATTTAGTCAGTAGACTGGAAAAGAGACCAGAATATTCTTAAAGAAAAGACTTGGTTTTTTTTTTTTTAACAGAACAGAGGAGCTGCATATTTCTTATCATGCTAGAAGAGACGTGTTGTTTGGGTTTCAGAGAATATATATAAAGTATATAATAAAATGAGTTAAGACAATTTCGTAACCAGGTTCGACACTCACTTTATTAACTCCAGACGTTATTGTGATGGGGGCCTGCTTCTGACATAACTTTCTTGGAGAAGCAGTGTGATTGTCCAGCTGAATATTTCACTGTTTTCCGGGGAAGAGCCGTTCATTCAATCGTTTGTTCACTCATGCTGTTTCATTTATACATTCATCAGACATTTGTTTGAGTGCCCACTATTTGCCAGGCACTGTTTTGAGTGTCGAGGATTCAGTAGTTAAAAAAGAATCAGTAGTCTCTTACATTCTATGTTATGGTTGTAAGATAGAGTATCATATACCATAGTTTTCTCTTTTTTTTTTTAAATGGTTAAGGACTTGACAAGGTACTTAAAATCTCAGCGCAAAAGCAGAATGAATGTCTACATCTTCCGTTTTATCTATGTGTGTGTGTATGTATTTGGGTAGGAGTAGAAGAATCAATTGTTAGAGTGACATGGTCCAAATATGAAACGTGTATATTCTGGTTTGGTAGGTTAAGGATGTATTTTGTTTTCATTTTTGTATTTATATTGTTTTCCACAATAAATATTCATGGCTTAGGAAGATGAGAAAAGGAAATGAGAGTCCAAAATGGCTACTGGTTACATAATTGACCAGCATGGGTGAGTGGAGGGTTTTTAGGAGGTTAGCTGTGGTACATAGAAAACTTTGTGTAAAACAGTAATTTATTTGGACCCTTTGTTTATTGTGTTTTAAAGCCAAGAAGTCCTCTCTCTTCTTTGGCACATTCTTACCTCTGGCAAGAGCAGTGATTTCCGAGATGATTAAGGGATTTCACGCTAGTGAAGGATTATTAAAAACTAGCTGCTTTTGGTAATTGATTGCTTTGTGTGTGTTACCTTAATGATGCTGTCTGAAGGATGAAATATCTTTTCTCCATTTTCCAAAGCAGCCTTCAGTAAACCCTGGTGACACTGGGTTTTCCTCACTGGCTTTAATTACTCCATGCAGAAGCTCCTGTTTCAAGTCTGGGTGTGCTTCACCCACAGCGAGGGGACGCAGCTGATGAAATAGCCCACGAGAGCATCCGGAGCTAGTCATGGAATTTGGAAACCATTAGAAAGCCGGGCAATTTCATTATTCATTCACTTGAAATAATCCCGAGACTGCTTTCAGTGACATGGTTCCTTCAGCAAATAAAGATAAGCCAAATCCCTGGGCAGTCAAAGAAGGAGAAGATTCTCTAAATTAATTCCAGGCTCAAATAATTCAGCAGTATTTGTAATATTCTGTGCATAAATTGGCAATTTGCTAGAGAGATCAGGAAATGATAAAGGCTTTCTTTCCCCTGCCCCTCCTCATCTTAACAACTGCTCAGGCAGCTATTGGGATAAAAGAAATGTTTTATCCTTAATAAATGTCCTATCAGGTAACGTGCAGATTAAGGGTGTCCAAACATGGCGCCCCTCCCCCTTCAAAGCAATTATTTTTCATCAGAGAGACTGAAATTACAGGGAGTAGAAGATGACCTTAATATGTTTTTCGACACAAGAAAGTTTTTTTTTTGCGGTACGCGGCCCTCTCACTGTTGTGGCCTCTCCCGTTGCGGAGCGCAGGCTCCGGATGCGCAGGCTCAGCGGCCACGGCTCACGGGCCCAGCCGCTCCGCGGCATGAGCGATCTTCCCGGACCGGGGCACGAAACCGCGTCCTCTGCATCGGCAGGCGGACTCTCAACCACTGCGCCACCAGGGAAGCCCGCAAGGAAGTTTTATATGAAAAGTACTTTAACAATATCAAGAAATAGAGAAATAAGAGTGCTAAATTCCAGGGTTTCCTCTTTTCAGTTGCAAGGTGTTTTAGATGTTTGCTTTGTGGTGATTTTGAAAGATCGTTTACTGGTAGTTACTGGTGACCCAGATCCTAAATCCAACCTTCAGTATCTCTGGAATCTCTCTTTGTCCTTCTCACCCCCACTGCCATTTGTTAGATTTGGGTTCTTCTTGGGGAACCTTTGAGAGGGTTGCTTAATCGTGCCCCTCTCCCTCTGCGTTGTGAGCCAACTGCAAATGCGACATGGGAACCAGATAGAGATAAAAATACCCGCATGTTGCTGGCAAAGCTGGGCTGGAGCATGTGGCTTAGATCTAAGGTTGGAACCAGTCCTCCTCTTTCTTGCCCTCCAAGTCTATATCTGGAGACCTCCTGAAGTCAAAATGAGGTCTGCAGCGCTCTCAGTCACCCAGCTGGTCAGGGGGCTGAAGACAGTGTTCCACTCACATCCTCCCCTTGCTTCTCTCCCACACACACACAGGGACGGGCAGGGGCAGGGGCAGGACTTGCCCTGGTTGGCCCGACACCAGTGTGCTTGCTCTCATTATGCACATCCCGAAG
The DNA here is from genome assembly GCF_003031525.2 of Neophocaena asiaeorientalis asiaeorientalis. Classification (NCBI taxonomy): domain Eukaryota; kingdom Metazoa; phylum Chordata; class Mammalia; order Artiodactyla; family Phocoenidae; genus Neophocaena; species Neophocaena asiaeorientalis. The sequence continues at coordinate 1,898,762 of NW_020174369.1, read as the reverse complement.
CAGAACCCTAGATGGGCTGCGCTCCACTCCTCACCACTTCCCCAGTCCCAAGGATCAGATCACTCACTCCTCTTATGGGAAGTGGCAGTAGGGAGGGATGAAAGGGCTGATGCTACCTTCTCAGCATTTGAAAGAGGGCGAGGGGCTCCACTGCATGGGCTCCCTTCAGCCTGGATCCATCCATCCATCCGCCTGGCCCTTGGCTGTCTGAACTCATCTGCCTAAAACACAAAACTGGTCCTGCCACTCTCCTACTTTCTGGTCTTTCAGGTTAGCATGGTTTTAAGCCCCGTCATGATGTGCCTGCCGTTTGCTCCCCCTGATTCATAACTACACACCAGCCACGCCCAGCTCTTTGTTGATAGGATCTTAAACAGAGCCCCTGCTCTCTCGGCCCTGAAAGTTCGCCTGTAATAAATGCCCCTATTCTCCTGGGTTGGGTGCCCTTCTCCTCAGTGACCCAGGCATCTATATTTATTTTACACCCATTGTATTTCTTATCACAGCATATTTTCATTGTTAGTATATTTCTCCATCTCTCCAACTAGACATTTGAGACGTATTTGGTACAGAGTAGATGTTCATTAGCTTTTTGTTGGGTACGTAAATGAATGAACATTTGGACAAAAAAAATAGAACAATTAACCTTACATCGAATCCATCCGAAAGGAGGTTGTCAAACTGATTTCTTGTTGTGTTCTGCTTTTTTGTTTTCATGGAAATAAATATTTCTTAATGCAAGTCTTCACTCTTTTAGAGATATCCTTAAAATAGCCATGAGGTTTGTTATTATTATCAGTGGAATCAGATAGAATAAGAACCCTCACTTCATCTCGGCTCCTTCATGGTAAGCTGCATGAGTTCTTCACCCAGTACTTAGGTTACAGGGACTGGTTTTACTTGGATGACATTTTATCTACCATGCTGCAGAATTAAATAGGAGAACATGGGCTGTGGGCTAGGTTTGTACTGAAAATTAGCGATGGATGAAAGTTTTTTTTTCCTTTTTTTAAATAAGGGAAGGAGAGATGAACGTATCTTTATATTGGCTATAATTGGAATTTTCTCCTATTGTTAAATCTACTCTTTTCAGTTACAGAGAGCCCTTCTTTGAAGTCTTTGACTCACTAATATTGGGGTAACGATGGCTGTGATTTACTCTTAAGGACTTAAAGGAAAAAGAAGACAGCCGCAGGTGTGTTTCACTTTCATCCTGTCCCACGACTGTTCTCAGTTTTCACGCCTGCTGTCCAGGTTTCTGTGGAGCATGGCTACTGGAGGGCTCACGGTGACAAAGGTCATTCCCTATTTATTAGTGCCTCTGCATCAGTGCACGTGGGCCCCTCCCAAACCCTCTGATCGCATAGAAAGGCCAGCATTTTCTGTTTCCAAAATCACTGTCTCCAAAGAAAGAAAGAAAACTTCTCTCAGTAGGTTTTGTTTGGAAGAAAAGGGTTTCAGGGACCAGCAAGAAAAAAAACTTCCTTTCTCTTTCAATAAGCAAGTTAAAAGGGGAGATTTTTTTTTTTTTTTGCTTTGCTTTGCTTTGCTTTCTGTTGAAGCTGAGCTGATAAAAGTCTCAAAATGAGAAAATCAAGGGGGCAGCAGTTATAAGCACTTGTCTAATGATGTCTTTTTCTGTCTCAAGAGCATGTTTAAGCTTCTTCCTGGGCATTTCAGTGTTCTCGGGGTTATTGGTTGTATCACATGATAAACCTTTAAATACTTTGTTTACAAAACTATTCAGCTCCAGCAGGCTAGACAGTTTTAAAAGGCTGGTCTCTAAAGGAGCCGTCTGGGTAGAAGTTGAAGCTGTGTACATGCTCACAAAATATTTCATAAATCTCAGCATTTCAATAGGTTCTAAGGACACTGGTGATTAACAGTGATGTCAAGGCAATTCATTGACTGGGTTTTCAGAAATGGCCCTGTGAGCTGGCAGCCCCAAAGCCCTGCTTTGCAGCAAGACCTTTCGCTTCAAAAAAAATTTCACGTGTATATACGCAATTGACTTTTTTTTTTTTTTTTGCGGTACACGGGCCTCTCACTGCCATGGCCTCTCCCGTTGCGGAGCACAGGCTCCGGACGCGCAGGCTTAGCGGCCATGGCTCATGGGCCCAGCCGCTCCGCGGCATGTGGGATCTTCCCAGACCGGGGCACGAACCCGTGTCCCCTGCATCGGCAGGCAGACTCTCAACCACTGCGCCACCAGGGAAGCCCACAGTTGACTTTTTAAACTAGAATATTCATGGGACAGTCATTCACATTGGTAGGATGTGGTGGATTTTTTTTGGTGACCCAGAGTGACATGTAGGCAACTAGACATCTCAAGGCCTTCATTTAAAATAATGTATGATTTTTCTATAAATTCAGTGATTCCACATTTTGTTTTTCCAACCAATTAATGCTACCCCTCATCCATCCCCTACCCCGCAAGGCACCACCACACACACACAACTTCTGAACTCTGATATGGTAAAAAGAACATAAGCTTTAAATCCAGAAAGATCCAAGTTTAAATCTTGGGTCTGAAAAATGATGTCTGGATGACTTTAGTCAAGGTACTTTACCTCTATGGGTATCTGATTTCTCATCTGTAAAATGAGGAATAGAAGCATTTCCCTTAAAGGAATTACATGGAATTATGCATATAAAGTATTTAGTAATTCATTGAGGTTAAAAAAAAAACTAAATAAGTGTATTTACCAAAATGAATTAGTGAAAAACTGTTGGCTGGTGAATGAATCTTAGCTGTGGGCCCATTATTCTGCAATGATAGGCAAGTACAAATTATGAAAGGCTATAGATTTTTGCTATAATGTAAGGAAATGGAAAATCTTGAAAAGATTTTTGGAGTGAGTCTGTTTTACATAGACTTTATTGGAACCTAGCTTTCTGTGCTAGGCAATAGGAAAGTCCCCAGAAGGACTTTCTAAGTTTGCACTTAGAGGATTTTATAATGAGGTAAAAGGAGGAAGATAAATATTATAGTTTTTAATATGTTTTCTGTTTTCTCCTAGGTTGTTTGTATAGGTGCTCCCTTAGTTTTACATATTTTTATTCCTTAGTAATTTGTAACCTTGAATATAAAAGATTGAAAGATTAGTGACGTAAATAATTACAGTACCAAACCTAGACAGATGGGTGTACTGTATTCTGCCAACTGAGGTGAGGAACTAACATTTGTCTCCAGGCAAAACTCCTGCAAACCACATGGTCCATGGCAATGAATCTGATTTATCTGGGCAAGGGCATGAATCTAGTTTCAGCTTTGCTACCAACCAGTTCTGTGGTCTTGGGCAGGCACTTCTATTTCAGTGGGGTTTCACTTCCTCCTTTGCAGTTGAGTTGAGGACAGCAAACGTTGGCTGAATTATTGTGGGCCAGCCATTCCAGGCCCGGGGACCTAAAGGTAGATGAGACTCAGGCCTTACTTTCCAGTGCCACCTTTGGAGAAAAGGTAGACCGGTACATCCCTAATTATAATGACAAATGCAAAAAGAAAATTATTGCAAGACATAGAGTGGGGCATGTTTTAATCTTAAAAAAAAAAAAAGGTTATCAGAGACACATACTAGAGGAGGAAACGTCTGGGCAGAATTTTGAATGGAGATACTAGTTGTCAGATGCAGGAAGTTGAATAGATGGAGTACCAATAGATGGAAAGAGCACTAAGCATTCTGGGTAGAGAGATAACACGTACAAGGTTCGAAAAGGCAGGGCGTGTTCAGATCAAATTATAAATAGAGCTATTTTGTTGAGAGCTTCACGGGACGTGGGAGTGGGGACATTGTTTTATTCACAGATATAGCTCCAGCTCCTAGGACTCAATAAACTAATAAATGATAGAGTAGATAAACTGCCGTAATGCAAAAGATGGATGTTTTTCTCTGTATGTCCAAGGACCACATCAAAATTCAGTCACTGTGCTTTTTTGATTGTTTGTCGCATTTCACAAGTAAATCATACATTCCTCGCCAGCAGAAAGCACTCGGAAGGCCTTCAGTAGACCCTTGACAATTGAATAATGGGTTCAGGCCTGAAGCATTGAATGAAACCTTTAGAGAAGGTCTGACTTGGTGCTGCCCATGTCTGGGGACCATGAGCTTAACATACCTCCCTTGTTGAGGGACAGCAGAAATCAGGTGGGTTAATTGCGAGGATTGTCCTGGGAAGCCTGTTAGTGAAAGCAGCACAACATCTGCAAGAGACTTGACTGGCTTTCATGAGAAGGAGAAAAAGTGTTAGGGAAAGATTCATTGGAGATTAAATAACATTCCATACGCTATAATGAGGACCTGAGCAAAGGCAGATACCTGTGGTTAAAGAAAATCCCACTTCCTACGCTCGCAGCAAAATTGTGGGCGTTAGGGACCTTCCTGCTTCATTATTCTGAGGAATAGGATTATCAGGGAATTGAGCTTCAAAATCAGTATGTGCTGAGAATTACACGGCAGGAAAGCCAGGAACTATAATACTTTGAAGACTGTTTTTATAGTCAATTTTGGGAAGGTCCATGAATTCAAAGTCAAGGACACGTTTTTAGCACTGACACTCGTTAGCTGATATAGGTGTGGGTTTGTTCTTTTTTTTTTTTTTTTTCTTTTCTTTTCTTTTAGAAGCGTAGGATGAGTATATGCCATTGGCCAAGCACTGTTCTAGTTCTGTGGTATGTTCAGTGCTGTGGATCCAGCCCTCAAGGAGGGTGCAGTTGTATTAGTTAGGGGAATTCCAGCCACTCGGCCAAAATGTGTAATCACTCAGGAAAAAGCAGAGTCAACTTCTCGCTCGTGTAGCAGTACTGGGCAGATGAACTGGTTGGCGGGCATCTCTTTTCCATGCAGTCATTCAGGAATATAGACTAAAGGAGGTCCTGCCATTTTCTACAAGTGGGTCCAAGGCCTTCCTGGGGCTGGTCTCCATTCCAGACAAACAAAAGGGACCAAGGGAAGAGAAGAGCATCCAGAGGTGGTCTTTACAAACCAGGCCTGAAAATGGCAGTTATCACTTCTACTTGTATTCCACAGGCTAGGTCCAGTCAGAAGCCCACACCTAGCTGCAAGGGAGGCTGGGAATGTGGTCCAGCTGTGTACCCAGGGGTGGGGCGCACCTTGCGGTTTCTACCATAGCAAACTACTACAGAAGATAAGTTAGATTCAGAACCCATGGTAATACAAGAGAAAGGAGGATCATGTACATTTATCGGCTACTGGGTGATAAGCCCCTTGCTTTACACTGTCACATGAATTATAGCATGTTGTCCTCCAAGAAACTTCAAGTTATATATTAAAATTATTTTACAAAAGAAGAAGTGAAGACTTGGGGCATTTTAAGTAATTTTTTTTTTTTTTTTTTTTTTTTTTTTTTGTGGTACGCGGGCCTCTCACTGTTGTGGCCTCTCCCGTTGCGGAGCACAGGCTCCGGACGCACAGGCTCAGCGGCCATGGCTCACGGGCCCAGCCGCTCCGCGGCATGTGGGATCCTCCCAGACCAGGGCACGAACCCGTGTCCCCTGCATCAGCAGGCGGACTCTCAACCACTGCGCCACCAGGGAAGCCCTTAAGTAACTTTTGATGGTGTTTGTTTGAAGCAATGGGTAGAAAATGAAAGGAAGGTTTGATGCAGTCCCGGTGTCTGATTTGCAGAGCAATTAATATTATTTTCACTGGTCAAGAGTAACAATGCAACAAATACCATTCTGTACCTCTCAGGACAGAGTTTTCAGCTGGAGAGCATCAGCCCTTGTTCTGATCTGCTCTTTACCACTTGTTTGGTGATGTGTGACTTCCAATAGCAGTTTAGCTGGTGATACTACTATAAGGCATGGAACAGAGTCTCTATTACTTGTCTGCCCGTCTATCCATCTTTCCTTCATTGGTCCATTTGTTTGTTCATTCGTTCGTTCATTTGTTCATTCTTTTCTTTTATCAAACATATCTAATATTTACTGTGCCCACTGAATGTGCCTAGCACTGTGTTAGGTGTTTGGAATACCAAGAAAAAATGTGGTGCCTTGCCTTTGACAAGTTCACTGTGAAATCAGACAGTCAGACATGGAAAGAGATAATTAAAATGTAAGATTTTGAAAGGGCATGAGGCAGAACATGAAATTGGGCCGAGAGATGGGAAAGCTGATTCTGCCAAAGAGCAGTCCAAGAGAGAATGCACAAAAAGGGAATAAATAGACTTGGGGAACTGAAGCGCTTTCCCAAGTTAAGAAAGGAATGGGCAGAACATCCTAGGTAGAGGAAACAGCATAGATAAAGGAAAAGAGGAATGTGAAGATGGAGTATGTTCAAGATTGGTTTAAAAAACCAAAGCCACCGGGTAAGTGGCTGTGGGGAGTAGCAGGAGACGTGCATGGATTGGGTCTGAATGTTTAAGGGCGCACACTCAGGGCTGATGTCCTTTTCATCTGCCTCCATGACGAGCTGGGCTCCCGTGTGGTTGTCAGGGTTGGTCTGTACCCTTGGCGTGGAGGACGCCACCGCCACTGTTTATGTGACGTAGTAGGCCGTGCCAGGATCCAGCTGCCCCCAGTGGACCTCTCCAGTGGCCCACGGGAAGACAGGACCTGACCAAGGAGTAAATTTCCAGTGCATCAAAAACTGCCCGGTCCGGCAGGCAAGGCTGACATGCACAATGGGAGTCCTAGAGGTCAGACTCTGGACAGATGCCAGATCAGAGGAGACAGCAGCAGGGCTGGGACAGGGGGCGTGGGGAGCCAGGCCATTGGCTTGGAGCGTGGTTGACCCTCCCCTCCCCATTCCCAGCATTCTTCCTCCTTCCCCAAAAAGGTGCCTGCACACACACACACGCACACGCACACGGCTTCAGAGTCTACTTATTGGGAGCTTACTGGGTGTTTAGAATTTGGTTAGCTTAGTCATAAGGAAAAAACACAGACTTGGGGGGCAAAAAAGTGTTGGACAAAGCTACTGTGCCTGTGAGGGTGCATGGGAGAGGTGCACCATTAACCACGAACCCTCTATGGATTTTTTTTCAAGTACTCTCAGCTGTTATATTCATTCACAGTGATTTCAGGGACTGCCATAATTACACCACGTAAGGTAGCTCTTAAGAATGATTAAAATAAAAGTAACAGCAATAAACATGAAAGTATTGATCCATCATGGCTGATCAATCTTGCCACTTTTTTTTTTTTTGCGGTACGCGGGCCTCTCACTGTTGTCGCCTCTCCCGTTGTGGAGCACAGGCTCTGGACGCGCAGGCCCAGTGGCCATGGCTCACGGGCCTACCTGCTTCACGGCATGCGAGACCTTCCGGGACCGGGGCACGATCCTGTGTCCCCTGCATCGGCAGGCGGACTTTCAACCACTGCGCCACCGGGGAAGCCCCATGGCTGATCAATCTTATCTTTTCTATTTAGTGGGTGGATAATTAGTACTATTAACAGGTGTGATGGCTCAAACATAAACTAGAGTAATTCAGTCAAAAGAACCTCCTAGCACCCAGTTAAGGACTCTAGCAGCTGGTGACAACCCATTTCAAGTCAATGTAATGAGTATTTATTGAGTGTCTACTAAGCACACGAATTGTGCTGCCAGGATAACAGTGATCAAAGGATACTGATCTGAATGAAATTCTCCTTGAAGTTTTTTCCAGTTGGTTTATGATGATTAGAATTGTGACCTTAGGGAATGACAAATGGAGATAGTCTAAAAACACAGTTCTGTGTAGATGTGTTTTGAAATGCTTAGTGAGACTTTTGGCTCTTTTATAAGTGAGAAGTACGTTAAATTTTGCTTGAAGAATGGCCAGAAGGTCCTGACCTCTAGTATTTGCTGGCAGAAATTAGGAATCTTAATAATATGTGACTCCAAAAAAAGAAATGTTGAATAGGTTGGGAAAAAACTAAATTACATAGAGGAATATTTAAAAATGATAAAGCAACCAGCAAGAGGGTGTACGTAGACCCAAGGAATTACATGTGTGTTGCTATTGCCATTGTGTATGTCCTTGTATTTTTCTTCCTCCTGTTTTGGCTTTTTCTCTGAGAAGTAAGAATAAGGAAATTGTAAGGGCCAAAAGGTTCTGAGATAGTTTGTGTTCTGAGCACCTCCTTTAGAAATACACTACTGATGACAAATCTGAAAGTGAAATCAAGAAAACACTCCCATTTTCCACTGCAACAAAAAGAATAAAATATCTAGGAATAAACCTACCTAAGGAGACAAAAGACCTGTATGCAGAAAATTAAAAGACACTGATGAAAGAAGTTAACGATGATACAAGTAGATGGAGAGATATACCATGTTCTTGGATTGGAAGAATCAGCATTGTGAAAATTACTCTTCTACCCAAAGCAATCGACAGATTCAATGAACCCCCTATCAAACTACCCCCGACATTTTTCACAGAACTAGAACAAAAAATTTCACAATTTGTATGGAAACACAAAAGACCCCAAATAGCCAAAGCAATCTTGAGAACGAAAAATGGAGCTGGAGGAATCAGGCTCCCTGACTTCAGACTATACTACAAAGCTACAGTAATCAAGACAGTATGGTACTGGCACAAAAACAGAAATAGAGATCAGTGGAACAGGATAGAAAGCCCGGAGATATACCCACGCACATATGGTCACCTTATGATAAAGGAGGCAAGAATATACAGTGGAGAAAAGACAGCCTCTTCAATAAGTGGTGCTGGGAAAACTGGACATGTACATGTAAAAGTATGAAGTTAGAACATTCCCTAATGCCATACACAAAAATAAACTCAAAATGGATTAAAGACCTAAATGTAAGGTGAGACACTATCAAACTCTTAGAGGAAAACATAGGAAGAACACTCTATGACATAAATCACAGCAAGATCCTTTTTGACCCACCTCCTAGAGAAATGGAAATAAAAACAAAAATAAACAAATGGGACCTAATGAAACGTCAAAGATTTTGCACAGCAAAGGAAACCATAAACAAGACCAAAAGACAGCCCTCAGAATGGGAGAAAATATTTGCAAATGAAGCAACTGACAAAGGATTAATCTCCAGAATTTACAAGCAGCTCATGCAGATCAATACCAAAAAGCAAATAACCCAATCCAAAAATGGGCAGAAGACCTAAATAGACATTTCTCCAAAGAAGATATCCAGATTGCCAGCAAACACATGAAAGAATGCTCAACATCATTAATCATTAGAGAAATGCAAGTCAAAACTTCAGTGAGATATCATCTCACACCGGTCAGAATGGCCATCATCAAAAAATCTACAAACAATAAATACTGGAGAGGGTGTGGGGAAAAGGGAACACTCTTGCACTGTTGGTGGGAATGTAAATTGATACAGGCACTATGGAGAACAGTATGGAGGTTCCTTTAAAAACTGCAAATAGAACTACCATACGACCCAGCAATCCCACTACTGGGCATATACCCTGAGAAAACCATAATTCAAAAAGGGTCATGTACCAAAATGTTCATTGCAGCTCTATTTACAATATCCAGGACATGGAAGCAACCTAAGTGTCCATCAACAGATGAATGGATAAAGAAGATGTGGCACATATATACAATGGAATATTACTCAGCCACAGAAAGAAACGAAATTGAGTCATTTGTAGTGAGGTGGATGGACCTAGAGTCTGTCATACAGAGTGAAGTAAGTCAGAAAGAGAAAAACAAATACCGTATGCTAACACATATATATGGAATCTAAGGAAAAAAAAAAGGTCATGAAGAGCCTAGGGGTAAGATGGGAATAAAGACACAGACCTACTAGAGCATGGACTTGAGGATATGGGGAGCGGGAAGGGTAAGGTGTGACAAAGTGAGAGAGTGGCATGGACATATATACACTACGAAATGTAAAATAGGTAGGTAGTGGGAAGTAGCCGCATAGCACAAGGAGATCAGCTCGGTGCTTTGTGACCACCTAGAGGGGTGGGATAGGGAGGGTGGGAGGGAGGGAGACGCAAGAGGGAAGAGATATGGGAACATAGTATATGTATAACTGATTCACTTTGTTATAAAGCGGAAACTAACACACCATTGTAAAACAATTATACTCCAATAAAGGTATTAAAAAAAAAATGCAGCCACCTCCTGTAGCTCCCTGATGTATACCTACCCCACCACCACACCCCCAGGAAAGGGCCTTGGCCCTTTTTCCACTCCAGAGGAATCCCTTTCTTTCTCTCTGCCTTTGCCCAAAGCAAAGTCCTTTATGATACCTTTGCCCATAGTTAGAAGATTAAAGGCAGAAGGGAAGCACCTGAGAATGCTTTTGTCACCAAGATGCTCTGAATCCCTGAAGGGAAAAAAACTGTGAAGATGCTTTTAACTCTTAGAAAAAGTTCAGGGTAAGGTGAAGTTTGCTTTTTTTGTAGGGTCTTGGAGTTGGGCTTTAATAATTTCAACCGTAAATCTTTTTCGTATATAGTACCTTATTGAGGAAGTTCCTGAATGCAAAACACCAAGAATATTGAAGGATGGAAATTAAATAAAATTCTCTAAGTGAATAGTAAGACCCTCACCTTTATTCCCTAATCCATTACAAGGCCAGCAGCCATACTTATGCTCCAAGACCAGGAACTATATATATATACAGAGAGAGAGAGAGAGAGAGAGAGAGAGAGAGAGAGAGATCATAAAAGTAAAACTAGCTCTCTCAAACCTCTGGTTGACATAACTCAGGCAGGCTCTTCTATGAGATTTTGTAACTTTAATGTAAGATTGAGAAATAGGAATTCAGGGAAATTACTTGACTGAGACTGAAGGCATTAACAAGCTATAGTCATAGTTCTTGGAAAGGTGGACTTTCCTTCAGCTGGTGTCAGAATTCAAGGGGATTAATATGGTAGCTGGGGCCTCACTGCAGAAGGGATAAGCAATGGTGTTTGAAGCTCTGCAGGTTAAAGGAAAAACCCCATGGCATCCTTTCCAAGGCAGAACCCAGCCAAGAGCTCAAAGTAAGGGGAGTAGGGCCTAATTCCCAGGACAGGATCTGGCAAGGGCTAGCTAGCCTCAGAAGAAGCCTCTATATAAATGGTGGCATTCTCATTTCCAATGAAGAGCAGTGCAGCTGCAGACCAAGTTGGCAGTACAGTCCTATACTCTAGCCAAATTCACAGACAGACAGTAACTCAGTTATTACCTGGATGTCCAGACCCTACTCTAAGCCCAGCCAGTATTAGGTCTATGGCCACATGACCAATTCCAAGCCCTACTTGCTAGTGATGATGAGGTTAGTGAGTGATGTGGTTACTTGCTAGTGAGGCTGATGATCTCTTTTCTGCTCTGATTGATAGATGTTGGAATTTAATAATTTAAACGTAATAATTTACAGTTAAATTGTTTGATAGGCTGAAACCTGGGTGTTTCATACAAAGGTCATATGTCTCATGGAAGGACTGGAGACGGCAAGGGCAGGCTGACAGAGGTCATGACAGTATAGAGCGGTATATTTCTGAGGGTTTTATTCCTTCTCTTCCTCCTTCCCCCAGTTATATGGAGTATTTGTGTTTCCCTTTTGGCTGTTGTGCAACAGAGATTGTGTTGATTGATAGTTGACAAGAAAAAAAGAAGCAGTTAAGTTCATTAATGCAGTGCACTTTTATGGAGCACCTAATCTGGATCAGGTACCTTGCTAAGTGCTGGAGATGCAGTGGTGAATAAGATAATCTCTGCCAGATTTCTGTATCCCACCCTCAGTTTCCTTTCTTAGCATATCCACCTTGCTAGTGGTTGCATATATAGTACAAATACAGGTACATGTAACTGTTGTCCGTTATTTAATATACCTGGATGTGCACAGCTAGGAAAATCCTACCAGGGGATGCAAGAAGACATGAGGTCTGTGTTTATCTTAAATAGGGCCTTTCCCAGAACAAGGGTCAATCCCAGAGGGAAGGTCGATATAATTAACCAAACACTGATAGCAATTGGTTCTTGTGGTTTAATCACAGACACTGAATCCGCAATGGCAAGCTCAATGTAATGACCGAAATTTTAATTTCCGTAGTAGTGTCATATCCATCCTTCACTTTCTACGCCTGTCCTCCTCAGCTCATTCTAGCCTGTGTTCGGCATTCTTACCTTTCATTAGTTAAACTGTAAAAATGGACAGTGTTGTCTAGTGGAACAACAGTGGGCGTGCAGTCAGAAGACCTGAGTTTGGGTCTTGATGCCTCCAATTATTTGTGACTTTGGTCCATTTAACATTTTCTGAGCCTCGGTTTTCCTCATCTATAACGACGCTGGCATTTTAGGGTTGGTGGGTCCAGTCCGATGATGTGTGAAGATTGCTTAAGAGTTCAGCTGTTTTTTCCGAAGCACCTAGCATTGTGTATGGCACATTGTAGATGGGTGACAAGTGTGAGCAGTCAAACCATTGATCGTTGTATGAGATTCAGATTTGCCTTTTTGAGTGTATTCTTCTTTGATTTATTACATTTCAGCTTGTTTTTGTAAATGTCTTGCTTCCCTAATCAGATTCTCTAGTCCTTAGGGAGGTGCCTTTTCCTTTTATTTGTTTTGTCCCTATTCCTCCCCCAACCCAGGTCTTATCAAGTGTAGGGATTTAAGAAATGCTCAGCAAATAGTAGTATATTGTTTCTCATTTATTTTCTATAGAAAAGGAATATAAATGAGAAACAATAAGAAATAGAAAATAGAAATGAGAGAGAGAAATATAAATGAGAAATATATAAATGAGAAACAATTAATAAATGTTTGTCATAGGTATATATAAAGACATCATTGTCATGCCTAGTATGGTTGGGAGGTGGGGTTTGCTGTGTGCTGTAGACAAATGAAATTGAAAAATGAATAACAGTTCAATTCAAAATAATCAGGGTCAAGAGACAAGCTTCTAGAGGATAAAGGCTGTTTCCTTTCTCATCTATGAATTCCTGGTGGAGGGACTAGTTCACAACAGGGGCTCCTTAAAAGTTTGCTAGTGGGATGGATGGATACATTGATTAGTTAACGGACAAATGACCTGACAAACAGCAAAAGTCTTTGAGAATCAGAAGGCAGAGAATTTATTAGTGGGGTGGAATTTTTTTTTTCCCCTGAAGAGGAACCTAATTAGTCGATCCGGGTTCTTTGAGGATGAAATGATCTTTTGGATAAATAAAAAGAAAAAAAGAAAAAAAAAAAAAAGAGGAGGTATTTCTCCAGGCAGGGAGAACAGAACAGGCAAAATTGTCTTTCATTTCCTTATGTTGAAATCTAATCCATTCTTCAAGATCTACATATAATTCATCTTTACATTGGCTCAAAGTGTTTTCCTTACACACGGTAGGTGGCTGCTTAGATCAACCTGGTTTTCAGATCTAACCACCTCTTTGAAGCTTTGAATCTTTGAACAATTGGAGAATCTCTCTGAGCCTTTACTTCTTCTGTAAAGTGGGAATGGTGATTAGAAACTTACAAGGCTATTGTTGGGATCAAACCCATCAGTGCATGGACAGGTGTTTCATAAACTGTGAAGTGCTCTTAAACACTAGTTATTCGGGCTATTATTTTTTCTTAGAGTATTTCCTATCTACTCAGGGCTATTAGAAAAATTATAATTAATGTCTTTGCTTAGCTCATTAGGGTTAGGGTTAGGGTTAGGCAGTAGAAAAAGGGAGTGACCTTATGAGAAAGAAAGAAAATCTGCCTGTTTCTTTGTGTAGAGACCTGATGCTAAAAAGAAGGAAAGAAATTCTTTTTGATGGATGATAAAGGTAAGCAGGGATAATCTATTTTCCAATCTGACTTACCTCTGGGCTATTAAAAAAAAAGTCTCAGAGGTGGTTTGTGTTTAATTGTAAAGCCTTCCTAAGAGAAGATGAATTGTCTCCCCGTTGGGAAAGGTTGCCTTTCATCTGGACAGCACCCGCTTCAGCTCAACAGGCGCTCCTCGCATCAGGGCCCACGTGGGGCAGTTTGGATATACTCCCATAGAAAAGATACAGTTCCTGCCTTCAAAGAATTCAAGTCCAGTAGTGACAGTTAAGTGTCAGAAATGACCCCCCCTGCATGGGACAGTCTCTCTCATCCCCAAATATTGGGGGGCTAGGGCACTTGAGAGAGTGGAGATGGAAACATCCAAGGAAATTCTAACTCTGTGTTCTCCAGTACGACTGCCACTTGCCACATGTGGCAAGTTTAAATTTTAATTAATTTAAATGTATTTACATGAAAAATTCAGTTCTTCAGTTGCACCAGCCACATTTCAAGTGCTCAAAAGCTGCATGTGGCCAGTGGCTACCCTATCAGACAGCACAGAATGTTTCCATCATGGTAGAGAGTCCGGTGGGGCAGCTCTGGGAATCCAGCTCCTGTACCTTCTCTAGGGGACCAAGGGCCCGGCGGGACCCATGACATCAGGCTTCATTGGCTTTCTGCCCCTTCAGCTTGACCTACTCTGGGAGTAGAGTGGTATGTTCTACTCTCAGATGGCAGGATTTCCCATTCTAGAAGAAAATCAGTCCTTAACTTTCTATGCAGTGAGAAGAAAAGAGAAAGTCTTTGGCATGATATAAAAAGAGCATTCGTGGGTTACTCTTCCCTGTGCTGTCCCTGTCCCATGCCCTATGTGTGCTATTGCTATACTGAATTCACCATTTTTCAATCACGCCTTGTATTTTCATTCTTCTAAGCCCTTTGTCTACCTCTTACCCCTTCCCTCTTTATTTTTATTTTTTTTGCGGTATGCGGGCCTCTCACTGTTGTGGCCTCTCCCGTTGTGAAGCGCAGGCTCAGGGGCCATGGCTCACAGCCCCAGCCGCTCCGCGGCATGTGGGATCCTCCCGGACTGGAGCACGAACCCACGTCCCCTGCATCGGCAGGCGGACTCTCAACCGCTGCGCCACCAGGGAAGCCCCCCCCCTTCCCTCTTATCTGCATTCTTTGTGCACATCCTTCAAGGAGCTGGTTAAATGTCTACTGACAGTTGGTCTCTTCCTTTGCTGTGCTTCTAGAGCTCTCCTGCGGCACTTCTCCTGTCCTGCTGTAATGATCCCTTTACACGTCTCTCTTCCTCCTCGATGGTGAGCTCCTTCCTTGAGAGCAAGACTTCACTTAGTCACCTTTGAACACCCTGCTTCTGATAAAAGACGATGTTGCAAGTGACAGGTTGAATGAATGGGTTCCCACGTGAATGAATAAATTACTATGCAAATGGATAAACGCAAGAGTGAGAACACACTAGGCTCCCCAGGCCAAATGAGCACTAAAGAGCTTTGTAAAAGCCTTTGGATCCCCAGTCCAATTCTGTTCTCTTCTTGGCTGTAGAATTCTGGGTGATCTCTCAGCATCCACAGCCAAATACCTTTGAACTCAGGGTGTTAAGCCAGATACCAAGGCACTGCCCCCAAGTATGAGTTCATAATCTTAAGGAAAGTGTAGGTCAGGAGATGAGGAGGCGCGCTGGCTTCTATTTAGACAGATGTTGCTACCAGGCTCTGTGTATCCTCATAATGAAGTGGGCTATCAATGCTGCACTGACGCTGGCATTGTGATGAGTCTACATTATTCTGTGAGTTTAGCACTAAGGGGATTAAAATGCAGGCCATTAACTTGTACTTACTGTGGTGGGTGTAACAGACGTGATTCAGCATCGCACAGGACGATTGTTGTTTGAAAGTTTTAGATGGAAAGCACAGGGCTAGGGACTAAGACAGATCTAGGTCTGAGCTTTGGCCGACTCTGCTCTCATTTAATGAGGGACACTGAGTAAATAACTTGAAATTTTCTTACCTGTAGAACATAGGTAATAATGGTAATAATACCTCACTACCTGACATGGATTTGTGATACTTCCATGAAATGACACACCAGCATTTAAAACATAAAATCCAGGAAGAAAGGAACTATTGTTTATCAGGTACTTTCTGTGAGCCAGGCCCTGTACTAGGCCTGTTAGGTGCAGTATCATGTTTAATTCCTATCAGGATCCTCAATATGTAAAGGTGATCATTACCACAAAATGACATCTCCTGTCTTAGACCCTTCTCTCCATTTCTGTTCCTTTGTCAAACATTAGTTTCCCAGGTGGGACTTCAGTAAATCCTCATACCATGTAAACTAGGTGATAACGTCCTCCACTTAACTGTGATGACAGAGGCCCAGAGAGGTTAAGTAACTTGTCTAAAGGCAAGCAGATACTAAATGGCAGAGTGGGAGTCTTAACCCTGTATGTACAACTGCAACTCTGAGACTTTTCCCACTCACTTGGTTGGCTATAGCTCTGTGCTAAGCAAAATTTCTATAATGGCACCGCCCCCCTCCCCCCCAAATATTATGTCCTAATCCCTGAAATCTGTGACTATGATGAGATGCCATTCTGGTGATCACATTATGTTATGTGTGCATTATACGTAAAGAAGGGAGATTATTCAGGTGGGCATACTCTAATTGTCCAAGCCCTTAAAAGCAGAGAGATTTCTCAGATGGCAGAAGAGAAATCAGAGAGATTCGAAGCACAAGGGAGATTTGCAGTGCTGATGCTGTTTTAGAGATGGAGGGGCCCCTTAGAAGGGATCTGGATGACCTCGGCCTCAAGAAGTTGTAAGTGACACCAGCTCACAGATGCAACTACGGGGAACCAAATTCTGCCAACAACCTGAATGTGCTCGGAAGTGGGTTCTTCCCTAGAGCCCCGGATGAGAACACCTCTGGCCAGCACCTTGATTTTGTCCTGATGAGACCCTGAGCCAGGAGGTCCGTGGAGCCCGCCTGGACTTCAGACTACTGAACTGTGAGCTCATGAACGGGGGTCGGGTTAAGCGTTAAGCTGACAGATTTCCGGTAACTTTTTTCGCGTCAATCTGAAACTAATACAAATGCTTTACATTAGTGTCTATTAGTTAAAAGCATCTACCTGATGAGGTTATTTTATGGAAGAAATGGAAAAAAAAAACCTGTAAAGCACTTAGCACCGTTCTTGACATTTAGAAAACACTTAAAAAATGTTACCTCTGTCTTATTTTTATTGTCATGCTGATTTTTACAAATTGGGAAACTGAGGCCAAAAGGTTAAATAGCATGCCCAAGGTCATAGAACCGGTGGCGGTCATGGTGAGAATGTTCAGGAAGGGCTGCCTCTTATAAGAGTGTGTACTTCATCCATAGACCAGTGACGTGTAACCAGGAACGCACATTGGAATTACTGGCAGAACTTGCCAAGTGGATCCTTATATCCTGATCACAGTCATCATGGTTCAAGGTCTTGGGTGATCTTGGGTAACTCTCCTTTAAAAACCTTCATGGATGCTTTTAAGGTACACACCTGTAGAGTTACGGCACTAGACTATGAGCTCCTTGAGTTAAGGGCCTTATTTATTTTTTTATTTATTTAATTGGAGTATAGTTGAAATGTGTTAGTTTCAAGTGTACAGCAAAGTGATTCAGTTATACATATATATATATATATTTCAGATTTTCTTCCATTATAGGTTATTACAACATATTGAATATAGTTCTCTGTGCTATACAGTAGGTCCTTGTTGTTTATCTATTTTATATATAGTAGTGTGTATCTGTTAATCCCAAACTCCTAATTTATCCCTCCCCCTGCCCCTTTTCCCTTGGGTAACCATCAGTTTGTTTTCTATGTCTATGAGTCTGTCTCTGTTTCGTAAATAAGTTCATCCGTATTATTTTTTAGATTCCACATTTAATTGATATCATATAACATTTGTCTTTCTCTGTCTGACTTACTGCATTTAGTATGATAATCTCTGGGTCCATCCATGTTGCTGCGAATGGCATTATTTCATTCTTTTTTATGACTAACATTCCATGGTATAAATATACCACATCTCCTTTATCCATTCATCAGTGCATGGACATTTAGGTTGCTTCCATGTCTTGGCTATTGTACATAGTGCTGCTATGAACATAGGGGTGCATGTATCTTTTCAGATTAGAGTTTTTGTCTTTTCTAGATATATGCCTAGGAGTGGGATTGCAAGATCACATGGTAACTCTTTTTAGTTTTTTAAGGAGCCTCAGGCTGTTCTCCATAGTGGCTGAACCAATTTACATTCCCACCAACAGTGTAGGAGGGTTCCCTTTTCTCCACACCCAATTAGGGGGCCTTCTTTTTTTTTCTTTCTTTCTTTTTTTTTTTTTGCGGTACGCGGGCCTCTCCCGTTGCGGAGCACAGGCTCCGGACGCGCAGGCCCAGCGGCCATGGCTCACGGGCGCAGCCACTCCGCAGCATGTGGGATCCTCCCGGACCGGGGCACGGACCTGCGTCCCCTGCATCAGCAGGCGGACTCTCAACCACTGCGCCACCAGGGAAGCCCCTAGGGGCCTTCTTAATCATCATAATCACAAGAAGGCCTGGATGTATAAAATATATGGTTATATATGTTACATATTATTCTTCCAATGGATTGCTGGGACTTTACTGTTTCAGCAAAGGTCCCATGACCTTGGAGTGGATGTCGGTGGAAATGCTCCCCTACCTTTCTCCTAAATTGGCGCATTTTGGTGGCTGGCAGCGTGAGCCTGGCATTTATTATATCTAACAGCTCTCAACCCTTATGAATCAGCTCCCCAGGGCTCTACCTCCCCACTCACACCCATGTCTATAGTTTCTCTTTCTTTTCTTAGTCCGAGGAGGAGGCCTTGCCATTCACCTGACACCAGCAGGTTTAAAATAAGTTTGTTAACAGGAGCAGAAAGTTGCAGCTGCATTGCTGCGATGGGCGAATCCTCCCCCAGTGGGCAGAGCTGTTGGAGAGAGGCAGTTAAAAGGCAGTGCAGAACAGGAGCAGGATGACTCAGAGAGGAATCCCAGCTCTGAGCATCGGCACTTGGTTTTCCATTGTAGTCTCAGAAGTGGGTGCCAGTCTCTTTCGGGTTTTGCTATTCAGTTTTACTTATTTATTTATTTATTGCGGTACGCGGGCCTCTCACTGCTGTGGCCTCTACCGTTGCGGAGCACAGGCTCCAGATGCGCAGGCTCAGCGGCCATGGCTCACGGGCCCAGCCGCTCCGCGACATGTGGGATCCTCCCGGACCCGGGGCACGAACCCGTGTCCCCTGCATCGGCAGGCGGACTCTCAACCTCTGCGCCACCAGGGAAGCCCTCAGTTTTATTTTTAAAGCAGTTCCCCTTTCTCAAGACAGCCCACACAATTCTACTAGTAACAAATCATGCAATGAACACCTTCAAGGAGACAAAGGAAGGCGACTGAAACTCCTCAGAAGCGTTGGCCACCTGCTGAATGTTTGACCGGACATGGTCATGATAATGACAGTCCCATTCTAAAAAATTTATATGGTTCCTGCTGTCTTTCCAAAGAAATCGCACCACACTGTCAGATTAGTTTCCACTGATTCCGATGGAACTGCTGACAATGGAATTGAGGACTTAAAAAAAAAAAAAAGAAAAGAAAAGAAAAAGGAAAAAGCCCTCCATTCCCTGAATGCCAAGCCTTTTGAAATGTCCCTGCTTTCATGGCGCCTAATAAATGTCAGCTCACATGTTGCTCATCAGATGGGCGCCATCTGGTGTACTGGAAAGAGATTTCGATTGGGAATGGCAGAGAAACAGGCGTTTACTAGCTGTTTGACATCTGGGTCTCAGTTTCCTCTAAAACTGGGAGTGTGTGTTTAGATAATCTCTAAGGCACATTTCATCTGTTAGCGCTCAAGCAATATATTAAGGATGTAAGTAAGCTTCATGAGGGTCGGCCATGTGTCTTGTTCATTTCGTATTCCCGTTGCCTGGCATGGTGACCAGCAGGTAGCTGTTGCGGAGTAAATATTTGTTGAATAAATGACTGCATGGTTGAATAAACTAATGTCGATGAAACTAATGAAGAGATCCTCGACATGTGTTACTGTCTTTTATGCTCATTTTGATGGGGTTTGTGCAAAAAAAAAAAAAAAAAAAAAGGAATAAAAGGCAGCTGATATGCACGGGGATCAGCTCGGTGCTTTGTGACCGCCTGGAGGGGTGCGATGGGGAGGGTGGGAGGGAGGGAGACGCAGGAGGGAGGGGATATGGGAACATATGTATGTATGTGGCTGATTCATTTTGTTGTAGGGCAGAAGCTAACACACCATTATAAAGCAATTATACTCCAATAAAAAAATAAAATAAATAAGCAACAAGGATATATTGTATAGCACAGGGGATTATAGCCATTATCTTATAATAATTTTTAATGCAGTGTAATCTGTAAAAATACTGAATCACTGTGATGTACACCTGAAATTAATATTGTAAATCAACTATACTTCAATTAAAAAATAAAATACACTGATGATTAATGCAAAAAAAAAAAAACCAGGCAGCTGATACACTGCCTTTGACAAGTGTATCAGCTGTGATGGTGTGGAAGTGATGATGCATTTGTTGCTCTTGGCTCATCAGACCCCTAGACAATTAGTCTTGTTATTGCTCTTGTGTGTTATGTAAAAACCTGGGGTATAGACCAGTCAATGAATTACATGTCCTGCTGGGATATGGTTGGCAGTGGCCACCAAGGGTTGGTGAGAGAGCTCAGAATCCAAAGGCTTCCCTTAGACCTCAGGTTTAAGCTGTTAAGAGTTGAAACCTGGGGAGGTCAGCTTAGGCAAAATAGAGAAACTGTACAGGTCAGGGGACATGGTGTACAGAACCAGTGAGTGAGAAACTCAGGAGAAGCATCCAGGGGATAGGGAGCTTGATATCTGATATCAGAGAGGGGGCCGGGTGACTCAGAAACCTACTTCACGTCTAGGGTCCCATAGATGAGGGTCTTCATCCTAAAAGTTCCAATCTACCTCCATTTTCCCCAAAGAGAGTTTGTTTTGTAAGGCAGGTGATCTAGATGAATAGAGAGAATAAGAGTTTTAGAATTCGGCCAATGTGAATTTGAAAACTGGTGCCATCATTTACTACTTTCATACCCTGGATTGACTTCTCTGAGTCTTGATTTCTCCATCTTTTTAAAATTTTATTTTATTTTATTTATTTTTTTTTTTTTGCGGTACGCGGGCCTCTCACTGTTGCGGCCTCTCCCGTTGCAGAGCACAGGCTCCGGACGCGCAGGCTCAGTGGCCATGGCCCACGGGCCCAGCCGCGTCCCCTGCATCGGCAGGCGGACTCTCAACCATTGCGCCACCAGGGAAGCCCTCCATCTTTAATATGTGGTTAATAACTGTTACTATGAGGACTGGATCAGGTGATAGGTATGTAAAGCACCTAGCTCTGTGTCTGGCACACAGCAGGTAATCAGTAAGTATTTGTTTGATTTTCTCTTTCTCATTCCTGATCAGTCATTAAATATTCATTGAGCACCTCGAGTTTGGTAGGCACTGTGCTTGATATAGGTGATACAGACCTGAAAGAGACGGTTTCCTCTCCCCTGGAGTTCCTGGCTGAGCAGCAGAAGGAGCAGTGAAGAAGGTAAATGACAACACAGCATGTTTCTTTTTTTTGCTGTACGCGGGCCTCTCGCTGTTCTGGCCTCTCCCGTTGCGGAGCACAGGCTCCGGACGCGCAGGCTCAGCGGCCATGGCTCACGGGCCCAGCCGTTCCGTGGCATGTGGGATCTTCCCGGACCGGGGCACGAACCCGTGTCCCCTGCATCGGCAGGCAGACTCTCAACCACTGAGCCACCAGGGAAGCCCCACAGTATGTTTATATGTAGAATATACTAGAAATACAGAACTGGGGGTGTCCAGAAAAAGAAATGCTCAGTTCTGTCTTGGGGAGTCAGGGAAGGCATCCATTTCACTCCAGCTCAGGTATTTTGAAGATGCCTGTGTTCACCCAGTTTGGGGAAAGAAAATGTTCTCTGATATTTTGTATGCTGCTGTGTGGGCTTTTCTTTTTAAAAGTTTTAGTTCTACATTTGAGTTGTAGGAAACAGGAGCTCTTGATTGAAGATCTATTGAAAATAGATAGCAACAAGGTCTCACATGTGTCAATTATGTGTGTCAAGTGATGATAATAATAGCTAATATTTATGGCACCTAAAAATACAACCAATGATTATTGATTCATCTTTATTACGTGACAAGCATTTTTCTAAGCCTTTTCATTCATTGTGTCAGTTAATTCTTCACAGATTCCCATAATATATATTTTATTATCCCATAACAGTTTGATTATCCCCTTTTTACAAAGGAGGAGTGTGGAGTTTACAGAAGTTCAGTAATTTCTGCAAGGTCACTTGTTAATAATTTACAGAATTGTGACTTGAACCGGTTTTGTCTGTCTTCAAAGCTCATGCTCTGTAAGAGAACATTATGCTGTCACAAGAAATCTCTTTATTTAAAAAAAAAAGAAATAACATGGTTGAGTTTGTTGACTGCAAATCCAAATTAGAATATTGGAAATGATGTTTGTTCGTTTCTATATAATCATTTAATTTTAATGATCCTGTTTCCTTATCAGGATGACATTATTTTCAAGATCTGATGAGTACATTTGATATCTTTGTTGTCATTTAATTCATTTAACATCTGGAGCAGCTGTTTTATTTTTTCTGAAGGGGTGGTAGTTGTAATCTTTAGGGAGAATTTTTGCTTTTTCTTAATCATCTTCAATATTGAAAACAAAACAAGTGGTTAAAGCAATCTCTGAGTCGTAGCTGACACATTTTTCAGAGTAGCTGTTAGCTTGCATTAAAAAAAGGATAATGTAGATACTGTCAGAATGAGAGTTAAAGAGCTCAATTTTAGGTTGCTAGAGAAATCATCTGTAATCACGAGAGAGATTACTTGGGTGTTCATGGAGTTCAGAACTGAAGTATAGAAGGCCGTGCAATAGTCGTGTGTTTTTCATGTGTTAGGAAGGAGAAATGTATGCTTCAATAAACAAGTCTTGATGACAAAGACCAAATAAGGAACGTGGGAACGGTGCATAACTCAAACCTTAGAATCCTGCACGTTTCCCTTCTGATGCCTGGAGAGATGGTTTGGGGCATCAAGTCAGGTGCTCTTACTTCTGACAGAGGCCAGCTGAAAGGCACTTACTCATCTCAAAGTCACCCCACATAGAAAAAAGGCAAATTCAGCTCTTCTGACAATGAATGTAATACAGTGTGTTTACTTTTGCTTGGAAGCAGAAACATAATTTTGGGAAGATGCATATGGCCATATAGTTCTACAGATGGCCACCAAAATGTTGAAAAAGTCTCACTTGCAACCCGAAAAAAAACATTCTGATGTTTTATTGTTGCTTTTAAAATTATGGAGATTTTAAACATACAGACAAATATAAAGAGTAATATAATAGACCTCAGTATACCTACTACCTGGTTTTGGCAAGGCTTAAAATTTTGCCTTATTTGATTTGGATTTTTTTCCTTTAAGAATTAAAATATTATAGATGCGAGCGAAGCCTCTGTGATACTTCTACTTGAACCTATTCCATCTTTCCTTGAGTGGAAATCAGTATTTTGAGTCTGGTGTTTGACGTTTCTTAAAGAGTTTAAAATTTTACTGCATATTATATATCTAAAACAAAATGTGCTTTAGATGCTATGTATTTTAAAACTTTACAAAAATGCATTCATACTGAATATGAACTTATCTCTTTACTTTTTGGGCTCAACATTTTTGAGATTTATCCATGTTGATATAAGTAGTTCTAATTCATTCATTTTAACTGCTACTTAGTATTTGGTTAAATGAATATAACAATATTTACCTACTTCGTCTTCTGATGATGAGCACTTAGGTAGTTTACAATATACGGCTGTAGGAAGAAAAAAAAAGCTTTAATAACTATCCTTTATCTGTCCCTTTGGCCTCATATGAGACGATGTTGCAAGGTAGACTATCTAGGACCAGATTGTTGAATCTTACTATATACCCATCTTCAGTTTTAGTGGGTATTGCCAAATTATGTTTTAAAGTGGATTTTCCAATTTATATATCCACCAGCAGGATATGAGTACCCTGTGCTCCATATAAAAAACGATAATTAAATCATTTATTACTGTTATACTTTTAGTTTTTGCCAGTCTGGTGGGCACAGAATGATGGTTCCGCATCTTTGTTTTAATGTGCGTTTGCCTGAATGCATTTGAGGTTAGGTTATTTTCGTCTGTTTATTGGCTATTCAGGTTTTCTCTTCTAGGTGTCATGTTCATATCCCTTGCCCTGTTTTTATCTTGAGTGAGTTTCCTTTTTCTTGTTGATATGTAGTTCTTGTGTATACAATCTACAGATCTTTTCTTGGTACCTTTATAAATACTGTTGTGGTTGTTTTTGCAGATGATACAATAAATTCAGTGTAATCCAGCTCAAAATTCTAACATGTGTGGGTGTGTTTGTGTGTAATTTGACAGCTTCTGAAATGTGCATATCAGAACGCAGATGTCTAATAATAGTGAAGACTATTTTGAAGAACAACAAAGTGACAGATATTATAGTCCTGGATATTGTCTTATTAAGCATATATTATGTGCCAGGTATTATTACAGACACTTTAACCTGTTAATAGGATGGAAGGTTACAAGTATTCCCTTTAATGCTTCAGGGACCAGAAGAATTTCTGCAGCTTCTCTTTCAGGTTATGAGGCAGGGAATAACTAAAGCTTCTCTCCTCACCCTTCACCATTAGATACAATGTTTTCTCCTACCAGTCACTCCTCGGTTACTCTGCTTCAGAATAGCTGGCCTCTTGCTGTTGCTTCAGTGCGTTAAGAACATCCCTGTCTCTGCTTCTTTGCACTAGTCCTTCTCTGTTTCTGTGTCTTCTTAACCCAGCTTTATCACTCTTTATTGTTTATTACCACTCGGCATTATCTATTTTGTTTTATTGTGCATTGCCGTCATTAGACTCTAAGCTCTGTGAGGACAGTCTTCTGTGTTCATTGCTGAACAGACAGGTCGAGAATATTGCCAGACATGTAATAGAGTGCCAAACAGTACTTGTTGAATGAATGAAGGAATGAAGGAAGGAAGGAAGGAATCTTTTCTGTACTTTAAAATCTTGTCTATGTGAAATGATAAATTTCAATTCCACTAAGGCTTAGGATATAAATGTAGTTTGCATTTTAAGGCACACAGTGGTTTCTTGGCAGTAGGGGTTTATGAGTAAGAGTACGGACTTTGGATTCACAAGGAGTTGGGTTTAAAACATTCTTGTTCTACTGATTACTGGTGGTGTGACTGTTTACTTAACCTTTCTAAGACTGTTTCCAAAAAAAAACACCCGTTTCCTCCCTTGTAAACATTAGCATAATCTTAGCACTCTTGAGTAACAAGATCTTGCTTGCTTTTTCAAAGGCTTGCTGTGGTGGCTGCCTTGAGAATCTCTTGAATTAAGGGAGTACATGTGGAAGCAAGGAGATGATGGGGGAGATGGACTCAGCTCAGAGAGGAGGTGGTGGCGGGGTTGAGAAACAATTAAATTCCACCTGGATTTTAAAGATAGAGCCTGCAGAGTTTATCAGGAGTTTGGCTTGGGTATAAGAGACAAAGAGCAACCAAGAATGTCTCCAAGGCTTCAGGGCTGAGAAACTGGGAAGGTTGGAGTTGCCATTTACTGAGCTGGGAAACACTGAAGTAAGAAAAGGTTGGGGGAATGTTAATATGGACGTTAAGTTTGAGATGTGGACTAGATGCCCATTCATGGTTGTGGAGTAGGCAGCTGGGTAAAGGAATCTAGAGTTCAGGAGAGAGGTGTCTGCCGAAGATGGACATGTGAGAGGCTTCATCATATAGATGCAGTTAGAAACCATTAGAATGGATGAAAGTACTTAAGCAATGAGTTTGGGGAGAGAAGAGAAGGGTTTTGAAGTCTGAGTCATGCTGTGTCTCAACATTTAGAAGGTGAGGAACTAAGAAGGAACCAGTGAAGGAGACTGAGTAAAAATGGCCAGTGAAGAAGGAAAAATCCAGGAGAGTAAGAGCCAGGAGAAGAGGTGTTTCCAGGAGGCAGGAGGGACCAACTGTGTTCAATATTGCTGGCATGTCAAGTAAAATGAGGACTAAGAATTGATCAATATTAGCTTAAATGTAAATAGTTTTGGACCTTATGTTAAAGATAGATGGTATTGCGGAGCTTGACCCAGGAAACTTCTGAAAATCCCTCTTGTAAAAAACGAAAACAGAAAAACATTTCTTCCATAATTGATTTCTTTAAAATGTTAATGAATTGTGCTTTTCAGAGATGGTTGATTTACAACTGGATGCCTAGAATTAGCTATCACTTAGTTGTGCTATTTATTTTAAGGACTTTTTTTAGAGCAGTTTTAGGTTTACAACAGAATTGAAAAGAAGGGATAGAGATTTCCCATATCCCTACTTCCCCCATATAAACACAGCCTCCCCTGTTACCAATATCAGTCACCAGGGTGTTACAGTTTTTATGAAGGGCGAACCTACATTGATACATCATAATCACCCAAAGTCCATAGTTTTACCTTGGGGTTCACTCTTGGTGGTGTACATTCTCTGGGTTTGGACAAAAGTATAATGGCACATATCCATCATTATAATATCATATGGAGTATTTTCACTGCCCTAAAAATCTCTTGTGCTCTGCCTCTTCTCGTCTCCCGTCTTCCCTCCACACACACTCCTCCCTCTTACGTCTCCCTCCCACCCTCCCTATCCCACCCCTTTAGGTGCTCACAAAGCACCGAGCTGATCTCCCTGTGCTATGCAGCTGCTTCCCACTAGCTACCTATTTTACATTTGGTAGTTGTATATATGTCACTGCTACTCTCTCACTTCGTCCCATCTTACCCTTCCCCCTCTCCCCGTGTGTCCTCAAGTGCATTCTCTACATCTGCGTCTTCATTCCTGCCCTGTGCCCCTAGGTTCATCAGAACCATTTTTTTTTTTAGATTCCATATATGTGCGTTGGCATACGGTATTTGTTTTTCTCTTTCTGACTTACTTCACTCTGTATGACAGACTCTAGGTCCATCCACCTCACTACAAATAACTCAATTTCCTTTCTTTTTATGGCTGAGTAATAGTCCATTGTATGTATGTGCCACATCATCTTTATCCATTCATCTGTCGATGGACGCTTAGGTTGCTTCCATGTCCTGGCTATTGTAAATAGTGCTTCAGTGAATATTGAACCACTGATCTTTTTATTCTCTCTGTAGTCTTGCCTTTTTTAGAATATCATATGGTTGGAATCATATAGTATGCATCCTTTACAGATTGGCTTCTTCCACTTAGTAATGTGCATTTAAGTTTCATTTCTTTTTCGTTGATTAATATTCTTCCATTGTCTAAATGTACCATGGTTTATTTATCCATTTACCTTCTTAAGGACATCTTGTTTGCTTCCAAGTTGTGGCAGTTATGAGTGAAATGATATAAATGTATGTGTGCGGGTTTTTGTCTGGGCATAAGTTTTCAACTCCTCTTGCTAAATACCAAGGAACACGATTGCTGGGATGGTACGATGGTACAAATGTAAGAAACCTCCAAACTGTCTTCCAAAGTATCTGTACCGTTTTGGATTTCCAGCAGCAGTGAATGAGAGTTCCTGTTGCTCCGTGTCCCACCAGCATTTGGTGTTAGCAGTGTTCCAGATTTTGGCCATTCTAATAGGTATGTAGTGGTGTCTCATTGTTGTTTTAATTTGTGTTTCCTGATGACATGATATGGAACATCTTTTCATATGCTTATTTGTCACCTGTGTATCTTTTTTGGTAAGGTGTCTGTTAAGCTCCTTGGCCCATTTTTTAATTGATAGCTGTGCTTCTTAAGAGATGTATCCCTATAGCTCCATACATTGCACTCTTCTACCCTAACCCTATGACTTTACTTATATTGAAATTACATGTTGTCTTCTCCCACGCTAGGCCATGAGCTCCTGAAGGGCAGGAACTGTGGCTGATGAATCCTTTTATTTTCAGCGTGCCTCCCAGCTCCTGGTATGTCTGGGTGTTCAAGAAAGCTTTGTTGGACAGAGCTGAACTCAGGCCAGTTGTGAGGTGTACTGTATCCTTGGTGGCATGGGTGGGTGGGGAAGCCTGGAATGTGTGATTACATTTCAGCACCAATTCTCTGACGCTGACTAGGTTGATTCAGTTCTCACACTAACTACCCAACTACCCAGAGTTAACACAGTCCCCACAAGTTAAGGACACAGTCCCCCAGGATTACACCTTCCCACATCCCAGCCACAATTTTCAGGTATCTCCAGGAAACCCACACTTCTGCCTGGCTGTCTACAAATTGGGGGATTTGCATGACGTCCTCAGGTTCAGAACTCAAGAAAAGCAGTACACTTTTGATTACCCTTTTATCGTAGAGGGTCCAAATGAATAGCCAGATACATACATATCTGGCAACAGGTACATAGGGCAACAGGATGGTGGAGAGGAGGGTGCAAGAGCATCTACCCCTGTGGAGTCAGGGTGCCCTCCAGTACCTCAATATATTCATCAATGAGGAACCTCCCCGAACTTCATTGTTCAGAGTTTTTAATTGAGGTTTCACTGCATAAGCATTATTAAGTGAATCATGGGTCACATGATTGAACTCAGTCCCCCCAGAGGTCAGGGGACGCAGCTGAAGACCCCCTCTAATCATGTGGTTCGCCCTTCTGGTGACCAGCCACATCCTGAATCTATCTCAGGGCCCTGCCAGGAGCCGATTTACAAGCATAACAGAGACACTCCTATCACTTGGGAAATTTTAAGGGATTTTTGAATTCTGTGCCAGGAACTGGAGGTAAAAGACAAATATATATTTTCTATTAGATCACAGTGATTATGTTAAAGAGGACCAGGGGAAATAATTGAGCTCCAGACCTGCCTCAAAGGGAGATGCTATTCAAAGAAAGGCAGAGGGAGGACTCCAGTGTGACTCAGGTTATCATTGATGGTCAAGGCAGCCCTGGCTGTGGGTGGTGTTGGGTAGGATGTGGCATTCAGACCAGTTAGTTGGCGGCATCTTGGCTCAGAATGGTTCATCCTTTTGAAGCAAGCCTTCCACCAGTGCCGGAAGGGGGGTGGAAGATTGGCTGATCCTATTCTCCAGACAGAGGGGTTGATAAGACACATTTGGTGGACTGCAACCAAGGATGGCCATAATCCCAGCAGAACTCAAGTAGTGATCAGGGAAGAGAAGGGGCAAGATTAAGAGAACCAGCATTTATTAAGGGCTCCAATGATGGCCCGCTCTGCCAGGTTCTTTATACCTTCCACAGAGTCCCTTGAGGTAGAGATTCAGTATTCATCTACATCTGCTTGTTGAGTCATGCTGTGTACCAGGCGCTGTAGTAGGAACCGGGGATAAGACTGTGAACAAGCCTGATGTGGTATTTGTTCTTTGAGGAACTTTTAGTTGAGGATAGTTGCAAACTGGCAAGAACAGTAAAATGTGCTAAGCACAATGTAGGGTACTTGGGAAGTGCATAGAAAGAAGGTAACGTTATAAGAATCAGAGAGTGGTTAACTTACCTAACGTCATGTAGCTAATAAGGGGTGGAGCCAGGAATCGAACCCAGGTTTTTTCCACTTCGCAGCTAGTGCTTTCACAGTATCACACGGTCTAACCTGAAGAGGCACGGTGGTGGGAAGGGGTAGGACTGTGCATCGTGGCTCCCAGCCCCAGGGACTGTGGCACTGGGACTCACTCCAGCCCTACCCACTGGTGCATACTGATTGGCGTGTGGTTATCTCCTTGGTTATTGCAGTTCTGCTGCAGAGCCCTAGGTGTTTCTACAACATCTGCCTGCCTCTGCCCAGAGCCTCTAGAGGCAGCGCACCCTGGGACGGGCTTGGCCTCCATCCACGCTGCTAACTAGGAGGCGGATGCTGTGATGGACCATTTCCTCTTTTCACTTAATGAATGGGTAGCTCTGCTGAGCATACGGACCGGAGACAGGGCTCCAGTCTGGTCATTTGTAGCTTGAAGGGGGGTTGACAGAAAGAGAACTACAGCAACCTGCTCAGTTTCTAAGCCAGCAAGGCAGATTTCCAATTTCTGGGGAAAGACTTGGGCCACATGGTCCTAGCAGATACTATACTTGTGGACAAAAGCCTTGCCGTTACCACACAAAGCATCCTCTCCTGTAACACCTACTGTTTTGAAATCTCTTTTTTTTTTAATCTGTTTTCTTCTCTCTTTTAAAAAATGAAATTGATTTCCAATGTGGTCACTGAATATGCTTTTGGAAACCTCCACTGTCCGGGATGGTGTTTATTCTCCTTGGCCTCTTGGTCCCTTCTCCCTTTTGCTTCTCTAACAAATGACTGCATCGATCGTGCTCCGAATAGCGCTTGCCTTTGGTTTCTTGCAAGCTGAAACGGTAGAGATGTTTCTGTACAAAGGGGAATGATGTGAGGAGCCCTGCATATGTCAGCTGTTGGAGACCTTCTCATGCAGGAGCATTCAGAGGAAAGGTGGGGAGATTTTAGCCTGCAAGAAGTAACTCTGCAAGGCTCCACCGGGAAGCCAGGCAGGTACCTTCATGCCCCAGGAGGCCTCTGGTGTGGGGCAGCTGTGCCCAGACTCAGGCGTGAAATGCATTACAAGTCATTAATAATAAAGTACAAACAGTTGCCAATTATGTACTTGTTAAAAGAACAGTTAGATTGGATATAGGATTGTTCCCGTCATTAACTCGCATGATACTTAATTCCTTCATTTCTCAACGAGAGAAAAAAGGGGATGGAGTTACAACTAGCATGGACGTAATTGAGCATCGTTATATTTACACCTGTGAGAATGGGTCGAATATGTGAATGTCTTGTGTCTCGTGGGTCTGTTGAAAACCAAAATGTGTGCGCCTGGGCTGTGGTGGAGTAAGTCCAGATTCCTTAGTGTTGCATAAAAGGTCCTAGCTTGCGTCGCCCTGTCCAGCTGTATCTCTGCTGGTTCTTTATTCAGATTCTGGGTGCCAGGCATGCTGACCACCAAGCCGAGGAGGCTTGGCCCCATCTGGACTGTGTCACCTGAAGCTCATGCTGCCCCCATCACCGTCCCGCCCCACCCCGCTCTCACACAGGGCTCGGCTCAGTTGTGCCTTCCCCACAGCTCGGTCCCAGTGACCTTATCTGACTTCCACTGCCCCTGTATTTCCCTCCATCACAACACTTCAGACTTCTATGCTGTTCACTACATTGACGCTCCTTCGGATAAAACCAGAACTTTGTATCCCTAGTGGCAGAATTTATTCATGTATTTGGAAGGAGGTGAAAGGGAGGGAGGAAGGAAAGAAAGAAAGAAAGACGGAAACATAAAGGACAGATAAGCTGAAGAGTCATGTGTCCCTGGGTCCCATTCAGAGCTTTTCTGTGCCATCTCAAGCAAATCTCTTCAACTCTTGACCCTTTGTTTCTTCAGCTGGAGGAAAAAAGGTATAATAATAATAATAATAATCCTTTCCTCACCGAATTATTACAAGGATTAATGAGAAAACATTTGTAAAGGGCCTAACGGTGTCTGGCCCTTGGAAAGCAAGAAATAAATGCTAGTTTCCTGCCAAGTGTTCACTTTGGGCAAAGAAAAATAAAAAGGCATTCATGTGAAAGGAACTGGGAAAAATAATCTATAAAAGAAAAAAAAAATCAAATTTTAACTACTGCCCATTTTAGGGTAAGGCATTTTTATCCTTTAAATATGAGGCAGAGGGTAATGTTGCAGATAGGAGATGTTATCTTGGGGCGTTTTGTGGCAGAAAAGGAAAAGATGTGTATTTTTTTTGTTTATCTTTTTCTGAGAACATTCACCACAAATGATGTCTCAAGGCCAAAGTAGGCAGGGTGTGATTCTACTGAGAGCACAGATTAAGTATCCTCATGTTTCATCCTCTAAGGTCTTACCTCACACTTACTATCTCAGAAGGGAAGGACGTGGAGGTTAGGATTTCTGTAAATTGTGGATTCAAGCCCCATGTGGGCCAGACAGTCTGATTCCAGAGCGTCATGGTCTTGTGAAAATATCACTTGATTTGGGAAGAAGAAACGTCTCTATTATTACTGATCAGGTGACCTTGGACAGTCTGATTCCAGACCATCATGGTTTTGTGAAAATATCACTAGATTTGGGAAGAAGAAACGTCTCTGTTATTACTAATCAGATGACCTTGGACATGTAACTTCTCTAAACTTCCGTTTCCTTGGTTGTACAATGGATATACTACTAGTAATACCTGTTATCAAGAGGTTGCTAAAAGGATCACATGATGATGGATAAGCAGTCTTTTGTGAAATCTGTGTGTTGTACCAAAGTCAATCATGGTTATGGTTGCTACCATCCAGGTCCACAATTCAGGCCTCACCCCACCTAACCCTCTTAGGAATTTTTCTCTTAGATCTCAGGATGAAACAGTGCAGTTGAATGTCTGCTTTACAGCTCAGAGCACACATTCTACCATTGCTATTCCACTAGTGTCCTTGAGAAGATCCTCCTGGTTTTACGGAAGGATTATAGCAACATGACCACAGCATGACCCATCAAAGGACTTTTGGACCTGAGGAGACCACCATGTCGTAGCTACAACGGCACGCTTTCTGGTGCTTTGGCAACCTGGAAAACAGAGGCGACTATTACTGACAGCCTTAAGCCAGGGCTCGTCCAGATAAACCTGGAGCACTTGTTCCCTAGCATTTATGTGCAGCAACCATTCTAGGCCCTGTGAAATCTTTTCTCAAGAAGCTGATAGTATGGTGCATTATTTAGCTATTTTTGCATAATGAATCGCCACAAACTTAGCGGCTTGAAACAACATACATTTATTATCTCACAGTTTCTAAGAGTCAGAAGTCTGGGCTTAGTCTGGCAGGGTCTTGTTCTCAGGGTCTCACGAGGCTACATGGTGTTGTCTGGGCTGTGTTCCTTCCTGGAGCTTGGATTTCTCTTCCAGGCTCAGGTGGTCGTTAGCAGAATTTAGTCCCTGTGGTTGTAGGACTGAGGTGCCCGTTTCCTTGCTGACGGCCATCCAGGGGTTGCACTCAGCTCATCAGGTCCATGCAGTTTCCTCCCATGTGGACCCCTCACAACATGGCACTTCCATCTTTAAGGCCAGCAGGAGAATCTCTCTCTCTCTCTCTCTCCAGTCTACCAAAATAGCATCTTATAGAATTTATGTAATCACGGGAGTGGGAGACCACCCCATCACTGTTGCCATATTCTATTGACAAGAAGCAAGTGACAGGATCTGCCAGCATTCGAAAGGGAGGAAACTATACAGAGGCATGGGTTATTGAGCAGTCACCTTATGGTGGATCGGTCACATATGGTATTGGGTAGGGACTCTAAATAAAGAAATTTTAAAGCACTGATTTACCTAATCTGAACTGGTCTAATTTGAAGTGAGAAAAATAACAATTTTGTGCATTTTTTTTGAAAAAGCCATATTGATTGGATTTAAAGGCTATCTTTTATTTTGAGACAAACCTTCTACATTTTAGTGTTTAAATAAATGCCTTTCTTTTATGAAACGACAGTCATAGTAGATATATTTTCAAACATATTCTTGGTGGGTAAAATATAAAGATAGCAACCCTAAAATGGTTCTGGTGCATTTGCTTATTCATTTATTAGAAATTTCACTAATCTATAAAAGTCCAAAACCCTGGAATTCCTAGTTTAGCGTATTAGCTCCCAGTTACTGCCACTCTCCGGGCCTAGACTGTCTTATATCAATGTAATAGAAAAAAAGAAAGTTTAATATGATTCACTTAGGTTATTTACAGGCTAAGAATGGTTTTGTCAATGTCTTTCCCCAGCAAAGCTTTACCTTTACCCTGGATAATGCCAGGTCAGAGCAGGACACTGATCTGGCTCGGTAACGCCCTCACCCACACCTGCGCTGCCATCATCCTAAGGAAGAGGAACGGTGGCTAAAGCCCCAGCGTATTTTGTCTCAGCCAGAGCTGCTGTGTCAAAGCAGCTCTTCCTCTTCTGCCATCTACTCTCTTACCCAGCTCTCTTCACAACACTCAGTTACTTTGTTTTCCTGTCATTGTGAACACAGAGCAGACTGTACAAGGTGCTAAAATGTGGGTTACGGGAGCAAAAAAAGAAGGAAAAGATAATTTTGCCCAGAATAGTAAACAAAGAAGATTACTTACAAGAAATACTGTTTGAGCTGTTTCCTACAAAATGGGTAAGATTTTAAGAGGCAGATGTAGTGAAGATATTGTAGGTAGATAAAGGCTTTTAAACCATAGCACACAAAACCAGGGAATGCTTTTTCTCTCCTCAGTGCCTTTGCACATGCTGTGTCTTCCGCCTTCAGTGCCTTTCCCCAACCTTGTCCCATTGGTGAATACATAATTGACTTTCACAGCACAGCTCAGACAGCTCTTTGAGAAATCCTCCTCTGCTTTCCTATAGCATGGTATGGGGCTGTGTTAGGGTACTTGTGACTCTTCTGTAATTATGCGTCTCCTCTAGACTGTGAGCTCCTAGAGGCCAAGTAGTATTATTCCTGTTACATCCCAAATGCCTCTCAGTGTGTGACACCTGTACCCATGTTTGGATGAATGAATAATGAATGAATGGTGATTCGGCCAAGGCAACATGAATGTGAGCTATATAAGGAGGGATAGCTGGCTATCGGGGGGATTAGTAGATGGGATCAGATCTTGGAAGAGTTTGCATGCGAATGCAATAATTTATTCCTCAGATTGAGCGGTCGCTGTCCCTAAACAAGACAGTGACACCATCAGAACCATGACTTAGGATGAATCATTTTATCAGGAAGATAAAAAATGACTACCAGCCTGCTTCTTCCATGGCTGTGATTTCATGAACCTGGAAGTTTGCCAGATATCTTCTGAGCTGTTTTTCTGTGATATTGCTCCGTGTTTCCGGCCTGTTTGTGTCTCGGTGCTCTGCTTCTGTGTTTTCAAATCGTTTCGTCATGTTTTCTTTTTGGATTCCTACAGCTAAGGAATATGGTGACATAAATTGGAGTTAACTCCATGTCGCTTCTGAACCAGTAGGGAAGTGTAACTCAGGGCCTGTGTATCCACTGCCGATGGAGAGCCCGGGTTTGCCTGGTCCATTGTAGCAGGCTGACCTTCCCGTAGGCCTCAGGAGGTTGACCAAGCGGTACTAGAGTTAAAGTCAATTTCCTTCATGCACGTCAGTGTAGAACCTAAAGCACATCGTTTTTAATTTAAATATTCTTATCTTAGAGGAGGTGTAAGATACTAGGTCATTTAAGTATTGTGAAGGAAGTAAGAGGTATTTAGGGAGGAAGTTAAAAGTGATGCACTCCTTTATGAAGGCTAGTTTCTTTTCTTAGGCAGTCTTCCAGTATGAATTACCTGTGTCAGCCTGAGAAGTCCCATTTTATAGTCCGTGAAGCAGCGGCAGCTCTCCCGCAACAAGACCTAAAGGCTCCGCTGGTGGTGGAGTGAGAATTTCACCATAATAGGAAGACGTGAAAGCCCGAGAAGGCCCAGGAAATATCTATTGAATGAATGAGTGGATGAAATATACACAGCCTGAATTTCTACTGGAGCCTCTTTAGTGAGGAAATCAGAAGAGAAACCAGCTTTAGAAGAAAGAAAATCTGAATAGAAACCCCAGTCCCTCCCATTTGTCAAGTACTCTGGGCCCAAACCCTTTCTGAATCCCCATTTTCTCATACGTAGAAATGAGGACGATAGAATATTTTGCAAGGTTACCTTGTAAGAAAATATATATAAAAATATCTTGTCAACGATGAAGTGGTATATAAATAAAAGGGATGAGTATAAATATAGTCACTGTATCTTATTACCTTGCACTTTATTATAGGTATTTCTGAGTATGCCTTTTTTTCCCAAGATAGATTGACAACTCCTTGAGGCCAGGGACCTTGGTTGCCTGAATGCATGTTGACAGTTTAGTCCAGAACCAAAATTGGCAATAAAATAAATAAATAAAATAAAATAAATAAATTAATTAATTAAAACATGTTTTACTTACAGGGAAACTAAAGAGAATATCTGAAAATGACACTGTCCGAGGAAATCCAGGCCACATCTGTAACTCTTCATGTTCCGTATAGAGCCTGACATAGTGCCATAGCCTTAATGAATGTTGGTGGAATTGGATTTATATAGAATTATATAAAGGAGTCACTTTACTTGACTTCCTGGTGTGCTCTAGGCACCGTGCTGGAGGCTGTACATATATTTAATCCTTGTAGCAATCCCAGAGAGGGAACCTTCACTCCACTTTATAGGTGAGGCATCTGAAGGGATCAGGAGGGTAAGTTAACTTTCCAAGGTCACAAAGCTAGTAACCTGAAGAATAAAACCTCAGCCCCTGTATTAGATTTTTAAAGGTCATTGTTCATTCCTAGCTTCTCCTTTAAGTGGTCATATCTCCCCATGCAAACAGCAGTGGGAATGTGTAAAATGCTAAGAATAATGAAATTTATTCTGGTTAGTTCCTTTTCACCTACCAGCTGTGGTCTGACTTACGGCTCTCCAGTTAGTTTGGCCTTGCACTGCAGATCCTAGAGGGGTCTCCCATGGAGCCCTTTGTGGACACGCTGATCACAGGTGTTTCCCTGCCACTCACCCTTTTCACACACAGTTACTAGTCTGGACTTGGCCTGGGCTGGTCCAAAAAGGGACTTTCTGAAACCCCTGGACATTCCCCAGCACCAGTCTGAATTTGTGCAGAAGGAAGAAAGTAGGTGTGGGTCTGCCTAGGTTTAGCTGGGGAGGAATACGCTTGACGGAAGGAGGCAAGTTTTTACTTTCAGTGCTCACTGTGTTTCCATTAGGAGCACGATGACCTTCTCAGAAAGGTTATAGAATCGTTATTAGAGATCGTCAGAGCTGAGTAGACACTGGATTAATGGGGATTTGGTAGGTTTCTATAAAAGGTGCTTGAACACAAAATTCATGGGCCAACACAAAGACATTTTTTCAAACCTCAAAGACCATGTGCTCAGAAAGTTTCTGGCTTCAGGAAGCTAATATCAGACCTAATTCACGGTGCAGAGTTTTCAGGCGAAGCTATCAAGGGGGCAGGGCTGGCATTCCAGGCTGGTGCACTTATTTCCTCTTCTTCCACAGTTGCAGTACAGTTGGTTTGTTCTAGCAAGTCCTCCTGGGAACAAATGTTTTCTGTTTTTATTAAGTTTCTACTTGCAGATTCTTCCCGAATGCTTGTAGTCTCCATCTGATTTGGAAAACTGCTTTTTCCCTTACATGTTTCACATCAATCTAATAGCACGCGTCCATCACGGCATTGGAAGCTGTGAGATCACGGCTCAGGATCAAACCCCAACTCTAATAGTCTCCGGGGGATAACTGGACCTTCACAGGCTCAACTGGAGTATGAGAGAGATTGTTACTGGGTCCCGGGAGGTCAGCACTACGCAGGTGGTTGTTTAGTTTATTGTCCCCCAGTCTGGAGCCCTGCGTGGCCCTTGATGCTCAGATCTCACAAATCCTCAAATAACTGTCACTCTGTGCTTTGTTTCATTTTGTTTTTCTAATCTGAAAGAGAAACCGCGCCCCCTTCCTCTAAAGCTGGGTAAGCCAACAGCAATGTCAAGTTTCTTTGCTTTGTATTGGAACTCATTGTGACCAAAGAAGAAAACTGGCAAAAGAAATGATGACTTCATAACTGGGGGTTGACAGACAAAACCTGTCCTCTATGAGGCTGTTTATGATCCCCCTCAAGCCAAAGGATAATCGCATGCTCTGTCCTTGGTGACCCCGTTATACTTTGTATCCCTCTGTGTTACCTTTTTGTGCATCCGTTTCTCCACTTTGTGGTAACTTCTGAGGGCAGGGACTGTCTTGCTCATCTCTAAGCCCCCAGTGACTAGCACAGGGCTTGCCTATGGTACACACTCAATGATGATGGAAGTTTATAGAGAAAGAGGACCAAAGAGAAAAGGTGGTGGGGGCATGGGGAGAAAGCGCTTGGAAGAGGAGGTGAATTAACAACTGTAATAGTCTGGGTTCTGCAGAGAAACCAAACCAATAGGATATAGACATATGGAAATATATGTATATATGTGTGGGTGTGTGTGTATATATATATACATATATCTCATACCTGTATATGTAAATCATTATAAATCTATAATAAGAGACGTATAAAGAATTAGCTCACATGACCATGGAGGCTGTGACATCTCATGATCTGCCATCTGCGAGCTGAAGGCCCGGGAAAGCTGGTGGTGTAGTTCCAGTCTGGTCCTAAGGCCTGGGAACCAGGAGCCCTGATGGTGTAAGTCTCAGTCCAGGCACCGAAGAAGACGGATCTTCCAGCTCAACCAGTCAGGCAGAGAGCGAATTCTCTGTTCCTCTACCTTTTTGTTCTATTTGGGCTCTCAGTGGATGGAGGGATGCCTACTCATGTTAGGGAGGGCAGTTGGCTTTACTTGTCTACTGGCACAAATGCTAATCTCTTCCAGAAATATCCTTGCAGACACACCCAGAAATCATGTTTAACCAGACAGCTGGGCACCTCATGGCCCAGGCAAATTGACACATAAAATTAACTATCCCAACAACCAAAGAAAGGAAAAATGGTGCAGTGTTGGAAAGGTCCCTAGGTTAGTGGAATCACCTCATTTTATAGGTAAAGCAACAGGGTCTGAAAGAGGTCACCGGCCTGTAACATAATGCAACACAACTTTTGTTCTGCACTTTACTACTTTCTGCTTCCTCTCGAATTCTTTCCCCAGGGAGAGAAAGGAGGAAGATGTGACCCACGTGACAAACTTCCTTTTGGCTTCTGGGTGGAGCCTGCGTGTTGTGTGATGGTAGACTTAGGTGAATTCTAGGAGAAGTGTTGTCTTTCTCCTCCTCGTTTTGGGTCTGCCCAGGGCCCAGAGGTCAGGACCCTGCCCCCACTGCCTGGCCTCTAGATATGCACTGTCCAGGACGGGCCATGGAGCACCTGATATGTGGTTAGTCAAAAATGGGATGCACTGGAAGCACACCCCAGGTTTCACCACCTCGGTGCATACCAAAGAGGGTGTGAAATATCTCATTAATGATTTTTACATTGATTACATGTTGAAATGATAACATTTTGGTTATATTGGGTTAAATAAAATGTATTAGTAAAATTCCGCCTGTTTCTTTTTATTTTTTTCAATGTGGTTAGGAGAAAATTTTCAGTTAATGTCTGTAGCGCACATTTGATTTCTTTTGGACCTCACTGCCCTAGATCTTCTATTTTGGGCCCTCGGCAGCACAGTTCCCCCAACACTTGGACTCATCTCCCACCTGTCGCCTCTGCTGCGCCCTAGTTCTCCAGGTTGTGGCCAGCTTCTGCCCATCCCTCTTGCTGCCACTGTTCACTGGCCAGACCAGGTCCTCAGAACCTCAGTGCTACCTTCTGTAGCTCAGTGTAGGATGGTAGAAACTGAGGTCAGATCCAGCCTTCAGTCCACATTCTGCCACTGATTAGCCACTTAACCTTGGGAAGGTTGATGTACCTTTTTGAATGCTGGATTCCCCTTGTTTAAAATGGGAGTAACAGTATTACCCTTACCATCTCATAGGGTGTTGTCAAGATAAGAATCAAAAATTAGTCCATATGAGTAACAAATAACAAAGTGACATGCGCATGTGATATTACCAGTGATTATATTTTAGTTTTTATATTGTAATCATTGTTGCCATTATCCAACCCCTGCCCCTAACTTCCTGATCTCGGTTCCCCTCACCGAAGTGTGTGGCCATTTGAAAAATCAAAATGTGGAGGCATTCCTCCAGCTCTGTGATTTTATGGCAGGATGCAGGGTGCTGTGACGCAGAGAAGGTGAGTTTGGGAACTCCCGGCTCACTGCTCTGGAACCGCAGCTGGATCTCTCTCTGCGTCCCCTCCACAGAGTGGCTGGAGGGGGTGGTGGTCCTGCTGATGTAAACACCGTAGTCTCTCCAGATGGGGCTGGGGGCAGCTTCGGCCAGGTTGGTGTGTTGTATCATGGCCCTTGAGGTGTGGACCACACTGGGGCCTTCCCAGACCATGGCTGCCATGGGACCAGAGCTCAGGTAGCAGATGAGGGCTGGGTAGCAGGGCTGTCTCTGCAGCTCAGGGTAGTGCTCAGTAAGGATGCCCTCTGGGGCCTACAGCCCCTTCATCCCCACCAGCAGGAAGCCAGCCTCTCCAAGTGCCGGATCCCTTCCCCAGGGAGCTGCCACTGCCCCCATCTAGCTTCACCACCACCAGGGTCTGCTCCTGGATCCAAGAGGGCCTTCCCAAGCTGGGAGCAGGCTTGACCTGGGGCCCCAGGCCAAGGGCTGAGTGTAGTGAGGGGTGTGCCCTGCCCAACAGCCAGGGAGAGACGGATGGAGGCCCACATACATTTGTTTTTAATTTTTATTGGGGTCTAGTTGATTTACGGTGTTGTGTTAGTTTCAGGTGTACAGCAAAGTGATTCAGTTATACATATACATATACTCTTGTTCAGATTCTTTTCCCATTTAGGTCATTACAGAATATTGAGTAGAGTTCCCTGTGCTATACAGTAGGTCCTTGTTAATTATCTGTTTCATATAGTGGTGTGTATATGTTAATCCCAATCTCCTAATTTATCACTTCCCCCCACGTTTCTCCTTTGGTGCCGTAAGTTTGATTTTGAAATCTGTGAGTCTGTTTCTGTTTTGTAAATAAGTTCATTTGTATCATTTTTTAAGTTAGATTCCACATATAAGTAATATCATATGGTATTTGTCTTTGTCTGACTTCACTTACTATGATAATCTCTAGGTCCATCTGTGTTGCTGCAAATGGCATTATTCCATTCTTTTTTATGGCTGAGTAGTAGTCCATTCTATAGATGCACCCCCTCTTCTTTATCTGTTCCTCTGTCGATGGACATTTCGGTTTATTGGACGTTTCCACAACACTTTGAGATTCATGTTTCTGTAGCCCTAGTTTGCAGATGACTATAGGGAGACACCCAACAGTTAGGTGATGTCTCCCAGGTCATCCGTCTGTAAAATGGCGAGGAGGATGTGAATGGGTACCTCTTACTCCTTCCTACACACCACGTTATATCTGATAAAATGAGAAGAGAAAAATCTTCCTTTATTAAAGAGTTCAGCATAACTCTCACCACTCTTCCCACCACGACCTCTGTATGGAGGTTCCCCTCCAGACTGCCCGTGGGGGCCCACGGCTTTGAGGCAGTGAATCACTTGTGAGGCTCCAGCTCTTTCCTCTAAAAGCTCCCTCACTGAAGAGCCTTTTAAACGAACCCTGAGTGTTTTCGTTGACTTTTCTGATCTTCCAACTCAAGTTAAAAGCATCATTTTGCTTTGCTGTCAGTCTTCACTTTTGTAAGAATTTTAAAGATGTATAAGCCCCTAAGGTGACAGTCCCAGCCTGATGCTGTCACTCTGAGCTGTGTCATATCGAATTCTGTCACTGAAGAGAAACAAAATGAAATGCGCGCAGGCGTAAAATTCCAGGCCTGCTCCTTCTTATCGATACCAGATTAGAATGGCAGTGTCTAATATTATGAAATGGATGCGATGAAGATGGATGTTCTCACTTTAATGGGTGGGTAGTAAAATGTACCGTTTGCCTATTTATGCACAGACAGTGAAACCCATTTCATTTCGCCACACTTGTACATTTTAAATATTTACTATTGGTAATTAGACTCGGTGCCTGTTAAAATGTAAATGCTCTCTCTTTTGCCCTCTTTCCAAAACCCAATGAAGTTGACTGCAGTCACATGGTGTTTCCATCAAATTTACTGCTAAGCCTGTTGGTTTGAGATGAACTTTTACCTGCATGTGTATATGGGTGTGTGTGTGTTTAGGTACAGTTTCTTGCAGTGTTTCTGGAAATGCAGATGATTTTTTGAGATGGCAAGTCGATGAATGAGGCCTTTGATGTACTGCTGGTGAGACTCAGTGATCTACAACACATGGGGCCCTTAGAACATTTACCAAGAAACTACTATCCCTCAATCCCCATGCCCCCCCACCAAGCTGGGTATGCTAGCTCCTGCTGACTTTACCTCCCAGGATGCAGGCTGCACTGTTTTACTTATTATTTTTGAGTTGTATCTTTATTCAGTAGAACAGTTTATTTTCAAGAGTTTTATGGCAGGAAAACATTAAATGACTGTCCGTTTCAAGTATGGTTTTGGTTATGCTTTCGAATGATAGCAATAGACATTATTCCCTAAAATGTTAATGGAAATTGAATGTCTTTAAATCACACAGTAATGATGACTAGCTACATGGTGCTTATTAATACTAATACTAGCGCTGAGGGCATCTTCCACAGGTCAAGTTTTTAAGCACTGGTTCAGATATTCTTTTCTATCTTCCCATTTAATCTTCACCATCATCCTAGAAGTTAGACATTATCATCTCAGTTTTCTCAATGAGGAAACCAAGGCTTAAAGAGGTTCATTCATTTGGCTAAGGTCACAACATTTGTAAGAAGCTAAACCTAGGTTTCAGTTTGGGGCTCTTTAGTCCAAGCTATGCAGCTTTTCTATCATCATATAAAGACCTCTTCCTGTAAAATTGTGCTGTGTTTATCTCACAGTAGACCAGGTAGGTTGAGGGAGTGCGTGGTGTGTATGAGGGGAAAATGGAGGATGCAGGTGTTGGGACCAGAGGAGAGGAGCAATGACAAGCCATTGAATTAAACAACAGTAAAAGGGCAGTGTGTTGCAAACTAGGCATTACGCTCCTTGGTTTCTCCCACTTTGCAGTTGCTGGTTATC
Source organism: Neophocaena asiaeorientalis asiaeorientalis (assembly GCF_003031525.2). Taxonomy (NCBI): domain Eukaryota; kingdom Metazoa; phylum Chordata; class Mammalia; order Artiodactyla; family Phocoenidae; genus Neophocaena; species Neophocaena asiaeorientalis. Next base: position 1,856,196 of record NW_020174369.1, on the reverse strand, counting down.
CAGTAACAGTAATCAACGTTCAGGAGCAGATTAAGGTCAAATAAACAGCCAAATGTTAGCTGTCAGATCTATTCAGCTCAGTGACGGGAGATGGGAGTTATATTACAGGGTGATCCCCTTAGCTCGCAAAACAAAGGTGTGGCGAGGAATTGAAGCTGACTGCCAGGCATCCGTCTTTCCTTGTGATTAGGTAAGAGACGTTATTGACGGCAGCAAGCACACGCCACAGTAGAGGGACGGTCTTCAGTCCATGATTTTACTACAGCAAATACCCAGTTTGCAGTACAAAGAACGGACGTCCCCCGATTCATTTAACTGTCTTTGTGGCAGAAGGAGAATGTGCGTTTAAGCAGAAAAAAAGAAAAAAAACTGTGTTTGAAGCATATGGTTTGGGCTTTCCAGATGTTGCTTTAGGACGGTGGTGTTCAGTAAATCCCAGTCAATCCAGAGACACCGAGCATGATAATGCCACTCCCTCCCTGAATCAGCATCCCTCATGGCCTCTCTCGACCTCTCCCATCCCTTCAGTTCATTCTGCCCTTTACCTCCTAGTCACTTATCCAGCTTGCTCTTTCCGGTTAGCCCCCATGGGACACTCAGTCTGTGCCAGGCCCCATGCAATGTGCTGTGTGGGGGAGGGTGATTCGGAAAGGGCAGTGCCGTCTGGAGCTCACCTTCTCAAGGAGGAACTAGCAGTTGAACCGTGTTCCCCATGTGGCCCCAGCAACACCCTGTGACACCGTGCATTTGTCTCCAAAGCCTACAGGGGATTCAGAATTCCTTGTAGCCTTATCTGAACACTCCCGTAGTCCTCAAGGGTAAGGACATAGCTTTGGAATCAAAGAACCCTAGATATGAATCTCAGTCTTGCCTCATTTGAGCTCAGTCTTAACTCCTCTAGACCTCAGTTCCCTCTTCTATAAAATAGGGAGGGAAATCAATAAACGGGGATATCATGAAAACTAGACAAACAGCGTGCCGTGAAATCTCTTGCCAGAGTACATGGCCTTTACAGAGCGCTCGGGAAAGAGTGGACGCCTTATCTTAACAAACACGTGCTGTGCATTGGTCATTCTGTTCTGGATGTGTCACCCACAGAGGTGATCAAGGTGCAGGTGGTTTTAGTGTGATGCTGAACGTAAGTGGTATGAGAGAAGGTATGCGTAAGGAGATGCATGAAGATGAGATGCCTGGGGAGATGGCTCTTGGAGGATAAGAAGGGGTGGTCCAGGTGAGGAGGTCAGATGGCATTGGTCTTGCCTAAGGAAACATTGTGATCCACGGCATCTAGACAAGAAACCTCATTAGGAAGGGGAGCAGATGCTCCAGGCACCCATCCCTCAATATCCATTGTCCTCTGCCATTCCAGTGCCGAACGCCCATAGCTGCGTTTCTCTGCCGACTTTTCTGGAACTGAGGAAGGCCATTCTGCTGATCAGGGTGGCTGACATCCCTTGCAGCCCTTAACCGATGACTGGCAGTTGGTGGGGTCATTGAGGTTGTGTATTCTATTCTGTTTTCTAGAGTTTTCTGGCATCTGGTCTAATCTGGTCCAACTTCTGTGGGCTGTCTTCTCTTCCCGTATCACCTTCCCTTCCCCTGCCAGTGTTTCTTGCCTCTCCTAAGTCAGTTACCCGCACTGGAATCCTTATTTCACGTCCTGCTTTAGGGTGCCTCGAAGTAAGACACGGAAGTATTTTCCCAGCTTGGTGTCTCAGAAGGTCATATTCTGTTTCAACGTCTTTGACCTTCGTGTACACTTTGCACGTGACCTGACAAGTCAGCCATCAGTTTGTCTTGAGCTGTGGCTTTATTCATCTTTTAAGAACTAAGCCCTTTGAGATATAAATACATAGTCCGTCCCAAGACTTGCAGCCTGGTCAGAGGAAATAAGTATCTAGCAAAGGCAACTTAAGCTCCTTTTGGAAAGAGAGAGGCTAGAAATTTAATTCATGACATTATTTTTGTAAAAGGACATAAAAGTTTTCTTCTGCTCTTCTTTTGAGGCAGGTCATGAACTGAAGAGCTCAAAGTTTCATCGTCTACATTCCTATGCTATCTGGAGCAAATGGTATTTGTCAACAATAAAAATAAGTGTGGCTTTCATTAGAGTGTTCTACGTGTGTCAGACATAGTACACACAACATGACACTTGTTTGTTACGACACCCTACCTGACACAGGAACCTCAGAGGGGCTGAAGGAGCATGTAATTAAGCCCAGGTCTTCCTGACTTCAAAACTCCCCTGAGTTTCCTTTCTTCTACACACTACCTCTTGATAGAGCCCCATGCTTGGGACTCAGCTCTGATCTGTAGACGCAGGCCAGCAGTAGAACCGAAAGGATCGTGGACTTTCTCATATGTCTTTAGAAGCAAGAGAAACCATGTGAAAGCCGGATCTGAGCTGCAGCACAGTTCTTTGAGGAAAAGGAAAAGCCACGAGCCACAGCCTGGCACAAGATGGTGCTCATTTGTCTAGTCTAGTGAGAGGAGCAGCAAATGGAGGAGACAGACCTGGTTCCTGAAATGTTAACTGAAAGACAAAGGAGAGGTGAAAGTAACGCGTTGGTGTTGAAGGCTCTGCCATTTTTCGTAGAAACTTACGCTGTTCCCACGTTACGGATCTTACCAATGAGGCAGTCGGAGTTAGGAATCTGCAGAGCTGTAATAGAGCCTAGATCCTTGGACTGCCCAGTGGGGCGCTGTATGGTAGATGGAGACCCCATTCCATCCTCCAGGCTGGGGAGGAGGCTGGTGATGAAAGAGATCATCTCCTGCATCCTAATGTCTTTAGTTCTGTTTGCTAAGCATCCCTTCCTTCCTTACCCTCTCCCTCCTATTTCCCTGCCTCCCTGCCCTCTCCCTACCCCTACCTCTTCCCCAAAGCCTTTCTAACAAGCTCTTACTTACTTAAATTACAGAACAAAACCAGCTTCCTGGTAACCCCTTTGGACTTCAATTAAAGGCATATTCAAATGTGTTCTGTGCTCTAACGCCATCCGCACTAAAAAGAACATAAGCGCTTTTGCAGTGCTTAATGTAAACCTGCTGAAAAATGTACAGTATTTTTCATTGACTTTAAATTGGATAAATGCTTATTGAAAAGGATAAAGTGAATTGGTATTGGAGAGAGTGTTAAAAAAGAGAGCGAGAAAGAGGAGAGTGAATAAAGACGTGTGGTTTCTAAATGCAGATGCACTGATTTCTCTTTGCGGCCCTCCTCTGGTCACACTGTGTGAATGTACTTGGGGACATTGTACGTATTAATGAAATTAGGTTTGTTAAGCCTGTGTACTGGAGGTCCAAGTTGTATTGAAATAGCCTTGACTTTGAAACCAGACAGTCTCAGGGCGGCCACTTAGTTAGGTGCGTGACCTTGAGCAAGGAAGTTGGCCTCTTTTGAGACTCAGTTTTGGTTATTAGAAACTTGGATGAGATGACGTATGGACACATCCTGCAGCCTCTGACACATAGTAGGTGGTCAGTCACTCTTAGTTCTATTTCCAGGTAAGTAAAGTCTCTGACTGTGGGAGCTCTAGTGGGGGGAACTTTTATACCCCATCCCCTGCTTGCCTCTCTTGATTAAGTTCAGAGAGGGCTAGACCTATCTTTTTTGTTTACTACTCTACTCCATACCTAGCACATTGAAGGTGAGCAATAAATATTTGTTGGAAAGAATAATGAGTGACATTAGCTGAACCAGTTCATTGCTGTTGAGGTAGAACTGCCAGGAAGTCCAAGTTTGTGGGAGATTTTGATTTCCAGGGCTCATGAGAGACCCTGCCTCTTAGTAGATGGTCTCACAAATCTTCCTTTGAATTGGGTGCAGAGGGATCTTCCCCTCATGCTTCACGGTAACTGAGGAACTCTGTAATAATAAGAGAATACACCAAGGGACCAGATGCCTTCAAAGAGGAGCCCCTTTCTCTGAAATTCAGTTAACACCCTCCAATGGGTGGGCTTTAACTTCCCACAGAGCAGCCTTGTTTTCCAAAGGTGAGAGATTCATCTGCAAAACTGTTGCAACAATCTCTTTTCTCTGCATTGAAAGCTCCTTCAAATCAGTGTCGCCATTTGTATTTTAACGGGGGTGTGGGTTGGAGAACGGTTGCCATTCGTCAGAGCCTCCTAGGCGCATATCTGATCACAGTGAATGAAAGACAACTTTGGTAAGAGTAAATGGCAGTAATAAACAGCACATCGGCCTTAGTCCCAAATGCCAATTCAGCTTATATTTGTTGCTTGCCTATTCTCTGAAATACTTTGCATACGTTTCCTCTGACCCGCGGGACGATCCCAGCAAAGGCTTTGTTAGGATCCCCACTGTACATAGAAGGAGCCTGAAATGACTTTCCTGAGATTGTGTCATCAAATAAGTGCCCAGGTCTGGAATCAAACTCTGCTGTCCCCAAATCCAGGTCTTTCCCCTTGATGTTTCAGGCGTGCATTAAGTACTAACCTGCTAGAACCACTGGTAGTGACACTTAGCGTTTCTCTACACTGGTGTTTCCATTTCTTGCTCTGTGAATCCTGAGGTCTGTGGAGGTGCCTCCGGAGCTGGGAGGTCAAGGGCAGCCTGAATAAATGGCACCCAGTGCCCCCCAACTCCCATTTCAAAAGAACCGTCTTATCTTTTTTAGATCTGGATGTTTCCGAGTACTATTTAATTTGGAAAAAAATTCTGCTGTTATTTTTTTTTTAAGCACTGCTCTAAGAAGGGTTTGATCCAAACCCAGCAAGGCATGCCTCCTTGTCCTTGCTAGTTCTCCAGAACTACAGTGGGTTGTGTTATGTCCGTCAAGGAAATAGGCATTGAGAGACATAGAGGATGAAGAAAGCATAGATACGGGTTTGGGTTGGAAGGGAGACAGTGTATCCGATGCAAAGGCCACAGAATGCAATAAGCTTTACCATTAATGAATCACTCATGAGGCCTTTCTGAGCTGTCAGGTGGGGATCGTACAGGGATCCCCCCTGGTCAATTTGTTCTTGGTCAGTTTAGTTTACAGGCTGGCCCGGTTGGTCTTCTAGCTGCCGCTGCCACTGTCACGTGTGCTGTTGAGAGCAGCAATGCGGGCAACATGGTGACAGCCAGTCTCAGGGGTGACTGGTTCCCGTCTCACCAAGGCCCCCTTACGCACTGTCCCAGGCAGTGGCTCACCGTTCAGCTCATCTACACACTTGTGTGTCAAGTCCCACACTTCACTTTCCTTGCCCTCAGGGAGCTTACAGTCTAGCAGGAAGAGATAGATGTACAAGCAAAGCTTAATGGAGAAGCCAAGAAAGCAGAGGGGGAGATGACAAGTAAGAGGGGACTTGAAGGATTAGTAAGAGTTTGTCTACTGGAGAGAGAATGAAGGGATCTTTCTGTCAGATTGTCCAAAACTTGGAGGTGTGACCAGTTGGCTGGCATTCATCCTGTGTGGCTGTGTTTGGACGTGCAGGGGTTGTGTTCTTTCTTGCACTGCTTTGTGGTCAGTTCCCTCCGCCTGAGTCCATCTCTAGGTGACCACCCCAACCTGCCGTATATTTCATCCACCTAATGCAGATCTCAACTAACACACGTCCACTTAAACCCCCTTTCCTTCAGGAGTCCCTATTGTGGGACGTCCTAACACACATTTGCTTGAATTGATGGTCTGTCCGCCTTCCTTTGTTGTACTGGAAGATCTTGATAAGCAAGGACTGTGCCTGCATGTTCATCACTGGGGAATGAAGAGATGATGGAACACATAGCGGGGAACGTGGGTTAAATCCAGGTGTGGCAAGCCTTGGCTTTGGACTTCAACTTGAAAGCAACAGGGTCCCTCTGAACCTACTCAAGTGGGGAACTATATGATCTGATTGGTACAGAAAAAAGATAATTGGTACCAGTGTGATAACTTAACACAGTGAGGATCAAAGGAAATAGTGAATGGATGTGTTTTTAAAAAATGCTCTTCTAAACTGTAAAGTGCTTATCCAAATGGAGGCTGTAGATACTTTTTTTTTTTGGCACCTGCTGTCCAGAATTAGTATTTCAATGCATGAACCCTCCTCATAATCCTCCAGTTTCTAATCCTGATTCAACCGGTAATTCAGTAGTTAACTCGGTATTACATTTTCTCTTCTTCCAGAGTGAATGCAGGTAAAGGGATCCTCTCTTTGCATTTCAATGCGCTCCCTCGTGGAACTGCCAGATTCCAAAGTGCTGTTAAAATGGACAGCACACCAACAAAACTCTGTCCTCATCAAAAATTCAGGAAAAGAAAATAAAAAGATGTAAGGCCACAGTTTCAAAGGATTCAGCCTGACCCCCTTGTATTTTTTTGTGTATGCAAAATGTATTTTTTCACACCTGCAAGCACAGTCCTGTAAGCCAACTATAGCCTCCAAATTGCCAAGGCTTAAAAAAAAAATCTGCTTTTCAAATTCAGCCCGGAAAATCCAGCAATGAAACAAGAATGGGGTGGAGGGCTGCCTAAAACTATTTATAGGAATATTGGGGGAGATAACTACTACCTTGCAGCTTGTTCTGAAATACCTCCGCTTGGCAGAAATATGCGTACCACACATCAGAGACCGAAGGGAATCCTTAAAGGTGGCTGAGTACTTGAATTTGTGGCAGTGGCAGCTTGAATGTCTTCCTTTTCCTTAACCTACTTCTTAAAGCAGTCTGTGTAAGATGCTTTGGGAATTTAAACCGCATCCATTCATTCACTCACTCATTCATTCACTCGTGTATGTAATCCTCTTTCATCCGAACTTCCATAGAGCTAACCTATTGAGTACCTGCCAGGTTTCAGGCTCTGTGCTAGGCTCTGTGGATTTAATGGTGAACACAAAGCCGGGTCCCTTTCTTATACATCTTCCAACTGAGTATGAATTGTAGCCAGCTAATGATCTTTCAAAGAGTTCTTTACAATTATGATAAGAGCTCTGGGAGAAAATGCTACATCTGCCTAGAAAGGAAATTTTTATGGGGGCAGGGAGTTTTGTCTGTTGTGTTCATGCTGAATTCTCAGGCCCTGCAACCGTCTTGACATGTGTTTTTGTATGAATTTTGAAACATAGAGTTTACTTTCAGAGCGTAGATGAGAGAGCCTAACACCAGCAGTGAGGCCCAGGAAAGTGGAGTCTCCCGAGATGTGACGTTAAAGCTGAGACTTGAAGAGTGACTGGGAATCAGCTGGTTAAGAACGGGCACAGGTATGGAATAGAGAGTGTTCTGGGGGAGGGAGGAGTTTGTGAGAAGGCCTCCCAGGAAGGCAGCTGCATGCCCTTGACCAGCGGGTCTGGAGACATAGGCAGGAGCTGGGTCACGTGGGACGTTGACGGTGACGACCAGCATGCGGAAGAACTGCTTAAAGGGTCCTGATCTGGGATAGTCCTGCTGGTGGAATACAGACAGCTCTCCAGGGTGGTGGCGTCTTGTGCACTGGGTCTTACTGGACTGGTTCCTGGGAAGGGTTTGGAAGTTGATGGATACCATCTTTCGACCAAGACGTACACCTGTAGACACACACCTAACGTCCAGGGTAGCATGGTGGGCACAGAGTGAATGTTTTTTGACTAACAATGAATGAATGCCCATTCATGCCCACCATGAACACCTGCCATGTGGCAAGCGAGAGGGGTTTCATTGACAAAGGTACAGAAACTTGATGGCAAGGGGTTCTCTTTGCACTTTTTTCAACGGCTTTGCAGAAGCAGCAGTGGCTTCTGGTGTCAAATCCAGCCCTTGGTGTTGCTTAGCTGTGTGGCCTTGAGAGAATCACCTGAGCTCTCTGAATTTAATGTATGTAATGCATCAGGCACAGTGGCGGTCTCATGGTAAATGCTGCCTTAATTCTCTCATCGGCATTTGTTCGTTCAAGAAACATCTGTTGCACGCCTAGTATTGCTCTGGCCCTGGGCTAAGTACTAAGGACCCTGTAATGAATTAGGACATTAAGAAAAATGTCTTGACTTGCCTACCTCCTGCAGGTAGCTTTGCTTTGATTATCAAGTGAGCATATGTATGAAGATGTTTTGTAAATTGGAAAGTGATGTATAAACATGAGTTGTTTTTTATTCTATAACCTTGCCTGTTTATTGATCATCACCTTCAAGCATTAACTTACAAAATTACACGTGAGGGCTTCCCTGGTGGCGCAGTAGTTGAGAGTCCGCCTGCCAATGCAGGGGACAAGGGTTCGTGCCCCGGTCCGGGAGGATCCCACATGACGCGGAGCGGCTGGGCCCGTGAGCCATGGCCGCTGGGCCTGCGCGTCCGGAGCCTGTGCTCCGCAACGGGAGAGGCCACAACAGTGAGAGGCCCGCGTACCGTGCAAAAAAAAAAAAAAAAAATTACACGTGAAATCACTTGTGGGGCTGGTCAAATGTAATTATTAAAATTTTAGCTAGCATTTATTTTATTCAGTTCCAGGCACTGTCCTAAGGGCTTTACATATATTAACTCACTGAATCCTTATCACACTTCCATGCAGAAACTGAGGCCCAGAAAGATGAAGGCGCTTGCCCCAGAGTGTACCATGGGAAGCAGCAGACTCGGGTTTGAACCTAGAGTCACTCTGCCTCCAGATCATGTGCTGGTCACCGGTACATGACATAGAGCACCAAGACTAGATTTTTATTTCTCTGTCAGATTAATCATTGCTTACTGCCTCCCCTCCCTGTCACAGAGTAAATTACATGTTACATGAGGGCGGAGACCATGTCGATGTTTACCCACTGTGCCTAGAACAGTGCCTGGTGCATAGTATGTGTTCAGTAAATATATGCTGGATGAATCCTTTCTATCAACTCAAACACACTATTTGATGCAAACAGATTGACATCAGGCTAGAGTGTAGCTGAACCACAGCTATGCAGGGGCTAAAGATAGCCAAGGTGAGAAAGGGGCATAGTCACCAGTAATTTTAGATCTGCTAGGAGGCAGTATTTAGAAAGCGTTCCTTGCCTAAAATTATTCTGATGATCTCATTTGAAATAGGGACTTGATTAAATGAAATACTGGCTTGATTCACACAGTCCTGTTAGAACTACAGCACTGACAGGGCTGATTGCTTAGAGACCAAGATCTCTTGGTCCCAAGCCCATAGGCTGCAGGTGTGCTCACGGTTCCAGGAGTTTGGGGGACACTCCCCGTGGCCACACAGCTTGTCGGTGGATGGCAGAGGAAGGGCCAGAACCCAAGGTTTTGGCTCAGGAAATAAAGTGATGGTCTGTTATATCCAGCAGTTTTGGAACTGCTGATTTAATTCGTGTTCCTTGTTTCCCCAGTTTTGAACCTTTGATTTGGAGGTCAGTTAGGTAATTAATATGGGGGCTGTTAGGAGAGCAGGGCACAGCACCAGAGCTTCTCATTCTGGCCCCCATTTGTTATTCACCTCCTTGGTGAACTGAAGCAATCCTGTTATTCCCCCGCTTTAAACCCTTTCATTGGCGGCTCATGTCCTACGGGAAGATTCCCATGTTCACTGTACAGAAAGATGCTGCAGGCTACACCTGCCTCACTGCCGCCCTGCCCTGCTTGTGTCACCCCTCCCGAGCTCAGGGCGCCCCACCACCATGCCTGCGCTCTGGCTTCCTTCCCTCCGCCTCTCCAGGCCTGCTCACCTCCCACTCAGATTATTAAACTCAGCAGAGACTTCACCTCCTCTAGGAAACCATCCTTGCTTGAGTTCTCCTCCCCAAGTTTTTTTTTTTTGCGGTACGCAGGCGCCTCACTGTTGTGGCCTCTCCCGTCGCGGAGCACAGGCTCCGGACGCGCAGGCTCAGCGGCCATGGCTCACGGGCTCAGCCGCTCCGCGGCATGTGGGATCTTCCCGGACCGGGGCACGAACCCGTGTCCCCTGCATCGGCAGGCGGACTCTCAACCACTGCGCCACCGGGGAAGCCCTCCTCCCCAAGTTTTGACGGCAGATCCCCTTTCCTCTTTCCACTCCCACCACCTGGTGTTTGCCTGGGGCTAATATCTGCTGTGAACTTTTTGAGAGAAGGCTTTAGTCTGGATTCCTCGGTGAAATCAGAGTTGACTTCAGTACATGGCAGACCCTGAGTACATAATACATGTCTGTTCAAACAGATAAATAAATAACCAGTTAACTCATCTGCTAGATGGCAGATCACACTGGGTGGGCCTCAGCTCTCTTTTGCCTCTCTTGGGGGCTCTTTAATTAGTGGCTTTTCCCTGAATATCCTGTACCTTTTCCACTCAACTGAGCCCTGACGCTCAACCTGGCCAGACCCCACCCCCTCCACAGACTCTGGACTCCCCCTGAGAAGGCTCGTAAGACTCTATATATTGCATCTTGGCCTAATTGGGTCCCCACGACAGGCTGCTGAGTATTCGCACGACTTGGCATTAGGCTAGATCCATCCTGCAGTAGACTGGCCATTCTCCTCATTAAATGGGCAAGGAAACATGGGCTCAGACATGGGAGAACACGTGACCCACGGTCACAGTCACATGGAGCTGCCGTGGGGCTGAGGACTTCTGATTCCAGATCCTGTCATCTCTTCTTTCCACATGGTCCAGTCTTCGGTGGCCGAGATTTTATTCCCCAGACACGTGCGGTTGCCCTGTCAATATCCCGTGGTTTCGCTATCGTCAGAGTTGTTCTTGCACCAGGAAGATGTGGAAGAAATGATCCAAGCAGAGCCCACAGTCCCCTTGCTTACTCACAGCTGTTAACAGCTGTGGACACATTTCCCCCCGGTGTGACACGATTCCCTATAATGGTGGCCACTAAGCCATCAGGAGGCAAGCCAGCCGTTGCTTCCCTCCAAGTCGTTAAGTGAAGGTGACAAAGCACGCTGGTGTCGAGCATGCCTCTCTGGAGCAGCCGCTGTGTGGCCCATGTGAGCCACACAAGGCGCTTTCTGATGCCCTCTTCCTGGCTGAAGTGCCCTATATGTGGATATCTTAAAAGATAGCTACTAGTTCATCCCCCTTTTTAAAAGATGGGTAGTTAGAACTTTTACTTTGCAAAAGAAGTTACTCAAAGCTGCAGAAACCTTGTTCTTTTTTTTTAATATTTATTTTATCAAAGTATAGTTGATTTACAATGTTGTGTTAATTTCTGCCGTACAGCAAAGCGATTTAGTTATACATCTATAAACATTCTTTTGGAACCCTGTTCTTTTGATTCCATTTCAGAGGGGACTTTTTTTTTTTTTTTTGCGGTACGCGGGCCTCTCACTGTTGTGGCCTCTCCCGTCGCGGAGCACAGGCTCTGGACGCGCAGGCTCAGCGGCCATGGCTCACGGGCCCAGCCGCTCCGCGGCATGTGGAATCCTCCCGGACCGGGGCACGAACCCGTGTCCCCTGCATCGGCAGGCAGACTCTCAACCACTGAGCCACCAGGGAAGCCCCAGGGGGGGACCGCTTAACAACTTCTTAGCAAGATAACAAGGAAACGACCTAGAGGGTTCCCACGGCGGGTAGTTGGGACTTAGGTACCATGGCAGTTTTGAGTCCAGGCACCACTCCTCACTAGTTGTAACCTTAGAAAGTGTTTTTCCTTTCCCCCAGCCTCAGTTTCCTCATCTGGTCAAGTCCAGTCTCTTCTCCACACAGCTGCCACAGGCTTTTTCTTTCAAAACAAATTTCGCAACACCACTGTCCTCCTTCGTCCCCTTCTGGGGGCCTCCGTGGTGCACACAGCCCACTGCAGGGTACTGGCCTTGACAGGCAGACCCTTGGGAGCTGGACTCAATTGACACTCTTCTCTTATTTGCTCCCCACACATTTCAGCACCCCATACATCCCTCCGTTCACCCAGGCTGCCTGCTTTTTCACGGGGCAGCACCTCTACCTACCGGATCTCTGCTTTGCCTTTCCTCTCTCTCTCCTTTGACATACCTTGTCTCCTCCTTCAGATTCCAGCTGACATGCCAGTTCCTCTGGAAATTCTTCATTCTCCCAGGAAAAGCTGATGCTTCACGTGTGTGTGTGTGTGTGTGTGTGTGTGTGTGTTGTGTGTTGGGTCAGGATGTGGATGGAGGGGACATTTCCAGGAAAGGGAACAGAGAATGCAAAGGAGAAAGAGTTTGGGGCCCTTGGGGGCTGAGAGGAGGCTTATGCTCCTGGTGTGTAGGGAGAGCTGTGGGAAGTGAGTCTCTAAACTGAGGGCTTTGGGGCCATGCTCAGGAGTCTGGATTTTATTCTGAGTAGAGTAGGGAGGTTATGAGGGGTTTCATAATACTCTCTTTAATTATCTTGCTTTAGGACCATGTCTGCCTTCCCGGCTGGACTGTGGATTTCTTGAGGGCACCATCATGCCTTCAGCCCCCCATCTCTTACTCTGTAATGTGGTAGGTGTTAGTAAATGTTCAGTATTTAGTAGAATAGTCACAAAGAAGGGAAGTCTATGTTAATGAACCTAAGGCTGCTGGAAGTTACTAATATCCCTTCTCATTTCTTCCAGCTCGTATTTTAATATCCTTCTACCTTACTGGTGTCAGTTTGGCAGACAGTTTATGAGGAAAGCAGGTTTTCATTGATTGTAGTTGAAGTCTATTGTGTGCACTCTAGCTTCATTATTTTATATGCAAAGAATGTTTCTTAGGTGATATTCTTTGGGGAGAGGATATGCAAAGAGATCTTCTCTCTCATTTTTACTAACACCTCTGCAGTTTGCTAAATCATCACCTTCCCATAGTTTAATCCACCATATTGCTTTCCAGAGCATTTCCCTTAAGATTATATTCCCTGCGTTTTAAAAATAACTGACTCTAAAACATACAAGTGAAGCTAAACAGGTGTTTGTCCCTTCAGCCCTTTGGTGGCTGTGTGTCTGCCTCTCACAGCTGAGTGATGGAACTTGCGATCTTGAGAAGAGGAAGTTATTCAAAGGGGATATGAAACTATGCTCTCTAATGAGTCTCTGGATATGGAATGAGCTGAATCTGGTTCTGAAATCCTGCGCTACTACTAATTAGCAGTGTGGGATCTTGAATGAATCACTTAATATGTGTACTCCAGTGTCCCTATTTCTAAGTTGAATATAATTGTAACTAGTTCATGTTGTGGTTTTAACATCAGTTGTAAAAAAGAAAATGTACAAAGTGCTTGGAAAAGTCCTAACCCATAGTAAGTACTAAAGAAATGGTAGCTGTTATCATTAATAGTTACAACGCTGCTTCTTGCTGGATGGCTTTAATTAAGTTAGTGAACTTCTGTGCTTCCATATCATCATCTCTAGAATGGGGACAATGTTAGCAGTAATAGGTGTGTTGAGTGGATCCAATGAGCAAGTACCCATGAAGTGTTTAGGGAGTGCCTGGCATATGGTAAATACTTGATGAATGTCAGCTTCTCTTATTACTAATATCAGTTATCAGCATGTATGGTTGCTCCCTACTTTCAAATGCCAAATAAAAATGAATTTCCAGACTATATAAAGGCTAAGTTTTACACAAGCAAAAGGGGCTGTATCAGACATTATTGATTCTTCACTTAATATGATGTGCCTACGAGTCAGGAATATTTTCATTTTCTGATTTATCTGAATGTTTGTCTTAGTTGTGGTAACGGTAGTATTTTGGAGTCTCGCCGGTTTGGTTGACCCCATTGTAAGATGCCCGATGGCTCCAGGCTCAAAAGTTATCTTCATTAAGCACAATTGTCTAGACCAGCTTTGGGCTAAGACTGAGAATTATTAAAGCCCTTTCATTAACCAAAGCCTCTCCTCTTTATGTTGTCTAAGACTTCATCAAATGGTCCAATAATGTTTGCTGAGCTCCCTGACTAGCCAAGCCTCCACGCACCTTCCACTGATGTTGCCTGGTCATCTCCTTCTGCCACATGACAAATGAAGAAAGAGAAGAGAGGTTGCTGAGACCTGAGCCTGGCAACCTCAGCTCCAGCTCCGGCTGTGATACCATGGTGAGGACAGCCACACTGAGCTAGCGTAGATAAAACTGGCCCCTCCCTAAATAGAGAATGCACAGTCACGCGCCAGAAATGCCTTTTTAAAAACAGCTTTATAGACGTGTAACTGATACGCAACATATTGACATATTTCAAGTGTACAATTTGATCCGTTTTGACATACGTATACACCTGTGAAGCCATGACCGAGATCAAGGTAACTAAACATCCATCACTTCCAAACGTTTTCCTGTCCCTTTGTCATCTTCCCTTCTGCCCTTTACTTCTTCCCCCGTCCTCAGGTAACAACTGCTCTGCGTTCTGTCACTGTAGATTTGCTTTCATTTTCTAGAATTTTATATCTACGAATTCAACCAATTAGTACTCTTTTTTGCCAGGCTTACTTGACTGGGCATAATGATCTTTCTAAGGGAAATGTGAAGCCACACTGCCCACCTACAAAGTTGTGTACTCGGACTCCTACTTGTAATAGTGTGCGCTTCCCTGGTGGCGCAGTGGTTAAGAATCCGCCTGCCAATGCAGGGGACCTGGGTTCGAGCCCTGGTCCGGGAAGATCCCACATGCTGCAGAGCAACTAAGCCTGTGCGCCACAACTACTGAGCCTGCGCTCTAGAGCCCGTGAGCCACAACTGCTGAGCCCATGTGCCACAACTAACTACCGAAGCCCGCGTGCCTATAGCCCGTGCTCCACAAGAAAGAGAAGGCACTGCAGTGAGGGGCTCGTGCACCGCAAGGAAGAGTAGCCCCCGCTTGCCGCCACTAGAGAAAGCCCTCGCACAGAAACAAAGACCCAACAGAGCCATAAATAAATTTAAATTAAAAAAAAAACCCAAAACTTACTTCATTCCACCTCGCTAGTGGCTGGCGACAGTTCGGGCTCCGGTGAGAAGCCAGACGCTGTTTTGGAGAGAACTGGGTTCAGTCTTGGGCCTTGCCACAGTGAGACTTTGCCCAGGTTATTTAACTGCTTTCCACCTTAGTTTCCTCTCTGTAACGTGGGAATATCATGGTATAAGGCCAACGTGTTCTTGAGAGAAATAAAGAAGAACACATTTAAATGCTCAGCCTGGACACAGGAAGTGCTTGATGAATGTTAGGTCTCTTTGCAACCATTAATGAATGAAGGCAGAAAAAGTTCCCTTTAGTATTAAACAAATAACCTGTCAGTATCAGTGGACACCCTGTGTTGAGGAGTGTTCTAAAGGGTGAGAGCAAGAAAAAGGGGAGAGAAGATCACGTTGAAAGTTATGTCGCTCTTTTGACCCAGTAGATTATTGTCTGGCTTCTACTAGACTCAGCAATGTTTGATGAATAAATGATAGTGGAAGAAGGAATGAGCGTGCCATGTTGACGTAGCACCAGGGTGATTCAGAGAGACAGGGAAACCCAAATCAGGCAAGAGTATATTATATCTACCCATCCCTTTGAAGGTAGAACTTGGCAGGGTATTTTCTATTCATTCATTATCCCAAGACCTAAGATCCAAAGGTTATTACCCTTCCACTGTTACAAATGACCATAAGTACCATAGGGGTGTGGATGATAATAAGCCTCTTGTCCTGCCATCTGTCTGTAAGCAAAGCCTCAGGGGTGCAGTATGGGTCGCGTCGTAGATGGTAATGATGGGGCCGGCAGTGGGTATGGCTGTGTTCCCTGAGGACCGGCTGGAGATGTGCTACCACATCACCCATGGAATTGGGTTCTCTGCGTGGCTTACAACTGCCACTGTCACACAGGCCAGTGGGTTTCAGATGGTACGAGAATTTGAAGTTGGCACTGAGACTTGAGCTGTGCTAAGGAAGCTGGCTCAGCGAGAGGAAGGGATTGCGGACACCTGAAATGTTAATGGATGTATTTTTTCTGAACGAAGACCCAAGGGGGGAAGGGATTTTCCCAAAGTGGCACAGCATGTTAGAGGAAGAGCCATCTCGGGCCCTCACAGAGCAGGCCAGCCCTTTCCTCTTGTATCAGCCATCAAAGCCCCTCCTTTTATCACTGTCTTGGAGGGGAGGCGTCAGGAAAAGCATCGAATAATAAAATATCCAGCGCTTTTTGAATGTGCTAGGGGATGGATTCTAGGCACTTTGCGTGAAATAACCCATTTAATCCTCACAACAACCCCACGAACTAAGATATCACTATGTACACATTCTGCAGATGAGAAAACGGAGGCACAGAGAGGTTAAAGTTACTTGACCAAGGCCACATGGCTAATAACTGCTGGGTCCAGGATTTCAGCCACGGTTTGGCTCAAGTTACCATGCTTTTACTCCATACTGTGGTGTTTCTCATTTAAATGAATTTATTTGTGAAAATTGGTTAAATAATTAATTAATAGAGGGAATTCAGAAGTCTTTCCAAAGTTCATATATAAAACGTTGGGAAAAAAAAAAGTAAGGGGGCTTCCCTGGTAGCGCAGTGGTTGAGAGTCCGCCTGCCGATGCAGGGGACATGGGTTGAGGGGGGGGGTTTGAAAAAAAAAAAAAAAAAAAAAAAAAAAATACAAAAAGTTGGTTGGTGCTTTGAAAAATACGCATGATACCATGATATGGATGAACGTTAAAGACATTATTCTAAGTGAAATAATCTAGTCACAAAAGGACAAATAGTGGATGATTCCACTTATATGAGCTACCTGGAGTAGTCGAATTCGTGGAGTCGGAAAGTAGATTGGTAGTTGCCAGGGACTGGAGTAGGGAGGAGGAATGGAGAGTTGCTGTTTAATGGGTACAGGGTTTCAGTTTTGAAAGATGAGAAGAGTTCTGGAGATTGGTTGGACGACAATGTGAATATATTTAACACTACTGAACAACGGTTAAGAAGGTAAATTTTATGTTATGTGTATTTTACCACAATTTAAAAAATACAGGATGCAAGAAAAACACAACTTAATGGCTTTTAAGAAATAGGCATGATAGTGGAATTGTAAGGTTTCTTTGTTTTGTTTTGCGGTACGCGGGCCTCTCACTGCTGTGGCCTCTCCCGTTGCGGAGCACAGGCTCCAGACGCGCAGGCTCAGCGGCCATGGCTCACGGGCCCAGCCACTCCACGGCATGTGGGATCTTCCCGGACCGGGGCACGAACCCGTGTCCCCCGCATCGGCAGGCGGACTCTCAACCACTGCGCCACCAGGGAAGCCCGGAATTGTAAGGTTTTTTAACAAGGGAGGGCGAAACTACCCACTGCACCCTGCCCCCAGCCCTGCTACACATCACCAGCGCTGCAGTGCTCCTTGGTGCAGAAGGGGTACGAAGGTACCCAGAAGGGCACTGCCACGTGCAGGTGGAGAGCGTGGAACGTGTGGATGGCAGTGCTGTAATAAGAAAGACAAGTGGCCAAAGCAGAGGGAGGATGATGCTGGCAGCAGCAGCTCACCCTTACTGAGTGCTTTGCCTGTTTTAAGTCATTCAGTCCTCTTTCACAGGTGAGTAACCTGAGGCCCCGAGAAGTTAAATCACTTACCCAAAGGCACACCTATAGTAAGTGGAAGAGCTGGGATTTGAAGCCACCTGTGTAGGTCCAGAGCCCATATTTTAACCACTGCATTCAGCTGCCGTGCCATGCTGCTTATCTGACACTAACAGCAGTTCTTATGGTTTCAGCTCTTGCAGGGCAGCCCTGTTATTACAGTACGGTCGTCTGTTCGATTTCATGTCCATCCTATCTTTTGATTCTCACAGCAACCCTAGGAGATCAGCAGGGGTGAGCCACTTAGTACAGATCAGGCAATTGGGGCTCAGCGACCTAAGCAGGGTCACTACCCCATGGGAACCAGGTTTCCTGCCCCGACTCTGCACCAGTGGTCCAGGACTGGTGGTACACGCTAAGCCTTGCATAGGTGTACTTTGACATTTTGATCAAGATGGAAAAATCTCCCATCACTGTTACAGAGCCATCAAGGAGGAAGCAAGTAGGAGCACGTAGCATCAGGAGCACATAGGAGGACACAGGGCGACCCTCAAGAAGTGAGTCAGTGGGAAAGGAAGAGCTAATGGATAGCCAGACCCTAGTACAGACAGCGATTGGGCCATAGATATTGCTAGTTTGTTGTTTTGAGTCTTTAAATGCATTCAAACTCCCCTACAAATTCTCAGATCTGAAAGTGTGCCATGAGTACAAAAAGACAGAACATCGCACCATCCTGTGAGGTCTTGCATGTGTGGGCATCTCCATATCTCAGTTAAGGAAACCAAGGCTGGGAAGCTTAATGGCTTTTGATAAAATGCAAAATCCCAAAGTTGAGGAGCCGAAGTCAGGTCCTCCGTGAAGAGCTTCTATTTTCAAGTTCCTTTCTCATTAGCATGCATTTCCCATCACTCGTGATCCCTATTGCTTTGCATTGTTATGGCAGCTGACAACTCACCGAATGTATACACAGTGGCGTTATTTCACTTCCTGCTCTTCTGCGTCCTGTGAAGTAGTATGGCTGATGTGAACAGCTCCATTTTTTCAGGTGAAGAAACTGAAACTCAGGGAGTTAAGGGACTTAACTCTGGCAAATAAGTAATTATCTCCAGATCTGAAGTCTCATCTTTAGATCAGATGCACAGTCCTTTGTACCAAAACAACTCGTAATTCTGAAGGATCCCCAATTCTGCACTTAGCCAGTTGAGTCGTGGAGTGCCTTGGATGGCACTATAGCACACCGCCCCTCTAGACCCCTAACAGAGTCCAGCTTTGAATTGTATGTGGTTCTGCTTCTGCGTCCCCCTTTTGCGATGGTCTCTGAGTGGTGGGTCTGCCTTCCTCTCTGCATTTCATCTTAGGTCTGTTGGATCTGGGCGATAAAGACTCATAGAGGTGGGTTGAATTGTTCCCTATTGGGGGAAAGTTTTGAACAGGCATTTTACAGAAGACAGAGTAGTCTCAGTAGCTGATGGATCTTCCTGAGATTCACCAGGAGCTGGAACTTTCTCTTGAGAACAAGTACAGCAGTTTTAAGGTCTTGAAGACCCTGATTCTGATCCTGGCTCTGGTCCTTTCTTAGCTGTGTGACCTTGCCCAGGTCCCTTCACCTCTCTGTGTCTCAGCTTCCTCATCTACAGAATGTGGTTTAGAATGTCTGCTTTCGTGCTTAAGAAAATTGTGTGAGTGCGCCCTAATGGAATGGGAAGCACTTTGCGTACGTTAATTATAGTTGAAGCTGGCTTCTTCCCTCATTGTCTGTCCCTCTCTTCTCAGAAGCAGTGGTTCTCAGAGTGTGGTCCCGCAACCAGCAGATCAGCTTCATCAGGATACTTGGCAGGAACTCACATCTCAGGCACCTACTGACTCAGGAACTTTGGGGACAGGGTCGGTGATCTGTTTCTTAACAAGTCCCTCAGGTGATGCGATGCTCACTCAAGTTTGAGAACCATTTCTCTCAAGTGGACTTCTCTTTTGGGGTCTGTTCCCGTTTCTAGCTTTTGAGCAGGGACGAACATTGATTTGAACATTATGCGTCAGGTTCTTAGCCCTCCCCCTAACACCAAATTCTGTTCAGTCCTAGCATGAGCTGCTGTACACTCCCGGGTATCCTGCAGGATCACTCAGGCCATAATGGGCCATTATGGTGGTTTTGTTTATTTTATTTTTTCCCTCTGCTATTCTCTGCCAACAAATGTTGAAATCCTTCTGAGAACTGGCCAACTACCTCGGTTTTGGACAAGCCTCCTTGTCTTCTTAATTACTCTCCTTGGAATGCCTGTGCCCATCCATCCGGTCTCTTCTCCAATTGGTGGATGGATGGGCCTAATTCTCCTCGTCAGTGACAGTGTGGTGGCACCTTTATAGCTCCGGGCTCGATATCGTGACCTGCCTGCACTTTCACTGTCAGAGATGACAGGGGTCTCAGAAAAGCAAGGGTGGCAAGCGCTCGGGAGAATCTATTAGGGTTAGTGGTTCCTGCAAAGCCATTTGCTCCAGACAAGAGATTGCTTACAAATAACTCTGTCTCAATAAGCCAGGGTCTGTTATCCACTAATTATTTTTGGATTAGGAAGGGCTAACAGGACTTGGCCTTGGAAGCTCAGAATAATTTGAGTAGATAACTAGCTTGCTGTGTTCCCCAGAGGAAAGAAGGATCTGCGAGATCAAGGTTTCAGCACTCTGATTGAAAGGAAAGCATGCTCTTGTTTTCCTCTGATAAAGGTCGATACAAGACTACCTTTATATGATTTTCCAAATGTCAACTATTGTATCTTGTGGTCAGATCACTTGCAGGCTGCTGCTGCTGGGACATAAGCTTCAATGTTCTTATGGTAGAAAAAGTAGATTGCAAGGGACTGGACCGGAGGGAAGGAGACTAATGATACGGAGGTGATTTAGATCATCCAGACAAGTGGTAACAAGGGCCCTGATTAAAGCTGTGGAGTGGAGTAGTCAAGTGAAGTCCAACAGAATTGGCCTTGAATTTCTGTCCCCCAGCCCTCCCCACTCCTCTGAGCTCTGAGACCTTGGGCAAATGAAGTCAGAGTCTCCACTGGCTGATTTCTAAACTGAGGGAAAATAAATAACCTTGGGGCATCATCATGAAGATTAAGTGAGAAACTTTAAGATGAATTTATTTTAGCAAAGGACCTGGTACATAGTAAAGACCCAGCAAAGGCTGGCTCTAATTATTCTTATTGGAATAGTGGTCATGGGTTAACGCGGTGAGTGAGGCAAGGAGGAGAGTCTAGGACTGTGCCCCAGGAGTCTTTCTCGAGTCACTGGTAAATGGAACAATTTGGGATAATGAGAGAAAAAAAATTGAAGTCAAGCCAAAGACCAGAAAGTAGCAAGGAGAAGCAAGGTAGATGTGATATAAAAGCACTGGGGCTTTGAATAGATTACACACACACACACACACGCACACACACACACACGCCCTCTGCATTGATGATGACATCAGACAAATGAGGTGTGAGAATATCCAAACGATGGCTCTCAGCGCCTTTTCTCTGGGTCATTATGAAACAGTCTCCAATTAGCTAGGAGCCAAATTCTGGTCTTGCTTTTTTCTTTTTTTTTCATTAGTTCAAAACCCTTTTTTTCTCCCCAAAGCCCCACTTATAATTTTTCTTTCTTCCTTCCTTCCTTCTCTTATGGATCACACACATTGAATCATTTTCATATAGTGATGATGAAAATTTCCATTTCAGAGCGTAGATGGTCTATGTGCTTAATTGGATGGGAAATCTAAACTAATTGTCAGGTGGATTATCAATGAGACGGTCTGCCTGAGGGGTCTCAACACCCTACTCATGCACAGCACAGGGCCGCGGGGAATGGCCTTTCTCTTTTTCTCCTTTTGCTAAAGAGCCAGATGGATTTTGGGTAGGATCCCAGCTCAACCACTTATCGGGTAAGTAATTTTTAGTAATTTATGTAACCTCTTTTTTAGCCTTAGTTTTGCCTGCCATACAATGGGGATACGAATATAAATATAGGTCATATATTTGCCAAGTCTTCCCTGATCTCCCAAGCCTCGGTTAGATGTGCCTCCGCTGTGTCCCCACGGCACCCTGGACATTCCTTGTCATGGGGTTTTGCATGTCCACTCAGAACTGTTCATATGATTGTCATCATTAGATATCTGTGTTGTGTATCACTGTGTCCCCAGCTCTATCCTGAGTGCCCGGAATGTAGAAGGTGCTCAGTAAATACTGGCTGCGTTGAATTGAATAGAGTGTCCTTGGGAAATTGCTTTGCCCTGCCCCTTCCACATGCCTGTTAGTCACCTCCAATCTCAGGAGGTGACCGTGAAAAGAGTCTTCCCTTACACAGTTTTATTAATAACAGTCCTTGCAATTCGTTGGCCACTTTATTGTTTCCAAAGCCCTTTCGTGTCTGGGGCATCCCTGGTCAGGGCTTGTGCAGCTGAAGGGGCAGAGTAGGGCTCAGCAGGCAGGCACCAGGTCTCCATCATCACAGGTATGAAATCAGGTAGGTCGAGGAGCTGCGATCTGAACCTGAGCTGGCATGACTCCACAGCCCATGCTCCCTCTCCGGATTCCTCTCTCAGGGTTTGCTCTTAGGTTTATCTCCATCGCTCTCCCTGCCAATGCTCTTTACCACTTCTGTATTGGTTGCACGGACCAAGATGACGTGTTCACACAAGGTGTAGGAAAGCTTACTCAACCTAAGGAGGCAAGGTGCCCTCCGATTCAAAGATCAGAGACCCTCCTCTTCCTTAGAGATAAACGTAATCATTTTGATAACTTTGGTCAGTTTTTTTTTTCTTAAGTTGACCACTGATGCACCTGGGTTAATGGAGGGAAACTTTTTCCTTTCCGCAATTGGTTTTGGACTTCAACCCCCAGCCCCCAAACTTTATTCAGAAATTAAATTAACGGTTTTATTCTCTACTGGAATGTTCCTTGTGGGTGTGTCTGGGGTACTCTCCAGCCTTGGCCTGGCGATCTCAAAGGACAAGATAGCAACCCCCGGGGGTCATTGTCAGCCCCAAGGGAGGTGTGCTGTGTGAGCAGTGGTCACATGCCCAGATTTCCTAGGAAGTTCCCAGTTTTTAGTGTCCTGTTCCACAGGCCAACGAGCACATTGATGTCTTTGGTACGTGCACTTTCCAGAATCACTTGCAACTTGCTACGTAAAATGTGGTGATAGTAAGATGCTGTGGGTTTTTTACACCCTACCTTGTTACAAAGATGAAACGAGGGGGTTTACAGAGATATGTACATTATAGGGCATATTAGTTACATAACTAATATGAACGGAGGAAAGAGATGATGGATAAAAATCATGCAGTAAGATCCTGTTGTTTGGCCTGAACTTCCTAGTGGTCAAAGGAAAAATACAAACAGTTTTGATTTACAGTGTCTGGTCAAAACAGAGCTGCTCTGGAGAATCACAGAAGGCATGTGCTTCATTTAACGTGGGTGCACATTTTTAAATTCAATGTGCAGCGTGAAGTGTTTATACTACTCTAACTTCAGAAGTGGAAAATGTATATCTGGGATCTTTTTAGATCGTACCTTTTTGGGGGGGTGACAATAGCCATCAAAATTTGGCACTCCAGTGCAAAATGGAAATCAAGCAGCCTCGAGCTAAGCTTCAAGGAATTTTCAAGACGATAGAATAGACAGTCTGTTACTTCAATAGACAGTCTGTTACTCAATTAAAGAACATATATTATTCCTTATGTAACTGAAACAGAGGAGTTAATTTCCCAGCAAAAAACATCCTAAGACTCCTGGCAGGCCTTCACTCAGAGTCCAGAATGTCTTTACACCACTAACGGATCTTTGCTAATTATAAAGTTCTTGAAGTTGGGTACTGGAAGGAAGATGTTTTGCACACTTTACAAGTAATACGCCTCTGTGGAGGTGAATGCTGACTCATGCGTTTCAGGTTGTGGCTTCTTTGGGTATTCATAAGGCCCCTGTTTGCTGATTATGTCAGCACAACCTCTTTATTGAATTATGGATTGGGTATTTAATCAAGGCCTGTGCCTTATTATTAGCCGTGTAACATTCCATTGTTTCAGTGGAAAATGGAATGTGTTAAGACCTGATTCACATGAAAATCTGTTGGCCCACTAATGAATAATGTTTTACAGAGCACTCTTTCATATCCCTGTAATCCTTATCTGCCAGGGAAGTGGGAATACATAAGCACACCTCACGCTGATGGATTGGGGCAGCACTCCCGTCACAGTGGTGGCCAGCTAGACTCCCTGTGTCAGTTTTCGTGAGTTTGCTTCTCCTATTGTAATCCTGGACTCGAGAGTTGGGGCTGTTTGTGGACAAACACTGATAAACGTTAGAGAGAGTTCATATTCTAATTAATCGCTCAGTGAGGAGGCTTGATTTAGTCTCGTGATTTTGACGACTTGGTTGCATCTGACGCTTAGGTAGAACACTTAAAAGACCATTGCCTGAACTCCACCTCCAAAAACTTGGATTCACCTGGTCCAGGTGTCCCCAGGTGAATCCTGACAGGCAGCCAAGATGAGGGTCACTGAGTTGTGCTCTCAGGAGGGCCAACAGTTACCTGTTTAATGGCTGTGAGTCCCAACTCCACACTAGACTCTTCTGAGGGTGGAAATCCTCCATGCTTTCTTCTTCTGGAATCTCAGACTCAGGAAGTCTGGTGGGGCATTTGTGGCTCAGTGGGGGGAAGGCTCAACTGGGAGACCTTGAAATCCAGGCTTGTGTCCTGGTGCTTCCTGGCTGGGAGCCCCTGGGAAATCTACCTCCGTCTGTGGAGAAGAATCAGAAACCTTGTCAAATTGTGAATTTGGAATTGCTTACACGGGAGACAGCCTCCTAAGTTCCATGCCCGGGTACCACCTCTAGCTGCATTATGTATGTTTAAGGCGACTCATGGTGAAGAAGGGGATGGTCATTTTTGTTTCTCTAGGCTGTTGTGAAGATTTAAGTAAGATTATGTCGTCAGGGCCCTTTAGGTGGGAGGTGGTACGTAAAGGTTTCTTCCAGTCTCATTTCTTGCCTCCCTAGGACTCCTTCCTCTCATCTTTCTTCCTCTGTCTTCTTTGCATGTAACTCTTGAACACTTTCTTTAATGGTCTGTCCCCAAGATGGTTCTTTCTCTATGTCCAGGTATCCAAGCCAGAGGCACGTGAATCTCCAAACTCTGTCTTCCTCTTTCCATTGCCACCATGGCCACCTTATAACTGGTCTTTGGGCCTTCAGACTTCCTGTTCTCCAGAGTCTCCTTTAGCAGCCAGTGTTGCCGTCCTAAGATGAAGTGACAGGGTAGCATGATGAGGGCCAGAAGAGAGAGTGTGCAGGATTCTCTGGGATCACAAAGGAAGTTCCTAACTCGGTTAAAGATGGGGAGGAGTTGAGTCTCAGAAGACTTCCTGGAATAATTGCCTTCTCAACCAAGTTCTAAAGGTTTATCTGGAGCTAGCTTGGCACAGAGAGTGAGAAGAGTTATATTGTTATAAAACATTTCAAAGGTTTTCTTTAACTAAAAGCAATTAACTCGGGTTACTTTTAATGGAGGAGGAATGAATTTTTTATTTGGGGAGAAGAGTGTCATCAGATTTCAGCCTCATCTAGAAACCCTGCAATTCCAGATTCAGACTCCACGCAGCCTAAGGGCACCTGGGGTTTGGAGCGGGTTACAAGTGAGGCCTCGGCACCCTGTTTAGCGATGTGAGGCTGCTCTTCCAGGCTGTGGTGCTCAGTAAAAGCCTGCCGCTTCTATTTAAAGGAGATTCTAGCACAGCAGCTGAGGTGGATGGTGGATTAAGGCCTAACACAGCAATCCGCTAAACAGCTCAGGGACCGGGGAAACCCCCCAAGGGCTACATCCCAGCCATTTAATGGCTTCTAGAAGCAGAGCTCAGGGAGGGGCAACAACAGGTGAGAAGTCAATTGCACCTTCATGGCTTGCCTGCGCGCTCCTGACGTGACCCTAGGAGAATTTATGTCAGGTGCAATGTGTGTATTTGTCCCTGATTCAAATGGCAGCTCTAGTCTCCATTTCAGATTCATTCTTGCGCCTTTAGTTGCATTTAATGAAAAGTGGCTGTATTCACTATGAATCAATTTTCCTCTTGCGTTTTACTACTGAAATCATCCAAATAAGTCACCTTGAATCCTCCATCCTACCTGCTTTAAAAGCCGGGGGTGGGGGGAAACGGTGAAATCCTCTTAAAACATACTCGCACCATTTTTGTGACTTGAGACGATGATTAGCTATAAATTGAAACGTCTTCCTCCAGTGCTGTCCCACTGAACTTGCTGTGATGACGGAAATAGTCTACATCTTTGCTCTCCCAATATGGTAGCCATTAGCCACATAGGCCGGTTAAGTACTTGAAATGTGGTTAGTATGACAGAAGAATCGAATTTTTTATTTTATTTCATTTTAATTACTTTAAATGTGAATAGCCGTGTACTAGTGTCTACCACATTGGACAGCACCGTTCTAGACTCTGCATATACTAAGCTATCCTATACCTCTGTACCTTGGATCAAGGTTTTCTCTCTTTCCAAAATGTTCATGCCTGCATTCTTTGCGAGAAAACTCCTCCTGGTCTGTAGGAATCAGCTCAGCTCCTCTTACGAGAAGCTTTCCTGAACCTGAGACTGAGTTTGGTGTTGCTTCAGCTTTGTCCTCACTCCCACCGTGGAACTCATCATGCATTTTATTTTACGTTGTACCACCTCTTGCCTTTGTCTCTTTCCTTCCATCTTCTCCATCAAACTGTAACGTCCTCCAGAGTAGGGGCTAAATCTCTCCTGCTGGTATCCCAAGGAATCTAGCACAGTAGCTGCTGGCTCCCACACAGTGAGAGGCCTTATGATACAGGGTAAATGGACAGGCAGTTCTGCATTCCAGCCCCTTTTCTGCTACTTAACCAGTTCTGCAGCTTCGGCCAAGTCCACCTGGCTGAGCCTTAATTTTTTCACCCGTCCGTGGAACATTGTGATTCCTTCATCGTGCAAGAGGTTATGAAGATTACTGATAATATACATCAAGTCCCTGGGACATGGCAGGCCCTCCGTAATTGATAGCCACTATTACTAGACGTTCTGCAAATGTTTGAGCCTTTACGCCTGTCATTTCCTCAGGTACTTGAGTGCTAATCGGTGGGTTAAACAGTCGCTTAGGATTCACTTTTTTAGGACAACCCTAATAAGGCAGTTATGAGTATCATATGTGGTGAAGTTATACTCCACAGCTAGGAAGTGGCTTAGCTGGAATGCAAACCCAAGTTTGTCTGAGTGCGAAGCCCATGCTAGACGTCCTTAATACCACTCTCACGTGGATTTGTACTTAATTCCAGGTCGCGATGCACATATTCAATTAAAACAGATCACGGGGGAAATCACTTAAACACAGCCAACAGAACTCCCTTGAATGAGTAGGTGGGGAGACTTCAACTGCATTCCTTGTACAGAGTTTCCATTCCCTGCTTACAGTTTTTAGGTAGAGATAAGGAAACATCTAATCCATTCTCTCAATTAGGTTGTGTAATAGATTGTCATGGGCATTTTCAAGATAAGTGTTCAATGATAGTGTTGTGAAGTGCATTGATCAGCCGCGTCCCAGAAGTCTCATTGATTATCAGGTCTGTGTAGAGCAGAAAGGCTGCTCCTGTCTGATCCTTGGAGGGCTCAAACTTCAGGGTTTGAAGGTAGCTCATAGGAACTTCAAGTCAGGGCCCCGCTTTCCTCATCTATACAAATTAGCCTTGCTTTTGAAGAGACTCATCCGGAGCCTGCATCCTGGGCCCTTTTATTGACGCCACTGGGTTCCTTCCCCTAGAGTTGCTTTTTGTTTTCTGAACGTCACCTCCCTTCTCTGGCACTTCTGTCGAGTGTCTACTACATAAAGGCACTGGGTTTTATGGGCACTGGGTTAACCTGCTCTGGAAAGATACCTGTCACTGAGACAGAGCTAGACATTGACATCTGAGTAGAGAGCACCAGTTTAAAAGGCCCACATGTGATGTTAGCGAACACCTACGGTAAGAAGCATCTACCACACTGAGAACCTTACATAGAGTATTAATCTTCACCACAGCCCTATGCATTAGATACTGTTTATCCCCATTTTATAATTGGGGAAACAGACACAGAGAGATTACATAACTTTCCCAAGATCACACAGCCAGTAAGGGTTAGAGCTAAGATTTGAGCCCAGCTTCAGTCTTTGCTCATGACCACCGTGCTGTATTGCCTCCCCATTGTCATACAGATAGTTCCAGTGTGAGGTCAGATGGGATAAGTGGTAAGATTGGTTCCCAAACTAGTCTACATCACAGGATCACCCAAATAGCTTTTTAGCAAAGACCACTGCAGTAGATCACCCTAGGCTTGCTAAATCTGAATCTCTAAGAGAGGGCCCAGAAAATGATATGCTTTTAAAAACAATGTCTCCAGATGATTTACATGGACAGCCAGGTCTGGGCATCACTACCATGAGAAAAGAAAGCACCGTGTGCTATGACAGTGCAGACGAAGGGGTGAAAGAAAGGTTAATTCTGTTACCGAACTCAGGTTTGGCTACTAACGCTTGAAAGCCAATACTCGAAAGACAGCTGTTGGTTGGAAAAGGAAAGGTTGCTTTATTCAGGATGCCAGCAACCTGGGGAGAAGGCAGACTCGTGTCCCAGAACCAACTCTGAAGATTCAGCTTGGCCATGAAAGTTTTCTAAAGGGAAAAGGGGAAATAATCTTAGTTAATCATTGATGTAGGGGGTCGGATTCTTCCTCATTTTCCATTGCGTGCAGATTTGCTGACGCTTTGTGACCTTGCTTTAGATGCTGTCCTGTTCACACAGTTTGCTTGCAGTATTACTGAAAGGGAAGCTGGGGAAGAGATCTAGTCATCTGTTAATTACTTATTCTTCATTCCTGCTTCTTTAAGAAAAGAATCAACAGGTTAGACAAGGCATTGTTTGATCAGGGACTTGCAAAGGCTGTCCAATTAGTGATGAATAGGGCATGTGCTATGCGGGTTAGGTTAAATATTGCCGAGTATCTCACATCTGTAATTAAGTTTTTAAAGTTTCAGGGGAACAGAAATGGGCAAACAGGAAAGGGGCAGAAGAGCTGCTTACAATTCTTCTGCAGAATTGTGGGGTAAGGAGAGAGTGGGTGTTAAGAAGAGCTGGCATTTGAACTGGGTATTAAAGAAACGAACAGGGCTTCCCTGGTGGTGCAGTGGTTAAGAATCCGCCTGCCAATGTGGGGGACACAGGTTCGAGCCCTGGTCCCGCAAGATCTCACGTGCCGTGGAGCAACTAAGCCTGTATGCCACAACTACTGAGCCCGTGTGCCACAACTACGGAAGCCCACGCGCCTGGAGCCCGTGCTCCACAACAAGAGAAGCCACTGCAATGAGAAGCCTGCGCACTACAACGAAGAGTAGCCCCCGCTCGCCACAACTAGAGAAAGTCCGCTCGCAGAAACGAAGACCCAACGCAGACAAAAATAACTAAATAAAATAAATTTATATATATATATATTAAAAAAAAAACGAAGAGTGGTTAGCTTGGTATCTTCTGTGGGAATAAATCTGGATCATGCCTAGAAGCTGATGGGTTCTCAGGAGAGAGAGAAACGGGAACAGAGGCACAGAGACACCCTTCTTACTCGCACTTCAGTAGAAGTGTATGTAGGGAGCTTGGTGACAGGATTGTCATTGTTACCCAGGACCAAAATTAGAGTAAAATATCTTATCCTATATGGCATGATTTCAGAGCCTTCCCAAAATTGCTTCCGAAAATCCTTGCCCATCTGTCCACAAACCTTGGAATCGCTCAAAGTTCTGCCTTTTAGTTTAAGCCTTTGCTTGCAGCTGGAAATTAAAAGGTCCTGGATGGCTGACACATTAAAACATTAAATATTAACATCAGCAGCACAACTGTTTTGACCTTTAGGTCATCTACCACTAGGGACAAAACAGAACTGAGGGTGGGGATGAAAATTGTTATTCTACAAAATAAGGTCTGGGTTAAAACTAGTTGTGAAAATAGCGTGAGAAGGTCTTGCTTGGGGGAGGGGAAGCTGGAGTCCAGAGCTCGGAGGACAAGACTGGGATCCCTTGGTCCCCTTTGCTGTGCTCTGTCACCTAAGGCTGGCCTGATCATTTCCACAGTTTGCAAACCAGATTGTTCTCGGAGTCTACAGAAGAGCAAAGTGAAGATATATAGCTTGGCAGGAGGATTAACGCATCAACCAGGGTGCGGAGAGTGTGTTAGGAAAGGGGTCTTGCAAGGTCGCCATTTTTTTCTTTTTCTTCCCTATTTTCCCCCCTCAACTAGGACAAAAAGAAAACAAAAAAAGAAAGACTAATTCGAAAACACCAGAACTGGTTTGTAAAAATCGGCATGCCGCTGTCATCCTCTGGTTGACTGATTAATATCCTAGGGTCAGTGTTCACCATCTGTCCTTACGCTTTTCTTGTTTAAATAGTACTTTTCCTTAGTACGCGTAAAAACAAGCCATTGGAAAGTACTACAAACCTAGAGGAAACCGAAACTCATACTGCCCCTCCCCCCAACACACACACACTCTCTCTCTCTCTCTCTCTCTCTCTCTCTCTCTCTCTCCCTCTCTCTCTCTCTC
>NW_020174369.1:1792770-1826217 GCF_003031525.2 Neophocaena asiaeorientalis asiaeorientalis | reverse complement strand
GAAAACACACACACACACTCCCCCCCCCCCCCCCACACACACACACTCTCTCTCTCTCTCTCTCTCTCTCTCTCTCTCTCTCTCTCTCTCTCTCTCACACACACACACACACACACACACACACACACAAGACAGGAAAAAGACATTTCAATTTAATAGCTAATCATTGTCTCAAGTGCACAAAAATGTTGCAAGTGTGTATTTTTTTAAGAGGATTTCACCCTTTTCCTCCTCCCCCGGCTTTTAAAGCAGGTAGGATGGAGGATTCAAGGTGACTTATTTGGATGATTTCAGTAGTAAAACGCAAGAGGAAAATTGATTCATAGTGAATACAGCCACTTTTCATTAAATGCAACTAAAGGCGCAAGAATGAATCTGAAATGGAGACTAGAGCTGCCATTTGAATCAGGGACAAATACACACATTGCACCTGACATAAATTCTCCTAGGGTCACGTCAGGAGCGCGCAGGCAAGCCATGAAGGTGCAATTGACTTCTCACCTGTTGTTGCCCCTCCCTGAGCTCTGCTTCTAGAAGCCATTAAATGGCTGGGATGTAGCCCTTGGGGGGTTTCCCCGGTCCCTGAGCTGTTTAGCGGATTGCTGTGTTAGGCCTTAATCCACCATCCACCTCAGCTGCTGTGCTAGAATCTCCTTTAAATAGAAGCGGCAGGCTTTTACTGAGCACCACAGCCTGGAAGAGCAGCCTCACATCGCTAAACAGGGTGCCGAGGCCTCACTTGTAACCCGCTCCAAACCCCAGGTGCCCTTAGGCTGCGTGGAGTCTGAATCTGGAATTGCAGGGTTTCTAGATGAGGTTGAAATCTGATGACACTCTTCTCCCCAAATAAAAAACTCATTCCTCCTCCATTAAAAGTAACCCGAGTTAATTGCTTTTAGTTAAAGAAAACCTTTAAAATGTTGTGTTTCCTGTTTCCTTCTCAGCTAGCCTTTAATCTCTAGGCGGTGGCTGTGGGGGCTTCCCTTTCATTGTACCTAATGGGTGCCTCGCACTTCGTTAGGCATCTTCCATATGTGATTGTATATGTTTGGCTTTCTTTTTTTTCAGTTTTGTATTATGTAACATGATAAAGATAGAAAAAATACAGAAAAATGAATAAGACATAAATGGACAGCCTAATGAATGATTATGAAATGAACACCTATAAAACGCATATCCAAATCAAGACATTACAACATAACCAGCACCCCAGAATTGTCCCATGTCCCTTCTTAATCTTAGTCACCTGCTTCCCTCTAACAAACGAGGAAGCCATATTCTCAGGTTTTGACAAAGATGCCATAAAATGCATAAAGCTGTCGGAAACATAAAGAGGACTGAGTCCATAACTGAATAGTCAAGGGTGGTCAAGTACCTAAAGTTTATTTATAGTACCTATATTGTGATTTTAGGGGAGTATGTAATATGCAACACTCAAACATCTAATATATCTTGTATCTCACTGTTTTGGAGGTGAACAGCTCTTGTAAGAAGAAATTCATGGAATGACATGTACTTTGGTCCGGACGGGAAAATAAACAATCGAAAACAAACAAGCAAAGCCTAAAACAAAATAAAAACAATGATGACAATAATATCTCCTCCTACCTTTTGTAGAATGCTGATTGTCCACCGGATACTGGACTGAGCAGTTTCCTTAAGTTGTTCCCAGTACATTTTTCCATGAGTGTGTGCTTTAGAGTTCTTTCCTCATCCTGCCCCTATGACCTTGTTACTTGTACATGTTTGCCCTGGAGGTACAGGAAGACAGCAATCTTTCTGAGAAATTCTCCAGGTTGGGCCGTTGTTATGCTATGCTGGGGCCCTACTATTTCAGCGCAGACATGCCATGCATGCCTAGTGTTCACCGAAGAGCTAAATGCAAAGGCTTTAGTTGTAATTTGGATGTAATTTTTTGTGGTGATATAAATGCGACTCTATTTGAAGTGGGTTAAATTAGAAAACTCATGAATAAACGCTTTGACATAATCAGAATTATATAGCAAGGAACTGACCTACTTTGCAGGAAGGCTCCCCCAGAGTTCCTTGGGTAATAGTACATTAACCCAACAGAGAAATCTTCCTGCTAATAGAACTTAGCAGAGAAGATTGGAATCTGCAGTTGGTCAGGCAATCCAAAAAAATTATTTAAAATCTGAAATCATTAAAAAAAAATGAGTCATGTTTTCCTTTGCATTTTATTTCAACTGAAGCTATGTAATATGTGTACATCAATTTATTGACCTTTTGATGTCAGTATAAGGACTTTTCTTGGAATACAGTTTTGCTAATTGGAATGCTGTCTGCTCTTCTAATAAAATCCATGCCCATGAAACATGTCTTCTATGATTACCAGTTTTGGTTTCTTTAAAGTGGCATGAGGATTTTAAAACACTTGCAAAGTAACCAGAATGTAGAATCCATCTGGGTCTGTGTGCTTTTTTCACTTAATTTTTTTTTATAACACTTTCTTTTCACCACTTGGCCATTTTGATTGTTTCCAATTACTGAACTTCATTTTCATAGAAATAACACCTCCCTTTTTTTGTATTCATGTTTCACTGATACATGTAATATTTAATAATTATGTACTTACTATAACAAGTGTAACTCATAAGCAGGTGTGGTAACAAATGTGTGAGACTCTTGGTAAACATCTGACTTAACAGAATCAAACAGAAATCAAGTAGCCCACCTAACATTAGTGTTCATAGTGAAGCCAGCATCAGATAGTGAGAGGGCTCAAATCCAGCACATTGGTTACTTAAGAGGTTTTCTCCTGTACCTCTCCTACAGAGTTGTTTTGAGGATTTGATATAAGTTAAAGTAAGGCATATAAATTACATGACCAACATAAAAAAAAGTGATGAGTACATAGTAGGATCTCAGAAAACTGTAGCTTAAATATTTCCTCTTTTCTCAGTCCCATCAATTCAATCGCTATATTTTCATTGGTTTACATCTTTAGTTATTCTACTAGCCTGTGAGCTTGCTGAGGATAAAGGGCATGTCGACGTCGTTTGCTTTCTCTCCACTATATCGCTTAGCATCTAGTAGGCCTTCTGAAAATGTGTTTTAATTTTCGCAGTTGAACAAGGTTGGGGATAACTCTTAGGGGAAGGCAGGAGAATTCTGGCCAAGAGGCCTGTGTCTGGGGTGGCGATGCCAAGAGCAAATGCTAGGGGTTGACATGTGGACAGGTGAGGGTGTATGGAGATGCCATCACAGGTGCCAAGTCTATAAGGCCAGTGACGTGATCCTGATGGGAATGGTGGGGACACAAGTTCCAAGTCAGTCTGATTTTCTCAAGGCACCCTTCTGGGAAGCTCCTGCCTTTTGGTTTCAGTCTAGCCTGCTGCCAGCTGAGATCAGTTTATCAAACTTCTTATGCAGAGGTTTGCCACCAGACAAGAGAATGCTTGCAAAAGGAAACAAACAGGATTCCAATCCTAGGAACTTCTTAAGGGCAGTGACCATACGCTACTCATTTTTAGATCTGAGTCTATAAAAAGGCAAAAGAGAAATTTCATGAAATTCCAGACTTTCAAATCAAACAGTCAAGAGCCTCACAGCCCCCTGCATGGACTGAACTTGCCGCGATTCTTCCTTCCTGGTGAAAAAATACACTCTCCAATTGTTGGCAACTCTTAATAAGAATCAAATCCTCTTTATTGAAACCATGTCTAAACAGTAAAGTGTTGCTTGGGCCCCTATGCCAAGTGAGAAAGAAAGGAAATGAAATGGCCTTGATGAAGTGTCGAGAGGAAGCCCCTTTCTGCTCTAGCTTGCTTGAATTTGAGAAAGCTCTCTAGCGCGAACCACAGAATACACTCTCGTCTCTCACCTGCTTTTCTCTTTGGCAGTTAGCTCTCACTCCACCTGGGGGGTGTTTCTGGCTTTGATAACCCATGATCTGGTATCCGCACTGCTTCGGGGATAAGTGACTGGTAGCGAGGGGCGTGTCCTTTGATCACTATGCCTGTAACATACAGCTCTATTTTCCTGATGTCAGGGCTCATTATAAAGGACCAACACTTGGGACTAGTCATCAGTGGCAGCAGGCAGACCAGGTAACCAAATATCTTATTACGGTCGGAGGTTATGTAGCAGAAAGAGCACGGACTGGGTCATCAGGTTCATGTTCACATGTCAGCTCCATTCTTCCTACCTATGCAGTTTGGCCAAATCAGTCCACCTTTGCTGAGCTTCCACTTCCTCATCAGTAGACAGGGAAGCATAATGTCTTTTTTTCCCCCATGAAATTGTTTTGAAGATCAAATGAGCTAACATGGATAAAGCGTTTGCGTTATGAATTGTGTCTCACCCCCCAGCCAATTTTCATACGCTGAAGTCCTAACTCCCAACACCTCAGAATGTGACCTTACTTGACAGTAGATTTGTTGCAGATGTAATTAATTAACATGATACCATTAGGGCGGGTCCTAATCCAACATGACTGCTGTCCTCACAAAAAGGGGAAATTAGTACGTAGAGACAGACACAGAGCGAGAATCCTATGTGTAGATGAATGGCAGAAATTGGAGTGATGCATCTATAAGCCAAGAAACACCAAAGATTGCCATCAAAAGCTAGCCAAGAGACCTGGAACAGAGTCTCTCTCACAGCCCTCGGAGGGAACCAACCCTGTTGACACCTTGACCTTGGACTTCTAGCTTCCAGAAGTGTAAGACTATAAATTTCTGTTGTTTAAAGCGGCTTACTTGTGGTACTTTGTTCCAACAGCCCTAGGACACTGATGAACATCTGTCAGTCAATTTAGTTCTTGACCTTTCTTCACTCTGTCCCTCTTCCTCCTGGGGCCTCCTTTAAATGTATCCACGTAAGCGTGCTGCAGGGCTCCCTGCAGGGACATACACCTGGGTGTGCAGCACACACCATTTCTGAGCTTCCCAAGAGCACAGAGGTGAGACATCCTCTTTTCTCTGATATGTAATATGTGTTTTTAATCCTCTGGGTAGTGTGTGCAGTCATCTTCGGCACACACATCCTGCTGCGGGAGATTTGACAATAAGAACAGCCTCGTGACGCCGACCTGAAAAGGAACAGCAGATATAAACACATTGCTGTTTCTGTCATCTTGAAACAACATTTTTAAAGGCGTCTTAGAGAGCTGGGAAAAGAGGGGTTCTTTTCTTCTAGGTCTCCTGTTTCTCCACTAGCAGGAAAAGATATTCGCAGGTGTGTGGAGTCAGCAGGAGGTACGAAGGAGAGCTGCTTCCCTGAAACCATCCTGAGTGATTTGCGTTGTACACAGTGAACACAGACCACCTCACTTTGCCATTCATGTTAACTGAGCAATTTTTAAATGTAAAAGAGAGCTCCTTCTGGGTTCATGGTCAAGGCCGTGCCCTGGTGCTTCACTGGGCGTTTCCTTGAAATTGGCCCTATTTGGTACAGCTTTGCTTTAGTGTTGATGCTACATGGAAAAACCTCCACCTGACTGGACGATAGCATCCTGTCACCACTCTTAGCAACTTTAATGTAAAGAAATTCAAACTCTAGGACTTCCCTGGTGGGGCAGTGGTTGAGAGTCCGCTTGCCAATGCAGGGGACACGGGTTCGTGCCCCGGTCCGGGAAAATCCCACATGCCGCAGAGCAGCTGGGCCCGTGAGCCATGGCCGCTGAGCCTGTGCGTCCGGAGACTGTGCTCCGCAATGGGGGAGGCCACAACAGTGAGGGGCCCGCGTACCGCAAAAAAAAAAAAAGAAAGAAATTCAAACTCTGGGAACCAGCAGCCCTCATCCACTGACTCAGAGGAGAGTTTTCCAGCCACAACGCAAAACAGTGTCCTCTTTTCTCCAGAGCCATATTGAACCCTTTGCCTTGATCTGAGAACCTAGCATCTCAGCTCCTTCAAGTGTTCCAGGCGGCAGTGAGGGAGCCAGGGCCCCCACAGAGCGAGCTGCCTGCAGGCTGCAAAATTCCAGCAGAGAGAGGATTTTTGAAGTATCAAAAGCTCCACACCTGTGGGTGATTTCCATGCAGAGACAGAGCAAAGAGTAGCCAACCCATGACCTCTCCAAGACTCACATCTATCGCAGGCCTTCGAGGAACAGAGCCATCCCTTTTGTTTTCCCAGACATTGCAGGAATACAAAGAAGATGAGGTATGTATAGGTTTGGCAGAGAAAAGAGACAATGGGGCCATCTCAGAGGGCACTGGAGCTGGACTCAGAGATGTGCCTTCCAATCCTACACCTGCCAAGTTACTAGGTGGGAAAGCTTTTCAAAGCCCCTGTACCTGCCAGCATCGCAGTATCTTTATTTGTAAAATAGGTTCATAATAAGTACCTGACAGCTCTGTTGCCAGGATTTTGTGCAATAGCGTAGGTGAATGTGCCTTGCACTTGTGTGTGTATCTGTCAGCCTGTTTTCTCTCTCCCGCATCTATCATCTGTCACATTTATTGAATGATTCCTTTATGTTAAGCACTTTGCTAGGTTTATTATATTCATCAATTATATACCTAAAGGAGGCAGGGTGTTGTTAATGGTTAAAAATCACATTGCTTAAGTTCAGAGAAATTCCAGCTGTCTGTGTGACCTTGGCCAAGCCCCTTTACCTCTGTAAGCCTTGGTTTCCTCGTTTTTGTAGTAGGGAGACTAACAGTGGCTACGGTAAGGGATTTTTGTGCGCAACCAATGAGGTGATACTTGCAAAATATGTGCACCAAGCCTGGCACATAGTAAGTGCTCAATAAATATTAACAAAAGTAAAAAGAACTTGTTGAAGAGTGAGTTTCTCTGTAACTGCTAAGGGGATACACATACCTGTAAGGTTGTTGGGTGACTCCGTCTGCGACTAGATTTTAGCTGTGTTAGAAAATGTGTTTTGTAAATCAGTTGAGTCCTTTGGTTTAATGTGTGTGTGTGCCTGTTTCAGTTTATTTATGTGTATTTCTTTAGTTCATAAGAGACTTTTCAATGTGAACTAAAGGGAAAGGGACAGTTGGGAATGTCTGGGAGTGGAATTCATAGATTGAGGGAGAGAGATCAAGGGATAGATAGCATTTTGGAAGGAACTCAATTCATCACATAAGAGAGAACCAGGAGGGAAGACTCTCAACATTTTGGACTGGTGGGGTAAGAGAGGCTCTTGCTCGTGACAAAGGAAACGTGCAGGAAAATGCACAGGTGTGCAAACATGGAGGATGTATTTGGGGACCTGGGTTCCAATCGGCTTTATTTGACTGAAGCCAGGATCTTATGTTGGGGAAAATGGGAGTGAGGAATTAAAAATGGGTTTTCTTTCTAATTGAAAAGACTGTGGTCTTCACAAGGGCAGGGAATGTGTCCATAAAGCTCGCCTCTAGCTCCCCAATGCTTAGCAAGTAGGTGTACAGTAAATACTTGATGAAACATTGAATCAATGAATAAGCAATTTCTATTTCATTTGGTTTGGAGGGAAGGGGAACCTTTGAAGACTTGTGAATAATGGAATGACATTAATAAATGTATACTGTCTGAAGAGCATCTTACAGTTCTCTATCAGATGGACTGGAGTAGGGAAAAATCGTCAGGTAAACCAGTTTACCTGAAAAACTGTCAGGTCAACCAGGGTACCATGGAATTATCTAGGGGGAGGTATAAGGACCAGAATAAATGTGGTGACAGTGAGGACATTTTAGAAATATCATTTACAATTCTTAGAACCTGTGTGGAAGCCACAGTAAGGTGAAAGGGAGATGAAAGTCTCTCCAGAGTTTCTACCTGGGTGAAGGAGAGACTGCCCGTGACATTCATTTATTTGACACATGTTATCTGCATTGCACTGGGCACGTCTTAGACACTGAAGACTCATTTATGAATAAGAATCACAAGTGGTACATCAGACCTGCGAGTAATTGCGCGGTGTGCTGGGTGTTGTCGCCGTTGTTGCCATAAACGAATCGTTAGGTTGTACAGCGACTGCACGTAAACTTGGCCTGGTGAGGCTTCCTGGGGGATGGTGGTGGGGAGGTGGCAGTGGTACTTGGCACTGAAACGGAAGAGCCAGTCTGAGTAAAGGAGAAATTGCTCATCTCAGTTCTGTACATGTTACATTCTGTTCATTGTAAGACATTTAGATGCCACAATTTAGAAGGCAGATGAGAAGGTGGGCATGGACGGGGCCTAGGAGAGGCGTTGAAGATAAATATGTTGACGAAGGTGTCATGTAGGAGAGGGTGAGATTGTCAAGTACGAAATAAAGACCCTGGACAGAATGTTAGAGAAAACCTCTGTTAAGGATCTGGAAAGAAAGGATGCACTGGTTAGGGAAGGAGGAGAACCAAAATGGTCACAGAAGCGTAAGAAGAGCGACTTCTTCAAGAAGGAGGAGGCAGTGAGATGTCCAGTGGTATGGAGGGGCTAAGGAGAGTGAGCGTGGAGAGAGGACCATTGCAATAATAATTCCTTGATGAGGTGGCCTTCATGAGAGCACATCCCATGTCATCGACTCCTTAGTGGCCTGTTGCATTTTTAGTGGCTTTGGAACCAGATAAGTCAGTTTGTAGATTGTCCAGGTCCTGATTGCCTTTGAGATGCTTCACTTGTCACTGAGTCCTTTCCTAAAATGGGGGTAAAAGACTGAGTTCCGGCCCATAATGCAGCTCTGACCATGTCATAATCATGTCCACGAACAAAGACATCTTGAACACCCACAGAAAAAATCTGACCTGAGCTTCACAACCCTCCAGAATCTGAGCCCAGATTTCACAGGTGGTGGGTCGCAGTGGAAAGAGCATGAACCTTGGAGTCAGACGGGCAAAATTGAATGCAGCCCTCTTGCTGGCTGTCTGACTTGGACAACGCATGCCCCTCTCTGACTGCCAGTGTATTTTCTGTACGTAGGCATCATCTGTCATGTGCCTAGTACCATTCCTGGCTCAGGAGGGATGCCCAGTAACGTGGAGCAGTTACTTCTGTGCAGAGTTAGATAAAGGCTCCTTTGCAACTTTTCTGATCTTGCTTTTGCCTTTAACCGTGGTGGAGGCTCTTCCTCCATCCCCCACTTCACGTAAATCATGCGTATCATTTGAGACCTGGCTTTAGTCCCACCTCTCCCTGAACACTTCCTCCGAGGACCTTGCTTCAAAGTCCTGTTTCCCTCCTCCAAATCCCTAGGACAATACTCAGTATAATATATATGCTAGTTATTCCCGGGCCAACCTGGGCCATGACTTCTAGTGTTCTTAACTTGTTTTCCTATCTTGATTTCTTGTTTCAGTTTTAAGAGGTTTATGTATTACTTCCCTGACTCGACTGTAAATTCCTTGAGGGTAGAGAAAGGCCTTATAATTTATTGCCATCTATAATTTGTAGCTCTGTTTTTTCTTCTTTTTTGTCTTTCCATTCTTTGGAAGACATGGCCTAGCAGGGAAGGTACATTATTTAGAGTCACAAAGGCCTGGGTTTGAAATAATTGGCAGCCAAATGAAGATTATGTGACATGGAAGAAATTACCTACCCACCGGGAACACTACTTTCTTCATCTCTAAAATTGAAAAAATAATAATACCCCCCCTCATAGTGTCATTGACGGCATAAACAGTGCATAATTGGTCCTCAGTTAAGATGTTTGTCACCACTTCCCTGGGCCTTACTAAGTGTGCAATAATGAATATATCTATTTTGTCAGGATACCTTAAAAGATTTACTCTGGAAGGCTTTGCATCCCACAGTCCCACACGGAACTGCCCATGCAGCCAGCCCTTGTCCCATCCATCAGAATGTAGGATTCTTCCCTGTTCCTCTCTTAGTACATTGGTGGCACCTTCATTTATGAGACACCGCCTTTTTATGAAACTGTGTTTCTTCCGTTAGACTGGGGACTTCTTAAAGGGAGTAATGCCATTTACTCATCTCCTCAGGGAGACGACTCAGGTAGAGTGGAGAACACAGACAGATGTGGAAACAAACATAGCTGGAGTGAATCCTGGTGAATCACATCTTCTTATTGGCTGTGTGAACTCTGGGCAGGTTTCTTGACCTCAGAAGCCTGTATCCTCATCTACACAAAGGGAGGTCATAGTACCCCTTAGGGCTGTTGTATGAACTAAATGAAAAGTAATGTATGCAGAAACGTTTATCACCGTACCTGGAACACAGCAGATGTTTAATACGTGGGCAGCTCCAGCCCCGGGATGTCGGTTACATAAACGATGCTCACAAGGTGTTGGCTGAATTAAACTAAAAAAGATTTAATACTTATTCCTGTTTTCCACTGATCCATTATATCTTATTATTGCTGATGATCAACACTTGTCACATTTTCTCCCTGGCACTTTGCTACAGTAGTTTAGGAAGCATTAGGACTGTGCTTGCGACCATATTGAGCTCCTTGGAAGGGAGGTGCTTTGTTGAAATTAGCAAGGCTGTGTAGGCGTTCATGCTTTTGTTACCGGATCGAAAAGACTTGTCTGTTTTTCCTTGTTGGCAGAAAGGAGACAAAAAGAAGTTGCTTAGAAGATAATTGGCTCTTACCTATTAAATTAACTGAAAGCTAAAGTTAATCTCCAGGGAGATAAACTGCAATTTGAGGTTTGAGATCTTGGTGATGACAGCAGGGGAGAGATCATCAAAATCCAGATTCTTTCTCTTCTCATGACTATATTAGCAGGTATGACGCTAGGGAGAGAGAATCAGAGAGAGAGCAGGTTCCCTGGGGCAGTGACCCGGGTACCACCATCTACATCCCTTCCCTTCGGCAAGCATTTCGTGACTGTCTCCTGGCCACGCAGAGGTGGGCCAGGAGCCAGATGTACAGAAATTCACATCCATTATTAATGAAAGCTTTGTTGTTGCAAGTAATGCAAGTCAACTTGAATGGACTTAAATATAACAGAGGGACACATCATAAGGACTGAGAGTTGTCTCACAGACCTAAGGAAGGGCATGTGTGAGCTGAGCCTCTGGAAAGATGAACCAGGAATTTTCAATCAGTAAGGACCCCGACAGTAATTTCTCTCTGTGGTCACTTCTTCCAGAACATCTTTTCCCTTGGCTTTTTATATGATTTGCCTTTCTCTTACCTAGGCCAATGGCAGGAAAAGTTGGCCACCCAGAATTCTGTAATCTAGTCACAAGCAAAGATGGACCCCTTTATCTGCTTCAATTCTCAATTCCCAAAGATGGGGCTCTGATCAACACAGCTTGGCCCAGGTGTCACCATCTGGTTCAATCAAGAGGGGCCAGAGGGTCGGGTCATGTTGTATAAACACGACCACTGTGATGATACTGCTCTGTGGGAGAGGGCGGTCAGCTGGGGGTTCAATCACTTGAGATTGGACAGATATCTTAAAAGTTGTCTAGTTTTGATGAATGAGGCCAGGTCCCAACTCTCACATAGTCAGTGAGATAAAAGCAGTAAAAAAGAAGAAAATCGGTGATGATGTCACCAATATTATGATGTCATCATATATGATGATGTCATGCTCAGAAGAAGCCATGGTTTTTCAGCATTGATATGGTTCAGTCTGAACTCTCGGGCTACATTTAAACTGGAGTGAAAAGAACTCATATTTATGGAGCACCTCTATGTCAGATGGACCACTGTCACACATCCAGGGTACATTCCTAAACATCCAGGTAGGTCTTGTCTATTCCATACTGTAAATAAGGAACTTACTGTGACGTAGTGGGGCCTGGGGCCCTCGTGGCAGAACAGGCAACAGGAGGTTGCCTCTGTCCGCTCCCGAATCCCGCACACGCTCCACACAGCTGGAATTTGAAAGGCCTTGAAGGGAACATGAAGTCACCCGGTTCCTTTGGCTTTGTCTCCATCACTGGTTGGAATGGCTTTGTCTCAGGAAGAGACGCTGCCTTCCACTCAGGCTCCCTAAGCCAAATTCAAGAGTCATACTTGATTCCTCCCTTTTCCTGTCTCTCCCACAGACAATCTATGAATGAGCCCTGTCTGCTCTTCCTGCAGTGTCTGTTTTGATTGAGCCCATTTCTCTACGTCTTAATCCACCCTCCTTGTCTCCTCTCTCACCTGGATCACTACGATACCTCCTGCTTCGACTTCACGCCCTTTTGCCAAAGAGCAGTCGGAGAAATCATTACAAAATGCGGCCATACAGGACAGGAATAAAGATGCAGATGTAGAGAATGGACTTGAGGACATGGGGAAGGGGAAGGGTAAGCTGGGACAAAGTGAGAGAGTGGCATGGACATATATACACCACCAAACGTAAAACAGATAGCTAGTGGGAAGCAGCCGCATAGCACAGGGAGATCGGCTAGGTGCTTGGTGACCGCCTAGGGGGGTGGGATAGGGAGGGTAGGAGTGAGACGCAAGAGGGAGGAGATATGGGGATGTATGTATACGTATGGCTGATTCACTTTGTTATACAGCAGGAACTAACACACCATTGTAAAGCAATTACACTCCAATAAA
This sequence comes from Neophocaena asiaeorientalis asiaeorientalis, assembly GCF_003031525.2. Lineage (NCBI taxonomy): Eukaryota > Metazoa > Chordata > Mammalia > Artiodactyla > Phocoenidae > Neophocaena > Neophocaena asiaeorientalis. The sequence continues at coordinate 1,813,818 of NW_020174369.1, read as the reverse complement.
GATGTTTAAAAAAATAAATGCGGCCATTTACCTGCATAACCCCCGCTTGCCCCCGCCCTACTGTGGGTGTTTCGCTGGGCTTAGAACTGAATCCACACTCCTTACCTGACCTTCTAAAGCGACACATGAAGGAGCCCTGCCTCCCTCTTTCCTGTGCCGCTCCCATCCCTTCCCCCTTGGTTCTGCTCCCATCACACTAGCTTCTTTCTGTTTTGTAAACAGGCCAAACGCACTCCCTCTCGGCATGACTGCCCTTTACTCGTTGTTCACATCCCCTTTCAAATGTCATTTCTCCAGCAATTCCTTCCTGGACCAGCCTGTCGAAATTAGTTGTTCCCCACCCTGACCCCAGTCACTCTTCATCTCATCAAACTGTTTCATCATCTTCATAACACTTATCACTCTCTGGAAGGATCTCGTTCATTATTTATTTACTGGCTAATTCTCTTCCTTTCCCCTTCAGATGAGAAGCTCTAGGAGAGCAGGGGCTTTCTCTCTCTTGTCTATGACTCTTCCCTGGGACCTGAGCCAGTGCTATGTAGTAGGCATTCAACACATGTTTGTGGCTTGAATGCATGACTATTAGGCTGCCTGTGTTAGAAATCCAGGGGCGTCGGGGTGGGGCCTGTACCCTTGCATTCATTACTGGCAGTGTCGGGGGGGGGGGCACTTAGTCACTGTCTATTCCAGCACATTCCACTTAAACCCTCCATCACTGGGATTTATCTCTGAGTTTAATCAAATGTAACTTATATCACAGCCTCCTCAGTAAATAATTGATTTTCCCTGTCTGTTGTCTTCATCACAAATACTTCTTTGTACTCTAAAGAAATCATTTAATCAGTCGATAGCATACACAGCCCTCTTGTTTAGAAGGCAGATGGAAGATAAAGTGTGGGTCTCGCTCCCACCAGAATCTTCCCGGACCAAAGTAATCTCCCTTAAAAAATAGTCTGCAAGCAAGTTGGCAGCAGAGAGGCCCAATTAAACCCTCTTGTTTTCTTTTCTTTTTTTTTCTAATGGAGGTGACCGCGTGAAAGTTGTAGCTGCTGCAGAAGTTCTCAGCCAGTGGCAGGCTGCACATGAAAGTAGAAACCCTCGTTCATTTGTGACTTAATTAACCTCTGTCTGGGTCCAAGAGCAGGCTTTCAAATGCCGAGCATTCATGCACGTGGGGTGAGAACTTCAAACTGGGGGTTTCAACTGTCCTGCGCTCCGCTGTGACCTCAGCTCACCGACTAAATCCCACTCTCCCGCTTCTCTCTGTGCTCTCAGTCATCTGGCTTTCCGTGGGCAACATGTCCAGAGCTTACAGGGATTCACGTGTAATCCAAATCCTACAGACTTCCTTCCTTTGCCCTCATTGTTTCCCCCAATGAAGAACATTGGGAGAGGTAAGTTTCGCATCTGTGTTCACACATTTGTCTGTTTGGAGCCCACACACGTCTCCGGAGTGGAAGAAGGACGGCGGGAATAATGAAGTGTCAACTCTGATACATGTAGAAAGACTCCATGGAGGCGTTCTCACAGGGAAAAATCCATCTTCCTACTGTCTTCAGGAGGAGTTCTCAGCATTATATCTCTTTGCACTGTTTTAATTGGAAAGATCTTAACTGTCCAATGATAAGGGGTTGGTTAGATAAATTACGCTACATCTATAAAATGGGGATGTCAGGCAGCCACTAAGAATCGTTCCAAGAAATATTAATATGGAAGAAAAGATGCACTGCCCTGCCAAATGGAAGAAGCAAGCTACAGATGTACAGTATGAAAACATTTTTGAGAAGTGTGCATTTGTGTGTGTATACTTAGGAAAAAGTTTGGAAGGGCATATACTCAAATGCAGCCACAGATATCCCTGGGAGTTATTCTGGATAACTTTCCCTCTTTTTCCTCTCCTGCGTTTTCCAAATTTTAAGATTTGAGCATGTTCCTCTTTGTAATTGGAAAGAAAAAAAAAACAGTTGTTTTAAAGAATGCAAATAGAGAACGTTTAAAAACGTATCTGTTATTTTTTCATTGGAAAACAAGATCATCTTCGCTTGTCATCAGCTCCCAGGACTTTGTAGATGCCTAGTATCTGCTATCATGGGCATTTGCCAAAGGGAGACAAGTTGTGAACTTTCGAAAAGGAAACCCCACTGTACCTCCCAGTTCTGGTGGCGGTGAGGATCACCCCGCTCACTCTGACAGACTCAGCTGCCCGCGACGGCTGGCAAACACTCCACAGTTTTGCCAGAGGCCTTTGAGTTGCATTTGGTGAGACAGCGTTAGCTCTGGATTTGCCTTCTTACTTAGGCTTAGCGTCATGGAACATCAAAGCAGGTTACATCATTGGGGCACTCGGCACTGCCCCCCGCCCCGAGCCCTCGTCCCGTCACTCTTGGATTATCGCAGGCACGTGCTAGCTTGCATCTCCACATCCAGACCCCCTCTCTATCGTCCATCAGAACTCTCTCCCTCAAATGCACTGACTTTGTACTGTCTTCCATCGAGTTCCCAGGAAACCAGGGGTAGAGATGGAGATTTGCTATAGGAAGCTTATTGGGGAAGTGCCTTCAGAATCAACACCAATGGGGAGTACGGGTAGCAGGGCTGAGCAGAGGGGGGAGCTGAACCCTGATGCAGTTGCAACAAAGACCCCAGCTGATCTCACTCTTCCACAGGGAGCTCTTGAGTAGCCTTCAGTGTCGCCCCCAACTGAGGCTTGGGGCTTGGGTTTTTATACTCAGCCTCATCTAATCCAGTTATTGATTGGATGCAAGCTTCAGGGGGCGGTGGGAAGCGAGGTGAGGGGAACATGGCATTGGGTGAGGTTACGCTTTGGTGGAGGAGAGTTCCCTGACAGCAGCTCACCCAAGAGCCTTCCTGGGTCAGCATGTCAGCTGGGGGATGAGTCTTCAGACCTAAAGCTGGGTCTGGGAGACACACCACATGTAGCCCGCAGTTCACAGAAAAGGAAGTGGAAATATTGTCAACATCTGATACCGTCCAGGAGCTGTACCGCTGCGTTGGGTGCTTCACACATACGCTTGCATAGAGTTCTTACAGTAATCCTGCAGGAGGAACGTTATTAGCATCATTTGTGGAGAGATGGAGTGACTTGCGCTAGGCCAGGAGGCTCCGAATGACAGAGAGCTGAGGACCCAGGTCTCTCCTGGACTGTGCTCTTTCCCCTGCATCATCTGCTTCTCCCCCACCCTTATGTGCGTCATCCTGTCTTGCCTTCATCCCCGCAGCACCACAACCATAACAGGACCCTTTCTGTTGCAAATGACAGAGACAAAAATCAATTCAATGACTGTTCAATTGCCTTCTGCAATCCTATTTCTTACCCAGCCTCAAGTTGCACATTCTCTTCCTTAAAGCTTTTGTTCTGTTTTGTTTTCTTTTTTTTTTTTTTGCGTTTGTCTTTCTTTTTAGTTTCTTATTGGGGTAACATTGGTTTATAACATTATATAAGTTTCATGTATCCAACCTTATAATTCTACTTCTATATATGCTACAGTGTGCTCACCGCCAAAACTTTCCATCCATCACCATATGGTTGATTCCCTTTACCCATTTTTCCCTCCCTCCAGCCCCTTCCCCTCTGGGAAACACTGCTCTGTTCTCTGCATCTACCTGTTTGCCTTAAAACTGCTTTGGATTAACTCCATTGATTTTTCAGCACTCCTGCCTCTGCCTTTTCTGAGCTCTGTGGTCTTGGGCCAGTCTTTACCTCTTGGAGCCTTAATTTTCTCATCTGTAGGAAGGGACTAATAGCGCATGTCATGCTAGCTTGTGAGGGATAAGAGGACAATGAAGGGGAACATATATACTGTCTAAAGCCCATTCTGTGCCTTGCACTGTGGCATCAACGTGAGCTAAACTATCGCACACCTGGTGCATTCCCTTACACCCTTAGTGGCGGCACATGCTGTCTTTACCTTCTCTGCCCCTTGGCCGCTAGGAAAAAGACCCAAGCCCAGCCATACAAAGACCTGAGAAAGCGAATGGTGTGTGCCATCCTCAGGCTCCCGGTAAGCAAGTGTGCAGAAGAAAAGCGCAGATTAGAAGCCAGGCTGGTTAGTCCTCGACAGGCCCAGGTTAGCAGGATATACCAAGCTCCCGGGCCTTCATGGAAGACTTCAGAAGGACTCGGCAATGGAGGGTTATAGACGTCTTTATAATCTTAAAACTGGAAGGTTTCTCCCTTTTTCTGTCTCACGGCTTCTTCCTCTTACATGGAGGTATGATTGGCTATTTTTCTATTATACCTGACTTGTGTTCGAGAAACGTTGCTAGGGGTTGTAGTGCCACTAGCCTGTTTTCGTAGCACCTGAGACTTTGGGCACCATGAAGAAAACTTAAACTTGACTTTCCAAAGTTAGAAAATGCTACGTCTGTATGTTTGGGGGAGGGTGTTGGAAACTCCACGTAAGGAAAGTGAGAGCACTTTCCCTTACTCAGTATATACTTCCTTCTTCAGCAAATATTTCTTGAGCACCCACTCAATGCCAGGCACTGTCCTAGTTGTTTGAGATGCACAGAGAGGACAACGGAAGACAATGCCAGCCCTCCAGGAGCTTACAGTCCAGCTAGGGGGATTCCCCGGCCTAGGTCCTTCCTGCCTCAACGTGCTCTTCTGCACCAGGCGTCACCACATGGAGCACGATGCACACCCCACACTTACTTTTTTAGCATGGTAGTCTCTTCAGTTTCCCTTCACAGAAACTTTAAAGTGGTGTTTGAAAGGACAGTGCTAGGAAATTGTTGGGCTAAGGATCTGTTGGAGTGGCGTGACGTGGCCAATGATTGTTTTCTTCTGTTATTGAACTTATTAATACAATTTTTATAATAGATTTTTAAAATTAAATAACAGCTCGCAGAAAAGGAGAACAAGTAAATACTAATAGACCTTTGTCAAGTAGGAAATTGAAAGAAGGCCCAACCGTCAGAGCATAAGAATTGGGTCACAGGTGGGGTCACCAAAGGATCCTGCCTTGTACTTCTGTGGTTCGTAATCTGACTCTGCCTCAGAATCATTGGCCAAACTTTGACAATGCAGATTGCCAGCCCCTCACATTAGAATCTCTGGAATCTTAGGACTTGGTTTTCTACAGAAAGGTGCCCATGGGTGCCAGATACCCTTTATACAGAGCTCTTTCCAGAAGTACCAGAGAGGAGAACTTGTAAAGAAAATGTATGTATGAGTAATAGGTTGAATATTATTTTAGCTTTTGAATTAGTTTACCTTTTAGCAATGATGACAGCAACCATGTTCATAAAAGTGCCTTTTAGCAGCCCCCTAAGTGTGTCATTCCCCTTGTTCTGCCCACTACCCAGCTAGTTAATTACACAAAAATCAGCATTCTCCCCTACACAGTCAGCATACATAATTTCTTGTCCATTGCAACTCAACACCTGGATAACGGCAAGACAGAATTCTAAGTAAAATAAGTTATCTCTGCTCCTGGGCCCTGAAATTCCCCCCACAATCTGTTCTTACATTGGACAACCTAACAGACAATAGAGCTCTCTCAGCAATGGATAGAATGATGTTGGCTAGGCTGGGGGATGAGGGTGGGGGGAAACCTCTTTGAGATTTTCTTATCATCAAGATGGATGGCCTAGTAAATTCAGAGAGATATGCAGAAGGAGGGAGGATGTCTCAGTTTGGGTACTGGGTTAATAATTCATAAGGTGATCTCCCTGTAGCCTTCAGGAAGGACATCCTGTTCCTAATTGCACCCTTATTCCCAGGCAACCAAAAAAAAGTCACCAAATAGCTGGGACCATCACTTCTAATGCAGTATGACTTTGCTACGGTTAGCTTTGGACCACTGGTGCTTAATGTGAAATATATTATTTGGGGAGGAGGGATGCAGCAAAAATATTTATTGAAAGACTGCCATGTGCCAGGGAGTGTGCTAAGAGCCAAATGTGTATTGTCTCGTGTAATTCTTCTAACTGTCCTAGAGAGGAGTGCAAATAACTATAGTTTTGTACAGATGGAGAATCTAACACTCAAAAGTTAAACACCTTTCCCAGAATCGCACACACACAGGGGGTCCCAGAGCTACTGCCACGCCTTCTGACCGTAGTGTTAGGCAACCGCGCCCCTCACTGGCAGCATAGCCTTGTACCCCTGACCTTACTTCCCTGTGCTTCTGTCCCCTCTTCCTCTGAATGGGATGCAGTCTTTGCCTTCAAGGTTGTTCTGACTTTTCAGTAAGACTGTATGTGGAAATGGGACAGACATCCTTGTTTTCAGATATCATCCAGGTTTTTCTTCCTCCTTCCTCATTCTAGCCTCCCTGTTACAGACTGAGTGTTTGTGTCTCCTCCCCCCACACCCTCTAAAATTCATGTATTGAAGCTCTACCTGCCAACGTGATGGTATCGGAAGTGGGGCCTTCGGGAGGTAATTAGGGTTAGATGAGGTCATGAGGGTGGGGCCCCCTTGGTGGGATTAGTGCCCTTATAAGAAGAGGAAGAGAGATCAGAGTTCTCTCACATGCTCTTTCTCTCCACTAAGTGAGGATACAGCAAGAGGGCAGCCATCTGCAAGCCAGAAAGAGGGACCTTACCCAGAACCAAATCTGCCAGCACCTTGATCCTGGACTTCACAGGCTCCAGAACTATGAAAAATCTGTGCCTGTCATATAAGCCACCCAGTGTGTGGTATTGTGTTACAACAGCCTCAGCTAAGACACTTCCTTAGATGTTTAAGTATCTAAAAAAGAGGAGTGAATACTCAGCTTGATATAAGAAATATCTTGATGTTGACCTCTACTAGACAGGAAAATACTGTAACTGTCAAAAGTTAAAAGACTTAAAAGGATCCACAGCCAGACTGCCCACATTAGAAAAAAACAATCTTGGCTCTTGTGTGGGTTTCTGTGGCCATGCTCATTATCTGGGATGAGTGGGGGAGGTAAAGAGAGAACAGTCTTGGGTGTGAAATCTCTTTTGTTTGGCCATTAGCCATCTTTAGTGAACGGCCTGGAGTGGGAGACTGATTACTGATTACGACTCCAGTTGATTCTGTGGGCTCTCTGCCTCAGTGTCATGAAAAATGCTAATTGCCTGCTTCTTTGGGCTCCTGACTTCTGACAGAGAGGCTTGTTTTTGTTGAAGTTTCTGCAAGGTCACTCCCAGTGTGGGACCTCCACGCTGGCGGTGCCTTCTGCTCCAAGACAGGGACGCGGTGTTCTTCCTGACAGCATCCTTGAAGCCTTTGCAAAATGGGGAGTTTACTCGGTGCCCTGGGGACTGTCTCCATTTAAATTCAGAGTTATTTCCCGGGTTATGAGATGAGCAGGTTGTGATGAGGCTGAGAACCGCTCTTCCCTAATGGGATGAAGTGCAGTCAACAGTGAGCTAACTGCAGGTGTGACATTTACTTTATCCCATTAGGACTTCTGTTCCTTGAAGACTTAGTGAATCACACTCATGGAGTGGATTTGAGACAAAGTCTGTACGGAAGGGGTTTGTAGTGACCCTGTACCCTTTCCCAGTGTGATCCAGACTCTGAGAGCCCACTAGCCTCTTTTGAATAAATAAATAAATGCATTCATGTATTGAATTATTCAATACAGCTGAGAACTGTGGGTCCGCTTTATGCCAAGCACCATGCTAGGTTCAGAGAACACGGATGAATCAATCCCTGCCCCCACCCTCAGGGAGCTAACATGTAGAGGAGACAGGCATGAAGACAAAGTCAGTGAGGTGCCCTGGTGTTGTGATAGATGCTGTGAGTGAACTGAGTGAAAATGTGTCTATTTGTTAGGCAAATGCCAGGCTCCGGGGATACCTTGGCTAACAAATCTAACACAGTCCAGGCCTTTCTGGAGCTTACAGAGGAATGAGAAGGAGGAATTTAAACGGATTATTACAAATGAGATTCATTTGTTGCAAGGAGGCAGGGGGATTATCAGGAGAATACTGTGGACACATCTCAGAGGGGACATCCCAGGTAGACCTCTGGGATAGAGAAACCTGGACACATGGCATTGTGCTGAGACCTCAGGTGTCGAAGGGGAGGGGTGAGAGGAGGGGGGAGGATAGGGAAGGGTGGTGACTTCAAGGCCCAAAGAACAACAGGTGTAAAACTGCAGAGCACAGTGTGCTCAGAGCATGGCTTGTTGGAGGATCTGGATGAAGGCCACTGTGGCGGGAATGTGAAAAGTAAAAGGGAGGGTGGTCCAAAATGAAGTTGATGAGTTCAACAGGGACCATATTTATGGGGGCCTTGTAGGATATTTAAGGAGGTTCATTTTAGTTATACAGAAATATACCTATTTTAGAGCTGTATGCTCAAAAATCTTTTACTGATAGAGATGTGATTAAAAAAAAAAAAAAAAAAAGAAAGAAAGAAAAATGCCCTGGAGACCTTCTTCTATGGACTCAGGCAGACCTGGGATTAAATCCTGGCTCTAGTACTTACCGAGGTGAAGCAATTTAAACAACATGACCTCTCTGAATGTCTGGCTCTGGATCTAAAATATGTGGATAGGACCCACATACGATTGCCTTAACAGTAAGCTGAGCTCTACAAAGCACGGCCATGGTTAGAGTCTCTAAATATTAGTTTCAAACGTCATCATAGACGGTTAGCTCTCAGAGATCTCTGGAGAGCATTTTCTCGCTATGAATGCTCATTGGTACATGGGGAGGCTGAGCCTCCAAGAGGATAAATGACTTACACATGATCACATAGGTGAAGGTATAGGAACAGAGACCACGCTTGAATCCAGGCCTCCTTACTTCCCAGCCAGTTACTGCTTTTCTTCCATGGGGTGTGGTTTCCAGTCATAAACCCTGTATCTTCCTCCTTTGGAATTCCAGTCAGTGGTATATTGAAAATTGAGTTCTCAGATTACTTGGAGAGTTTTGGATTAAGATTCCTGACAAAGCATCCCTTATAGTGATTGTTTCATCACTGTTGCTTGTTTATGGAACCTAGTAAAGCCAGTGCACCAGGGCAGAAATCTTCAAACCATTCCGCTTAGGCTCCTTTCCTCTGATGTGAGTAGGAAAGCACTAATGAGGTGGTGCCCCTCAGGCCCTCCCTGTCTCCCAGGCATGTATACCCAGCCAGCCACAAAGGCAACTGAAGAGTGTTTCTCCCCCTTAAGGAGATCCCTTGGAAACATTTAAAAAGAAAGTCTTGGGCTTTTAAGAAAACAAAGAAAACTCTATGAAAACACCTTTGCCGCGTCATGTCTTTTATTATTACTGATTTTTATCCTTTGTGAACTGGTAACATGTTTAAAATATTATTATCAATTTGAAAACCCCAAATCAAAACTTTGTTTTGAAATTCTCATTCTGAGGACCCAGTTTGAGAAATAGCACCTCCAAAGAAGTTTTCTACATAAAAAGGTTGCTGTTCGAACACTTGCTGTTCCTGGTGAGCTTACAGAATTACGAATGTCTGAATCAACTCAGTCTACTGTGTCCCTCCCACTAGGCTCAGAATCTCAATGGGTGGGATTTAGGAATGTGGTTTTTTGTGTCTGTGTGGGATGTGTGTGTGTGTGTGTGTTTTAAACAGGTGATTCTTCATTAAACTAGGATTAGAAAATGACTGCAATAATAATCTATTGACTTTTCCACTAGAATGTAAGCTCCACGACTAGAGGGATATTTATATATTTTGGTCACTGCTGTATCTTTAGCACCTTAGAACTTACAGTGAGCACTCACTAAAAAAAAAAAAAAAAAAAAAATGTAGCAAGAACAGGTGGTGGAGAAACTGGAACCCTCATACTTTGCTTGTGGGATTCTAAACTGTTGGAGCCACTTTGGAAAAACAGCTTGACAGTTCTTCAAAAAGTTAAACAGAGTTACCGTATGACCCAGCAATTTCTCTTCTAGGTGTAATCCTAAGAGAATTGAAGAAATATGGCTATGTGAAAACTGGTACAGAAATGTTCATTGTAGCACTATTCTTAATGGCAAAGAAATAGAAACTGTTTAAATGTCCATCGGCTGTTACGGTATATCCATACAATGGAATATTATTCAGAAAGAAAAAGACGAAGTACTGATACATGCTATTAAATGGAATGATCTTGAAAATGTGATGCTAAGTGAAAGAAGCCAGTCACAAAGGACCACCTATTGTATGATCCCATTTATATGAAATGTAGTTTGCCTCCAGAACAGGCAAGTCTATAGAGACAGAAAGTAGATTAGTGGTTGCCGAGGGCTGGTGGGCTTGGGGAAGATGGGGAATAACTACTAATGTGTACAGGGTTTCTTTCTGGGTTGATGAAAATGTTATGAAATTAGCTAGCAGTGATGGTTGTATAACTCTATGAATGTACTAAAACCACTGAATTGTACACTTTAAAAGAGGGAATTGAATGGTATGGGAATTAAATCTCAATAAAGCTGTTATCTAAAAAAATTCAGGTGATGCCCTTGGCTTTTGGCACTGGTGTCATTTTCTATAAAAATAGGGCTCATGACAGAGACTAACTCAAGAGCAGATGTGAGGGTTAAATAAGAGATTGCATGTAAAACTCTTGGCACAATGACCGGTATCGCAAATGCTCGATAATAGATGATTTTCCTTAAATACGTGACCTTTCTCCTGTCCATCCTGAAGCAGAGGGTCAGTGGTGCTTTCAGCAAAATAGGCTGGGGATTCATGATAACTTAGGATGCATGAAGATTGACACTCTCCCTCACACTCTCAAGTCGTATGTGCCTCTGAAGGAACAGTGTTATGGCTCTGATCTCTGTTCTTTATTTCTTAACTTATATATTTGAGACCTTGCTCAAGATGTGCTCATGAAAAATTACCCTTTTAATGGTGGAGCGTTTAATGAGAAACCGGATTATCTACTGCATAAGTGCCCTTCATACAAATTAGCTTGGCCCTGGGTCCTAATCTAAATTGGGCTCTCTACTTTCCTCTAAATGATCTCATATTTTCTTATTAATCTCTGCCCTCGTTCACCTGATCTGGCTCTGCTTCCTCTTATGAAGCATGTTCCTCAACAGAGCTCTGTGCCCTGACAAATGTTTCTTAACGCTGTCTTTGTATCTGACTTATGGACATTTTTCGGACATGACCTGGAGGCTGGAAGCTGTTTCTTGCATTTTCAAGCCATCTCTCCAATGGAGTTTTAATGCTGCCAGTGTATTAAATGTCAACAGATTTGGGCCAGGTGAGTTTTGGTAGAAGTTTAGATGGGGCTTCACAGGGAAGTCGAATAGATGAGAAGCATCTTGAAGACACAGAACACAAGGCTTGAAGACACAGAACACAAGCAAACCATAAGCCTGGGCTTTGGCATCAGGCAGATCTGGGTTCAGGTCCCACTCAGTGAGTTTGGACAAATTCCTTGGCCTCTCAAACCTTCGATATAGATCCTTGTCTATAAAACCTAAGTAATAGTACCTACCTCTAGGATTATTTCCAGGGCTAAACAAGTTGGTGCATATAATGAGCTTTGTACAGGACATGATAAATCCTACCTGGTATTGTTGTTATACTTAAACTTTGGAGGAAGTTCCAAATAGTGAAAGGGGTGCTATTAATGACTGACATGGTGTCAGGAATTGAAGAGGCAGAGATGGTATTTGCGATAGAATAAGGTAGAGTAAGATAACCTTCCCAAGAAATAGATCAAACCATAGGCCACTCCTACCAAATATTGCATAATAATGCAGGGAGAGGTGACCTGCGGTGCCCACAGCTCGATGTCTGTACGTATAGGGTATATCAGGCAAATGTTCTTCTCTTTGTTGTTAGCCTTAGTCTCTGACATCTGCCCTCACTGATCCCGGAGACTTAATTTTTACATTGATTACACATTCAGACGAATCATCCATGTGTTATATTTGCTTTATGGAAAGTAATTCAAGAAGTTTAATATGCTAAAAGTCCGCAAGGATGCGGTAGAAAAAATACCAAATGGGATTTGGGGACGACAGTTCTAGGCCTAACTATGCAGACGTCCTTCTTTTGTGTTTTCCTGTGCTCAGCTTTGTATCTTCTACGTGCTTCTTTTACTGAGCTGATAACAGGGGCAACAACTACCATTTATAGAAAACTTACCATGTGAATCCATGCTTTGCACATACTATCTTATTTAAGTTACTATTCATAATAACTCCTAAAGTAGATATTTAATCTTCATTCAACAGTTAAGGAAACAGAGGCTTGGCAGATAGTTTAGTTGGCTTACAAGTGAGAGAGCCGTGATTTGAAATGAGGATGTCTGGCTCTAAAGCTTATACCTTCTTACACATCTAGCATGGTGCACTACACATTTTTGTTTGCAGTCATCAAAAACTTGAGCCTCTAGGGGCATAGACTTTGTCTCATTCATCTGTTGCCAGTGAGTAATAGCATCTGGCACAGAAGCGATGCTCAGTAAGGGATGAATGAATAAATGAATGAAATGCAAGCCATGTTTCGTCAGTAGGAAAGCATTATATGATGGTTAGCTATTGCTGTTGGGTTTTTTTCTATTTTAAGTGTGTCCTCAAATAATTCTCAGCCCCACATAATGGAAAGGCCTCAGTTTGTCCATCATGTGGAGAGAAGAAATGGGCTGAATTATCTCCAGTGTCCTCATATCTAAGTGTCAGACTGATGAAAGAAGGCATGATAGAGGAGGTATCAGAAGTTGAAGTTAATGATCTTCCAGGAGGTGAATATCAGAAGCCTTAGGGCATTCCAGGTTTTAAGAACCACATAAGCAATGCCCCAACCTGTGATTGCTTTGATGGGAGTTTGCCAAAGTTAGAGATTTGAATTCCTATTTATTCTTTTTTTTTTTTTTCTAACTATATGAACGTGGACAAGCTATTTGAACTCTGTGACCTTCATCTTTGTCATCTGGGAAATGACTATGGTTGAGTTGTTGTGAAGAGGGGGTAAAGTTTATGAAACATCTCACAAGAAACATGTGCTCAGTTCACAGTAACTTTATTGTCTTCATTTTATGTGGATGTGTTTGAACTTCTGGTTGATGTGTCTCAGCAAAATATTATGCTAATAATGATTGAGAAAACTGTTATGAGGTGTGGGCACACCGTACCAAGAAGTATGGAAGCCTCTTTCTGTACACGCATGAGTTAACAGAAGAGACATTGTAAAATCATTTTTTGATAATTGCCCCCGAGTCACTGCTTGATACAAAGCAATTACTCTGGAGTCTCACTGTAAAACAGCCCATGGAATTGGGTGTAAGGAGGGTCTTGGACCCGGGCCAAAGTCATATTAAATGCTGGAAATGCCGGAGAGGCTCAGGGTTAATACTATTCTAACAAGAATGTCAGACATAAACTCCTAGTGGGTGATGATCGTTTGTTGATGACCTAGTGTGTATCAAAATCCGTATTGGCTACTTTATACGTGTCATCATGTTTATTTATCTTAATGCCCCTTTGGGATTGGTTATTTTTAACTCTTTTTTTTTTTTTTTTTTTCTGCCTGAGAAAATGGAGTCTCAGAGAGAACTGTGTAATCTGCCTGAGGATTTAAAAGGATAGAGCCAGAATTTGCATACAGGAGTCTTACCATTCTGTTGTCCGTGGTCTAATGATTTGACTTTCATAGCATGTAGGTGAACCAGAGAACCAGTCTCGGAGCTGTGGATAGTTAAAGCCAGTGGGGCCTGAACACCTACCTATCTGAATCCTGCATTTCTCTCTTTCTAGGTCAGGATCGCAGTGAAGCCACTTTGATAAAGAGGTTTAAAGGTGAAGGGGTCCGGTACAAGGCCAAACTGATCGGGATTGATGAGGTTTCCGCAGCTCGGGGAGACAAGTTATGCCAAGACTCCATGATGAAACTCAAGGTACTGCGCAAGCATTTTCATTTAAATAGTGTGGGTTTGATTATGACCGAGAGGAAGGAATGATTATAGTCATTCTGGTAGACATATTTTTTTATTCATATACTGGTATATTACTTGGTGCACTGATGACTCACTGCATTTATTTATTGGGAGGACGTGTCAGTCATTTAGCAAATGTTTGTTGAGCATCTCCTACGTGGAGGTATTTTGCTAGCCCCTGTTGTACAGTTTTTGAGCGTATCACGTGTTATTCAATTGTGTCTTCACTGTGCGACGCCTGCAAAAATAAAAGTACAAAATCATCAAATTGTGCTGTCACTCAGATTTTATAAATTTTCTACTTGATTTCTGAATAAATTTTATATATTTCACCATATGATGAATATGGTAAAAGATGATATATTAATAAAAAAGCTGATTTTATTCATTCTTGAAATTTCTATTAATGTCCCCCACACACTTTAAAGGGAAAATGTTATAAAAAGTGATATGTAACTAGACATTGACATTTGGTGGTATCACGAAGAGATTCATGATTTTAAATGCTTTAAAGAAGGCTTTTCATTGAGAAAACTAAGAAAGAAATTGAGAAGAATTTTAATATGCAAAATAAGACAATTATGTTATTAAATAGCCTTTAAAAACATACAAAATTGAACATTGTTTGTTCCCAGATTCTGGTCTCCGTGTAGTCTGTGTCTCTTTTTTAAAAAAGTAATATAAAATATTAGAAAAACAGATGATTTAACAAGAAGTTTACAAGCTATCTTATGCATTTAAGACCTATAATTTAATTATTTTCCTGATTATAGAATTCAAAAAATGCTCATTGTAAAAATTTTGAAAGTACAGAAAAGTATGAGGGAAAATTAAACTTACCCACAGTCCCACCACAAAAAGAAAAATCAGTATCGGCATTTTTGTGTGTAACTAACACTCTCTCTTTGTATTTTTATATACATTTGTGTATATGTATATGAATCATACACATATATGTAGTGTAATTGGAATTACTATTTATAGTTTCATATCTTGTTTTCTTTCTCCCTAATAATATATCATGAGCATTTTTTCTTATCTTCTAATAGTCCCTGAGGATACAACTTGGTCAATGTAATTTTTTTTAATGTAAGAAAAAGGGAAGAAAAGAAAAGGAAAGAAAAAAGAAAAGAAGGCTGGCCAAGTGCCTACTAATATTAAATGAGACAGTATCTATAAAACACCCTCTGCATTGCCTTTTCTTTGATAGATGCTTAATAAAGCACAGGTATTAATTTTTTTTATACTGTACACATTTTCTCAACTGTTTAACATGTATATTAGATGCTAAGACTCCCTGTAGTATAGCTGTAGGAATCATTCTTTTTAAAAACTCTTAATTTTCTAAACTGTGTATCATTACTTTCTTTTTTTTTCTTTTAGCTGTTACACAGCAAACTTTATTTTAATAGTTATGAATCTACTACAAGGCATACTAGAAAAAAGTATAGAAGACATTAAAATCATGAGTTCACAGATTGTCTCCTTGGAAGAGGTTAATGTATCCTTTTATAAAAAAGAATTAAGCGGGACTTCCCTGGTGGTGCAGTGGATAAGACTCCACGCTCCCAATGCAGGGGGCCTGGGTTTGATCCCCGGTCAGGGAACTAGATCCCACGTGCATGCTGCAACTAAGACCTGATGCAACCAAATAAATAAATATTAAAATAATAAATAAAAATAAAATAATAATTAAGCAATGTTATAAGATTTTAGGACAGTCCAGTAATGAGCCCCCTTCTTCTGCCAAGTTCAAGTCTGAGTGATGAATACACAAAGGAGTCCAACAGGAAGAATTCTAAATTCCAGCTTCATGACTGATAAATGCTGCTCTGGAGGATGTGACGTAGACACACAGCCACAGGGCATCCTTGAAAGAGATAGGCCATTCCACTTGTTTTGTGGGGTAGTTGGATAACTTCAGCGTTCCATGTTCACCCACCCTTACCCCTGCTCTGCCCCAGATTCACGCATGAGATCAGACCAGAACGCAACCTCTCTACCAGCGCGTAGATTGCAGAGAGAGAACCCAGAAAGACTGAGCCAAGGAGACCCTAGTCAAGAATGGGGATAAAGGCCTGCATCTTGATTCTTGCTGAAGTTGCTCCTTACTGAGTATGAGGCCAGGCAAATGGAGATTTGCTTTTGACAAATATTAATTGAAAGACATCAAGAAACTCTCCAGTGGCCTGGTTCTCACCCAGAGCCACAAGTCTGCTGAGAACAAGAAAGAGGCTGGTGCGTCTTCCCGTAGCATCCTGGTAGATAGCGTTCACCAGGCATGGGTCACAGAGCACCTCACTGACAGCTGCCTTCATAGAAGCATGGAGGTCTCAGCGTATGTGAGACAGGAGTTGGCCTGTGTGCCCTGAAGTTCTCCCTCAGGATTAACACTGGGCCAGGCTAGCTGTACCAGGCCTGGCCAGGATTGCCGACCTTGGCGTGTGTGTGTGGTGGTGGTGGGGGGGGGGTGTTACCTGCAGTGAAGTACCCCATCTGTTGTCACCCCTTATAACTGTGAGGTCCCCAAAGCCCTGGAGAGTTGGTCCAACCATAACACGCTCCTGTCAAATGCTCTGAACTTGTTGACGGTTCTTGGTTCCCAGACAATTGTCTTTCGTTATCTGCAAGTTGCAGAGCAGAATGTTGACATTTCTGCTCCCCGTAGTGTTTCTTTAAGAAACACAGAAACATAAACGATCGATTCTCCATTTGGCCACTTGCCCAGGAAGGAAAGACAAAGAAGTACAAAACGCCTGTTAGCCTTGCAAAAGGCCCACTTGTTCATGTCAGGCCATAGGAGAAAAATTTTTTTTTAATCTGTTTTTCTTTGCTAGGCTTTCTGAAGCTGGTGCCTCTTCCTGTTTTAGAGAGTTTTCTCTTGGATTATAGAGATTTAAGAGGGGATTCATGATGTGAGTATGGATGAGCCATTGCCTGTCCACCAGCGAAGCCTCATTGTCATTGTATTTTAATTTAGTCAACAACGCACTTTTACATATATTATCTCTTTCGCTCTTATGAGGTAGCTGTTAGCTTCCCTTCTTTGTAAATAAGAAATCTGAGGCTCACGGAAGTTATAGGATTTGCCCCAGAACCTTCATTTCATCTGGGATAAGCCCAGAATTCAAGCCTGTATCTCCAGATGCCCAGTGTTTGATAAGATATAGTTTAGTGCTTCTTTCTATTCTGTTTTGTATCTGCGTTGAATCTATCCTGGTTCCCCAACTAGAGTTTAAGCTCCTACCAGTAAGCTACATAGCCCCACATCATTGACTTCCAAAGCAGTCAACTTTCAGAGGTATCGGGCAAAATGGTGGTGGTTGAAGCTATGGGAGAGATGGGCTGATTACAGAGCCCTAAGTAAATCTATTAGTCAGGGTCCTGTAAGAAACACCCAGCCCGACTAGGTCAGTTGAGGATACTTTAATGCAGGAGCGACATACAAAGGTTAGGCAAGGTTAAGGTAGCAAACAAGAGCTGGTGAGGCACTGGAACTAAAAACAGTGGGAAGCTGTTACCATCTCAGGATGAGATCTATTTACTGGTACCCAGGGAGGGCGAGATTGCAGACAAAGTCCCTTCCCTCGCCAAGCGAGATTGTAGAACAAGGATGGGAAGGAGGCTGGATGAAATACCCTGACCTCTCTCCTTCCACCCTCTGGTCTCCCGTCTATGCCTTCCTGGGTGGCATGCAGAGGGCAGGAAGCTCAGAGGACCAGGCAATGCAGACCACGGGGGCCAGTCTCTGGGCACAAAGCAGGGTGGAGGAGGATGTTTGTATTCTCCTTCTTACCTCAGAAAAGTGAAACTTAGGATGAGTTTTCCCCCAAAGATCTACAACTGATAACCAGTAGGGCTGAGATTGGAGACCAGGTTTAGTTCATGGAGCTTTCTGGAATAGCATTCTAGGTTTTCAGCTATTCAGATTGCACACCTGCTTGACGTGTTCCCTGGAGATCACAGTCATCCCATCGTGTGCATACACCCTGCTGGGTGAGGTTTCTCAGAGTCCTTTCCTGTGCATCGTCTTATTGGATTCTCACGGCAACCCCTGAGCTGGACAGGGCAGGCTATCAACCCTGCCTGGCGTGCCTGACCCCTTCCCTGTGTATAAAATCCTCCAGCAAGATGCTGCCTCTGTGTGACTCCCTTAGGGACACCTGCATCAGTCACTCCATACAGTGCCCAGCACATGGCATTGCTTCACAGAATCAGTATTACTATTAGAGGTGATGGTCACAGTCATTTGCTGAGCTCTCCTTGCACGCTGCACCCCATGCTAGGTGCGGTATGTGCATGCTTCACTCTTAGGAAGTATTCTCATTTTAGAGTTCTCCTTCACTAGTGAGTTTGGAAGCTGGTGGTTCCACCTTTTTTTCATCCATGCCTCCCCAAAGAGCCCTTCCAGAGGGTTATAATAGAAGCACGCCTAACACTGGAATTCGAAAGGTCACTGTTTGAATTCCCTCTATATGTCTTCTTAGTTCCTTGAGGTTTTGGGGTGTTCACTTGGCCCCCCGATCTTATGTTTGGTCATTTGTAAAATAAGGGAGATAATTTTTCCTTCCCAGGAATGTGGGATGGGCTGAATTACATGACGTATAAGAGAACTCCTACCATTTGGTAGGTACCCAAGAAAACATCTGACTCCTTCATTTCCAGGGGGCCAGCAGTGACTTTGTAGGTCAGGTGGCTAATATTAGGCACAGAAACCCCAAAAGACACCTACATCCATATCTTCCGATTCCCCAGCCAGCCCTGTCCCTTGGCCCTTTGTCAGTTCTACATAACAGCACTGAATCATCTGTGGGGAGGTGAGCCCCTGCCGTGTGCTGTCTGGTGGCAGGCTTGCTTGGACTTCATGCAGTTTTTCAGGGCTTAACTCAGGGTCCTGTCTCTCAACATGCCTGATGAAACTGGAGTTTTATTTCCCCAAGGATCACACCATGTGGATCATCCTTCTCTCTTGCATTTGTCCTGGGAAGCTGTACCTTCAGCAGCCCCAAGCAGAAGTGCTCCTGAAACATGCACGCTGGCTCCTTCCATCCCTCTTTACCTGCAGCCACCTTCTGCCAGGGAGTTCTTTGATAGCCACTTGGTCAGCATCACTATGTGCTGGGAATTAGCACAATTTGATGTTGTGGTAATTCTAAGAGCTAGGGGTTGTTAGGACCATCTTGGAGATGGGGACATTAAAGCTACTCTTCTTGGGGCTTCCCTGGTGGCGCAGCGGTTGAGAGCCCGCCTGCCGATGCAGGGGACACGGGTTCGTGCCCCGGTCCAGGAAGATTCCACATGCCGTGAAGCGGCTAGGCCCGTGAGCCATGGCCGCTGAGCCTGCACGTCCGAAGCCTGTGCTCCGCAACGGGAGAGGCCACAACAGTGAGAGGCCCGCGTTGCGCAAAAAAACAAAAAGCTACTCTTCTTGACCAAAGGTGCAAGCCTCTCCCCACCACAAGCTGTTATGTCTTCATGTTGGGAGGACTTAAACAAGAAAGAGAGGCTCCCTTCCCTTTGACACAGTCCTTCCAATGCTTCTATTTATAATGGGGCTTCCATTATGAAGCCCCATTATGGGGGCTTCCATTATGAAGCTTCCATTATGGCGCTACTTCTTGTTCTCTCTTTTGCATAAGCCTGGATAGTGAAGTTGAAGGTTGGGCTGTGTAGGAATGGCAGCATCAGTTATTTTACTCCAAATCCAGCCAGGAACACAGATTTCAAATCAAGTTTTCATAGGTTCAAAGCCTGGCTTGTTCATTACCCAAGTGAGGGGAAAGTCACTTCACTTTTTTGAGTGCTTTTTTTATTCCAGGCTCCGTTCTCGACACTGGGCACGTAGAATGAATAAAACAAAGTTCTGTGCCCCGTTGAGCTTTTGTTCTGTTGGGCAAAGGCAGACAGTCAACAAATGAACATACAATATGCCAGTGGGTACGACGAGGAAAAAAGATGCAGGGGGAAAGAATGGGATGCAGCTTGGTGTGGAGAGTGGAGGGGTCAGAGGCTGTATCTTTGATCAGGTGACATTGAAGAGAAATAAGAACTATCCCTGGGATTGCAAAGACATACTTTGACCCTTCTCCCATGTCCTTAAAACCATCCCTGAGTGAATTTATGGGAAAGCACACAGCACGCTGAGGAATCTAGAAACCTTTGAACAAGAGGAAGGGTTAAAGAGACAGGAGACTTCGCTTTGGGGGTGAGTCACTCTCTTTAACTATTTAGAGGGCAGTCATTGGAGGAGGAATCTTATGTCAGTGAGTACTATCCCTGAAGGGTCAAGAGAGGAACACTGGGTAGGATTACCGGAAAGAGATCTGGGGTCGCTAGAAAGAAGACACACGTAAAGGAATAATAACTGACCCCTGCACCAAGAGTCTTGAGAGTGGACCTGTGGTCTCAGCTTTTTCACCAGCTCTCTGTACCATCTTGGGGCTGTCCACCCAGCCTTTCAGACATCAGTTTTCTCATCTGTTGGTAGAGAAATTTGGACTGATTAGTTTGAAGGTTTTCTCTGATTTCAACATTTTGTACATCCACATGTCAGAGGTGCTTGAGAATGAATGGGAGGCTCCTGAGGGAGTGAATTTCCTACTGCTAGGTACCAAACAGGAGCTGGACCTCGAACGCTAAGAGACAGTCATTCATTTACTAGAAGAAATTAATTTTTATGGCATCCCTACAGTGTACCAGGTGTTGTGCTAGGTACTTTTCCATAAGTTTTCATTTAATTCTCTCAAACATGCGAGAGAAGTATTTACACTTGAGAAAGTAGAGTTGAGGGTTAAGTCATTTGTCCAAGATCACAGCCAGGAGTATAATCCAGATGTTTCCATTCCGCAGACTATTTCCAGTACCCAAAGGGAGGATAATCACACAGCCTCAGGAGAATGCCCTTTCCTTGTGCTTTGTGGTCATAGCTCTCACTCTATTTGCTGAGACTGAGGTTGAGAGCATGTTGTTCTCAGAACAGCACAAAGGACTTTGGGAAGTATGAAATCATGATTATTTTAGACTTTTCTGGTGGCGCAGCGGTTGAGAGCCTGCCTGCCGATGCAGGGGACATGGGTTCGTGCCCCCGTCCGGGAAGATCCCACATGCCGCGGAGCGGCTGGGCCCCTGAGCCGTGGCCGCTGAGCCTGCGCGTCCGGAGCCTGTGCTCCGCAACGGGAGAGGCCCGCGTACCGCAAAAAAA
>NW_020174369.1:1776732-1792671 GCF_003031525.2 Neophocaena asiaeorientalis asiaeorientalis | reverse complement strand
AAAAAAAAAAAAAAAAAAAAAAAAAAAAAGCAAGTGTCTTTACTCTTAACTTGCATAATATCAACTTTGGCGAGGACTCTTGATAGCACATTCATGTAACAATAATTTCCTGAGTGTCTCCTGACCTTCAGGGACTGTCCTGGGTACGAGGAAGAGAGCAGTGAGCAGAGTAACATACCTACCTTTTGTGACACCTATCTTCTAATTGACTCATACACATATCTTCAGTTTACAAAAAATTTGGAAAAGTGGGGAAACAGATTTTTGAGAAGTGGAATGCACTTGGTAGGTACTTTCCTCGAAAGCACAGGAATGATTGGAAAAATGGTAGAAGAACATACAAAATGTGTGGGTAAAAACTGCAAACCTTAGACATACGACCATCACATTTTTCCAAACAAAATTGAGACATGCAGTCTGGCAATATTTTTTCTTTTCTTTCTGATCTCTAAAATTAATTCATATGAAAACTTTTCCCAGAAATATAAAATTAAAATCACATTTAGGAATGTATTCCACGACTCATCTTTATTTAAAAGGTTAAAACCATATCTAATACAAAACCCAGCAAAGATTTTAACAAGAGGACCATATTCTGTTTATCCTGGGGTCTCGAATTCTGAACTGAGCATCTAGGCACAAAGTAGAGACTCTATAAATCTTGGTTCGTCCAATGAATACATGTTCAAATATCTATTTCTACAGTTTTCGAGCAGTGAGGACAAGCATTACCCTAAAACATCAAGAAAATGCAAGCCCGTCGGGGAAGGCAGCATGGAAGTGGGGAGGGAATGGAGTGTGCATGATTGGTGGCTTCGGTTCATGATATCTGACATGCCTTTGCTTTGGGACTGGAGGGAATTTTCAAATGAAAACACTAAAGTAAAAACCACATCCTTCCTTTCAACAGGGCGTTGTTGCTGGCGCTCGTTCCAAAGGAGAACACAAACAGAAAATCTTTTTAACCATCTCCTTTGGAGGAATCAAAATCTTTGATGAGAAGACAGGGGTAAGTAAAAGAATAACATGGCATGGTGAAGTTGAATCCACTGACAGATGTGCCCTTAAAAGCCTCTACTCTCTGGGCAGGGATATCAAACAAGCATAAAAACAGATAAAGCAACTGACAAACTTGATCAACTGTGATTGTCCATCAGAGGGAGGCTCTTTCCTGACTTGGTCACAGTGTGACTGCACCAACACAGTGTGACTGTGTTTCTTGCAGTGTAATTGGGATAAAAGTGTCACACAGTCCTGGTAATGCAATAGGGAGATTGATGTGCTTTGAAGAGCGGTGGGTAATGTGACAGTTTAAGTTAAATTTCTTTGTGTGCCGGCAGCTTTAATGACATGCATCCTAGAGGGAGACGCACGGGGGTCAGTTGACTTGGTCAAAGCATCCAGACTCTCTTGAGTTGAACCTGTGGCACCTTGCAGTTGCTGTCGTCAAAAAGAATAAATGGAGTTTTCAATCTTGAAAAAACTCTATCACTGCATGATCAGGAAATGTAAGGGCTGATCTGTTTGTTAAACCCACTGAAGTAGTGGTTTGTATTTTCATCAACCTCCCAGCAGCAGTTAGCTCCCAGCTTCATCCCCAGGACTTGCCTTGCATTGTTGGCCTTGTTCATTGATGGTAAGGGAAAAACAGAAAAGCGTTCTGTTCTTTGATCTGTTTTGTCCAGAGAGCAAGAGTCAAGTGGACATGTTTTGCTTTTATTCATTCAATGCTTTATGTAGCTTCTAACACACCTCCGCCTATGTCACCTCCTTTGAACTTCACGGGTAATTTGTCAAGTACTGTATAAGCAGTACTCAACCAGCCAAGTTACCTAACCTTGTCGTTTTGCATTATAATTTCCTCGCCTTTGTTTTGACTCATATTAGGATAGCAGTGGGTAGTAGGATGATAATTTAACAGTAAAAAATGGATTTTCTTGAAGAAAAGTTATTCCTGAATAATAATAGCACAGACATTTGTACACCCATGTTCATAGAAGCATTATTCACAATGGCCAAAAGGTAGAAGCAACCCAACTGTCCATCTGTGGATGAATGGATAGACAAAATATGGTGTGTGTGTGTGTGTGTAATGGAATATTATGAAGCGGTAAAAAGGAAGTTCTGACCTGTGCTACAACATGGAAGACGTTATGCAAAGTAAAAAAAGCCTGTCACACATAGACAAATTCAGTAGGATTCCACTTAAATGAGGTATCCAGAGGAGTCAAATTCACAGAGACAGAACGTAGAATGGTGGTTGACTGGGCCTGGGGGGAGGGGTGATAAAGAGTTAGTGTTTAATGAGTACAGAGTTAAACGTCTGGGGAGAGGGCAACAGTGCTGGTGATGGATGGCTGTGACGGCTGTTCAACAATATGAACGTACTTTATGCCACTGAACTGTGCACTTAAAAATGGTTATAATGGTAAATTTTATGTTATGTATGTATTACCACAATAAGAAAATCTAGTAGTAATAATTACCGTTTGTTGAGTACATACTAGGTACATGTTAGTCACTTTGCGTACATTATTCAGTTTTGTCCTCAGAAGGGTCCTATGAGAGAGTAATAATAACAGGTCACTGCGTCAAGCACATAGTATGTTCCAGTCATTGTTGTACGCCCTTTAGAAGTACCAATCCATTTAATCCTTACAACAACCCTGTGAGTAGATAGTGTTGTTATCTCCATTTTATAGTTGAAGATATTAAGGAGAGAAAAGGGTAAGCCTCTTCTGCTTTAATAAAAGTATGGTTTCTAAAATCAGGGAAGATTTTCCTTTTCCTGGGCAGACTATCGTTTGGAGACCTGTGCTCAGTTCTGAACCTCACATTTTAGAAAAGATATAATCGAATCAAAGTATATCCTGATGAGGGGACCAGGGCAGTTGGGGGACTGAATACTATGCTGGGCCAACACTTCTGAACACAGATGTGGCCACGTGGGATCCTGGCTAACACACAGGAGGCAGAGAGCTTTGGGCTTGTAGAAACTTGGAGGATATCATTGACCCCTTAGCATCCTTCATGGTAGGGATCCAAGGAGCGTGGATCAAGCCTACCTGAGAGATGCTTTCACAAGGATTTATATGCCCAATATAAGTCATGATCTCTAGTCTCTTCCCAAGTCCATGCCTGCCCATCACATGACACTGGCATCACCAAAGGGACTGGAGTAAAGCAGAGTATCAGATACTTTCTTTTGTCTAGGGCCGTGTGTTTGGCTTTGCTATTCCATCATGTACCCTACCATCAAATAGTTCTCATCACCAAACTTTAACTAATGAGAAGAGGTAGTTTATATTCTTTACCTTTCTCTAAATCCTCACGCAAGGATGGCTAACGTGGCCCCAAAGAAAGATACCACCAAACCTTATAATCTGATTTTTCTGATTCTTTATCTGGACACAAAGAGAAGAGCAGTAAAGTCATTATTTCAGCTCAAAGCCATTTGGCTTTGTTGAAAAAAAATGTCATCTCCTAGTGGAGAATCGGGGTGAAGGCAGAGTTAAATGTTTTCTGTCTGGCTTCGTCTGCTCCAGTTCTGTTTGATTAACCTTAGGCCCTGTATCATTGGGCTTCTGCTACCCTAGCTTGTTAATTTGTCTCAACACAAGCCTGGGGAAAAGTGGTGGAGAGAATCGAACATTTAAGCCTGAACTAGAGAGGATGGTGGGAGCAAGGCCCTCCATATTAATAGCGTTCATCTCTCCAAAGAGTTGTCTAGTAGAAAAAGAAGCTGACTTGTTCTGTGTGACTCGAGGGACAGAACCGAGACCAGGTGATAGAAGTTTCTAGGAAGCAGTTTCAGTTTATGAGGAAGAAGAATTTCCTGCGAGTCAGAGCTGTTCAGCATGTAGATGGACCACCTTCTGTGCAAGGGAGTTCACCAGCCCTAGGAGGATTCATGCAACAGTCATGTTATGGGGATATTTTAGAAGGAAGTCAAGTAGAAGGTGAGATGTTGACCAAAGTCACATCTTTGGGGAATCACCAAAGTTGATTCCCCAGACTCGTTTAATAGTCTGTTTCTCCCTTAAAGTCAACCCTGTCGATGTGATTTATCTTCAGATAAATGGAGGTTTTTCAAAACCTCCATTGGAGATTATGAGCAGGAACAGTTTACTGAACCTTTGTCGTTGCACAGCAGGGAACCGGCTGAATTATGCAGGATAAGAGTCTAAGTGAAGTGTTTTGTCCTACATATCAAAGAAATGGAAAACGAGGTCTTTGTCATTTGGAATGACAAATTTTAGTTGTTTATCATGTCTAAAGTATTCCTGCTCAAGCTTGGCTGCACTATTTTTTTCAAAACCCAGAAAAGAAACATTAGCAGAACGTGACAATAGCTACAATTTTAAAAATCCAAAAGCTGTCAGAAGCGTTTTGATCCCAATTAAAGAGACCCTTTGCAGCAATTTACACCTTGTCTTGAATTTCAAAGGGTTCTTGATCCCAAACCTTATGTGAGTAAATTTTATTAGTAGTATGTTGCAGGAAATAAATCAATAACAAAAGCTGTTCATATGTTCAGATATCTAGGTATTGCTAATATGTCAAAAGGATCAGTGAGAATGCAGAATATGTCATAAATGAACTCACTGTTACTAGTAATAGTAGGAGTGGTAGCCGTAGCAGGAGTAGAAATGGTTTCATGTCAGTATGTTATTAGGTCCTCAAATCAGACCAGTGGACACCAAGGCAGGAGTGATGTCATCTTCATTTCACAAATAAGGAAACTGAGAGTCTGGGAGTGTTCCTGACTTGGCTGGAGACTCAGATCAGACCTTCCGACCCCAAATCCTATGTCTTTCCAGGGAAACTCACTAGCTTTCTTCTCTCCCCACTTATAATTTTATTCCATAGAATTATTATAATTTGTGTCATTAAAAAATCAGAAATATTGGGACTTCCCTGGTGGCTCAGTGGTTAAGAATCTACCTGCCAATGCAGGGGACACAGGTTTGAGCCCTGGTCCGGGAAGATCACACATGCCGCGGAGCAACTAAGACTGTGCACCACAACTAGTGAGCCTGTGCTCTAGAACCCATGAGCCACAACTACTGAGCCCGCATGCCGCAACTACTGAAGCCACGCGCCTAGAGCCCGTGCTCCGCAACAAAGAGAAGCCACTGCAATGAGAAGCCCACACACCGCAACAAAGAGTAGCCCCCGCTCACCGCAACTAGAGAAAGCCCGTGCGCGGCAACAAAGACCCAACACAGCCAAGAATAAATAAATAAATGTTTAAAAATCATAAATATTACAGGAGCCTAAAGATGAGTCTGTTTCTCAGGATAGAGGGCAGTGGTCTGTATCATCTTTTCCAGATAATGCAACATCTTGTTGCCACAATCACAGATGGATTTTGCTTGTTCATTTATTTTAGCCAGCACTGATTGGCACTTTATTTGCACCATTCTAAGTACATTATAGCAATTCTATGAAGTAAATGCTATTATCATCACCATTTTACAGATGAGAAAACTGAGGTCCAAATAATTAATTACACAGCTCTCAAGTGGCAGAGCTGAGATTCAAACCCAGGTAGTCTCGTCCAGAGTACTTAATGCTAGTAATATATCACACCTTCCTTAGTGTGTTTGGGCTGCTATAACAAAAATACTATAAACTAGGTGGCTTATAAACAGCAAATGTTTATTTCACAGTCCTAGAGGCTGGAAAGTCCAGGATCATAGCCCCAGGATTTGGTGTCTGGTGAGTGCCCACTTCCTCATAGATGGTGCCTTTTTCTGTGTCCTCTTATGGTGCAAGGGGGAGAGGGGGAGGATGCTTACTAGGGCCTCTTTTATAAGGCCACTAATCCCATGTATAAGGGCTCCACCCTCATGACCTAATAAGCTCTCAAAGGCCCCACCTCCTAATACCATCACCTTGAGGGTTAGAATTTCAGCATATGAAATTTGAGGGGATATAAACATTTCAGACCATAGCAATATCAAAGTTTATAAACGATTTCCTTTTATACGTATTAGAGCAGATTGAATATTATCCCTGTCTTACTGTCACCGTTATTCACTTTCATTTTAATGAGCTTTCCTGAGTGAAGATAAAAGGGGTGGAGTTACAACTGGGACTGTCTTGTGGATAGAATGTCGGCAGTGTAACCGGTACACGGTCAGGCAAGAGCATATCGGATGCCTGTCTTACGCCACGTGAGTATCTGTTTCCTGAGGATTCAAAGATGAAGAAGATGTGTCCTTGCCCCTGAGGTGTTCACAGTCTGGTGGCGAAACCAGACTCACAAAATGAACTAACAGCTGCTGAGACACAGGTGTGAATGGAGTTGTCGGTACTCAGGGGATGGAGACCGAGCTTTGCCTGAAAGAGTCAGGGGTTTTCACAGAAAAGGGCACACTGACTTGGCAGTGGAGGAGTGAGTTGGAGAGGACCAGGTAAACGAAACGAGTCAGGGAAGAGAAAAACGTATTTCTAAATGCACAAATGTCTAAAGGAGAAAGATACGTGTGTGTGTTCATTTTTCCCTTCAGGAAATATTTATTGAACACGTCTGTCAACACACATATGAACGAGGCTGTATCTTTTTGTTCATCACTGTTATCTATCTGGTTAGCACGTGATGTCCACATAGTAGGTGCTCAGTAGTACTTATTGCACAGAAAATAAGATGACTTAGTGATTACGACTCAGCAAATGTACACAGAAAAACTAGGGCATAGAAGGGGAGAGGTGGAGAGTGGCCCAGGATTGAATATTGTCCCTTATAATAGAGGGGTAATGATGTTTTAACTGTAATGGCTGCACTTACATTTCACGGCTGATTTAATAATTTATTCTTCAGTGAAAACCAGATATCACCTTATTCGTGTCTCTTCAAAAACAGGACTGTTCTTCCTTTATTTCTAACTAGGTATTTTGAGTGGACTTGGGGAGAGCAGCTGAGGTGGAGCAAAGGAAACTGGTCCTAGGGAGGGAGACAGGTAGGAAGATGAAGGCGTTGCAGAGCTGAATGTTGGGACCTGGGACACCCCTGTCATCCTGAGAGCCATTGAAGCAGTACATAGGACTCTCACAAGGTGACTAGCCTATAAGCAGGACCGTCTATAGCAGGCTTTTGTGGATTCTGTCTCATTGGACACCCAACAATTCTTGGAGGTTTTATTACCCCTTTTTACAGATGAGCCATCTAAGGTACAAGTAGGGTGAGTGGCTTGCCCGAGGCTACTATGAGTAGCAAGAATTGCATTCAAATTCACATTTATAACTCCTAAGCTTGTTTTGTTTCTTTTACTCCAGAGATTCTCCACTTGACTGGTTCTATCCCCAGAAGGGGCTGCTTTGGAACTTAATGTAGGCATTTTGGGTGGTCACGACTTTTGGGGAAGGGGGTGGTGATGCAGGAATTTACTAGGGGCAAGGATGCTAGCCACTCTGCAATGTACAGGACATTCACACACAACACGAATGTTTCCTGTGCCATATGACTTTAAATGTCTTATCACACATTCACGTAGATGAAAAACCTGTTTATAATTACCTGAATCTAAAACCTAACTCTACTTTATCTATAAAAAAAGTGATTTTGTACAATATTCATAGTAGTGAGTTTTCCAGAAATGCAGCTAAACAGAGAGAAAGATGTGCTTTGTTCTGTTGAAACCTCATCAAGAGTTGGTCATCACTTTGGAAAACCACTCCCCTGTGATGCTTTTCATATTTGAGTCACCAACAGGGCACTACTCCATCAGTTTCATGTATAGCTATCATGTTCACCATAACTGGACTTATATGGCGCATCTTTAAAAATGTCAAATATAAAGGGAAGAGTTGAATGATCTCTTAAAACTGAATTTATTATAAGAAAAGCACAAACATAAGACAGTGTCATTATGTTCTAGTGTAGTTGTAACTAAGCCTTTATATGTAGAAATTCATATTATTTTTAATTAGAAATCATCTTCTTTTATTTCTCCTTTATAAGTAGGATATTTTGACTTGCTTAAACTTCATGTGTACAGGTAGATTATATAATCATTTCCAGATAATAAAAGAATTACAAAATATTGGTTTATAAGAAGGAGGTGTTGGGTCAGATAAAGTTAAGAATCCCTGTCTAGACCATGCTGCCATTTTCATTGGTTCATTCATTCATTCATTCCACAAATGCTTATTGAGTGAAAGGGATATTCTACGTGATGGATAGGGATGAACTAGCCTGAAACCTTTTCTTCAAGGAACCTACAACCTAGGAGGCAAGACCTATGTATATAACTAAAAACTCAAAGCAAGAATAACAATATGATAAGAGAAAAATATAAAATTATCATGAGAGTTCAAAAGAAGAAATGGGGCTTCCCTGGTGGCGCAGTGGTTGAGAGTCCGCCTGCCGATGCAGGGGACACGGGTTCGTGCCCCGGTCCAGGAAGATCCCGCATGCCACGGAGCGGCTGGGCCCGTGAGCCATGGCCGCTGAGCCTGCGCGTCCGGAGCCTGTGCTCCGCAACGGGAGAGGCCGCGACAGTGAGAGGCCCGCGTACCGCAAAAAAAAATGTTAAAAAAAAAAAAAAAAAAAGAAAAGATTTCTTCCATCTGAAAAGAAATATGGAATGATTTAGGAACAAAGGGCTGAACTTTGAAGGATGGGCAGGGTTTCAAGTGAGAGATATAAGAGGACCAGTATCCAGGCAAAGGGAATTATGGGGAGTGTTTACTAAGGCCCTAAAGTGAGAAAGTCATGAAGAAGGGCAGGTGTGGGGAAGAGTTGAGATGTCTGGATATTCTGGATTGGAGGATGTGTGATTGCTATCAGTGAGAGAAAACTGAGAGGGTTGGCAGGGCCCTGTTGCGAGGCCTGGAATGTACGACTAAAGTGTTTTGGTTGAATCATGTCCATTACAGCCTGAGTTATTATTCATTGTATTCTGTGGCCCTGAAGCTGCACTAGCTATACAGAGAGGTAGGTACAGTGACTCTAAGGCCGCCCTCGACCCATCAGATGTCTTTGTGCAAATCAGGGAAAAGTCCCTTTCTTTAAGGCTCATTGCCCGGGATATGACTTTTGCTGGGAAACGGTTGCAATAAGTATACATGTTTTTGATGACTATACGATGACTACCTCCCCGTAGATCTATGCAGTGTACCCCCTGGCCAGCTGTACGTAGCAGACCTGGGAGTATCATTCGTGCATGAGCAGAACGCCGGGGGTACCATCTTGCCAGTTCCTGTACCGACCATTCACTGCCCAGCTTGCAGGACTAGCGAAAGGAGACCCCTCCACTCTGTATATCCCTTTGCCCTTCTTCACTCAGTGAACACCTCAAGGTCCAGTAATGTCAACAACAGTAGCAACAGCAACACAGCGCGACAGTGACCACTTATCAAGCCCTTTCTCAAGCCAGGTGCTTTAGTAAACTAAGTGCCTTATGCATTTCATCCTCCGAGCAGTATTCATGTTGGGTCTGTCTGAATCCACAGCCCACACTCCTCACTGGTATGGTACTGGCACCAGAGAGTGGGCATGGTGGAAGGAGCTGCCTTGGATCCGTTCCTGGCCAGCTATGGAGGCAGCTATCCGTTCCTGCCCAGCTCTAAAGCAATTTTTATGAATGACTTTGTATCTCTTTTACTCATCTGTAAGATGGGGATAATCAAAGTACCTATGTTTTAGGATTAGTGCAAGATTAAATGAGGATTTAATTTAATCCCCTAAGACTTAGAATAGTGCCTAGTATAATAAAAAGCTCTAGGTGTTAATATTATAATATTAGCTCTATTATCCCCTCTCTGATATGGATTTTCTTATGTCCTCCCTTCAGAATTAAGAAATCCTTTCATATTCCTCCTGCAGCATCCTCTGTTCACCTTTATCACAGCACACGGTCGTCTGTATCAGAATGAGTTGACCCATGCTTCCATCAGACTACAAGCTCCACGAGGCCCCTAGTCTCATCCATTGCTGTATCTGCAGGGTTTCGCACAGGTCCTGGTATGTGACAGAGATGCTAATGGCACATTGAAGGAAGGGAGGAAAGTCAGTCAGGGAGAGATGGAACAAAAGCGAGGGAAGGATGGAACAGGAAGTAACGAATAAGTAAACTTATAATGAAATTCTCATTGTCTGGGCTAGATATTGGAGCCCAAGATGCTGCGTATCAAAGATGCAAGTTTTGCCATGCAGGCAGTGAGCATGGAAAGAATAATATATGTGATTCAGAGTACTCTGGTCCTAGGATGTCAGGGGTTGAAGGTCCCTCAGGCATTGACTAACCCACTCATTTACAAGTGAAGAAACTCAGAAGCCAAAGAGAAGAGGCGGCTCCTGAAGGACTTCCCTAGTGGCACAGCGGTGAAGACTGCACTCCCAGTTCAGGGGGCCTGGGTTCAATCCCTGGTTAGGGAACTAGATCCCACATGCATGGTGCGACTAAGACCGGGCACAGCCAAATAAATAAATGTTAAGAAAAAAAAGTGTAAGTGGCTCCTGAGACCTCCCAGCAAATTGTATGCAAAACACCTAGGCTTGAACATCGAATCTGAGTCACTCTCTAATGCCCACAGAACAGGAAGTGGGAAGCATCCTCTTCCCTTCCTCCTCTTCCTTACTTTGCCTTCCTTCCTCATTACCTTTTTCTCCCTCTCCCTCTACCATCTCCATAGTCTTTGCTCATTTGCTTCAACATTCAGGCTCCCAAAGCCCGACAGCTGCCCCAGGTCCATTTTCATATCAAAGAGACCGAACATCTGAGGGGAAAAATTGGGCCTCTGTATGTTTAGTGTCTTGTTGGGTGATATTGGATTTTAATTTATCACAATAAAAAATCAATTTATAGCTCAAATCCAACATATTTTTTTAGAAATCGGCCCTGTCCGGAAGCTGCCTCTGTTAGATAATTTAGATGGGGGATAATTCATGACGGGAAAAAAAATGGATATTCATATTACCCTGGAAAGTGAGACCACGAATGTTTTCAAGCAGATTTGATGAACTCAGAAATGTACTATCTTTCCCTTAATGAATCATTTTATCAGTTTTGGTCTTTCAGGAGGTAAAGAGGTACTGTTTGCTGGGCTAGCTGCTTTTACATGCTTGGTCTCATTTAATTCAATCCCCTAATTAACTCAGCTAAGAAAGTACTATTTGTCCTGTTAAACAGATGAGGAAACTGAGACACAGAGAGGTTAAGGGAATTTGCACAAGGCTGAATAGACAGCAAATTGCAGAGCCGGGCACTGGCTCCGGCATGGCAGAGTGATAAGGCCTGTGCTCTTTTCAGTTCCCAGTGTGGTCTCTCTCCTTTTCAAGGGCATCCTTAGGGCCTCTGGAAAGCACGTGACCGTGAGTTTGTTCTCCAGGGGAGAAATCTAACTGCTCTGAGGATTTTTGTCGTGCAGACCAGCCCTGTGACTAAAGGTTTATCAGCTACTCTTTGGGCCTCTGAGGGGTGTGTGAGCTGCTGCTCAAGGTGGTAGTGCCTGGATGTGCAGTGTGACCTCGGGGATGGATCCTCTGCCTATTCTCTGGGACTCTCTCCTCATCTGAACCCTGGGGTCATTCCTCAGCCTTTTTCTTCAAGGTCCAGATAGTGAGCATAAGTGGGCTTTACGGTCTCCTGTAACCATTTACTTTGGCCACTGTTATGTGACGGCCCCCGCGGACAATATGTAGACAAAGGAGCTTGGTGTCTGCTGGCTCTGGTCTGGGTGATTACCGAGGAGTCTTCTAATCTGCTCATTCTGACCCCATGACGAGCTCTGTAGGAGTGCAGGATGAACACCCGCTGAAGATCTCTGGTCTTCATCTCTGGGCCCTTTGTTCCCTGCTCTTTGGTGGCTGACTTTGGGGATGAATGCTTTTTATAAACTTTGATGATAAATATTCAGCTCTGGGAATTGTGTTAGTTATTTCTACCATTTGTGGAGCGCTAATTGCCAGACACTGTGCCAAGTGCTTCCCATATATTTTTCTCATTGAATTCTTGCAGTCCATTGTTTAGTAACATATTATCGTTCCCATCTTACAGATGAGGTGGCTCACCCGCAGGGAGGTTCAGTCACTTGACCAGGACTACTCTTAAATTTTGATCCATTTATTTATTCAGCAGATGTTCGCTGAGTACCTACTGTGTGCCAAGGAGTATTCTCAGGGGTGTGCAGACATTGGTAAATAAAAGGAAGGACTCTCCCTTGTAGAGTTTACATTCTAATGCGGGGAGACAGACAAGAAACAATAGACATACATAAATAATATACTCTGTTAGAAAGTAATCAGTGCTATGAAAAAAGATAAAAAGTATAGCGAGGTCACAGCATTTCCCCACTGTACTTCCTTTCTCCCTGCTAAAGGGCCTGTGACACACGTGCCTCGTAAATCACAGATATGAACATGCTCTGGGAGCTTCCTATAGTTTTGAGGGTCAACTGAGTAATGGAAGAAGACACTTCTGAAAATTCTCATCCAAATTCCAGGGGCCGTTACACGTGATAAATCAGAGCTGTCAGTTTGGGTGTCTCTGCTTTTATTTAGAAGGCTGATTGCTTTATATGGGTTCTACTGTTTATTGTTTTTCTATCTCGCACATTTATTTTAAATTTTAATTTAAAACTCATTTTCCATGACTGTGCTTCACTTATTTAATAGGTGGTTCTATTTTTATGAAGACACCCCTTACAGGAGCTGTTTGTGTAGAAATGGTGATGCTATAATTAGGGCCAGCACTGATAAGGTGGTTCTCTGTGCTCCTCTCAAGTACTTCTCCACGGCAGCCCGAGGTGGAGCAGCATTAACAATTCTGGGGACAATAAAGGAATGTGTTTCCTAGAAGGTCAAGGTGAGAGCCTGGTAACATCCACCAGAGGAGAGACTCTGTCTGGGGAAGTGTGCATGGTGGAACCTGGGGCCTGGATGACCAGTGTTATGCAAGGAAGTCTGGGTTTGTTGTCAGAGGGCCTGAATTTGTATCGTCACTAGGTTAAAAAGGTGCAGATCGAGCTGTAATGATAAAAACAACGACGACAATAATAGTGATGATAGCAATAGCACTTACCGTTGTCCCAGATCTTGTCGTAAGTGCTTTACGCACATCTCATTTCATACTTTTATGAATCACTGAACCTCTTAGTGGCTCTGTGTTCTCCTCTGGAGTATATGAGCAGTAATTAACTAGCCAAGCTTTATAGAAGTCTTTCCAAATAGAGGAATTATCTCTGGTTTACACAGGATGGCACTGAGTTTCAGAGAGGTGAAGTGAACTGCTAAGATGTCTCAGTTAATGAGGGCTGCCCTGCCCACCACATTTATTTCATTTCACACTGCTTTGCCGGCCACAACAAGGAAGCTGGTGTGTGTCTGTCTTACATGGATGGTTAGATGTTACCTGGAATAAAACACTTCGGTGATATCCTGGCTGACTTCTTCATCATTTGTTCTTTTGTGCTGTAGTTACTGACCTTATTCATTCATTCATTTAAATAAAACTATTTATTTGTATATATATTGATTCTAGAATTTAAAAATACATATGTATTTTTTTTTAATTCTAGCATCAACAGTGAGATAAACCTAATGCCCTCCCATTTTTCTGTCTTATGCTCATGGTCACTACTTCTTTCTTGCACCTTTCCCTGCTTTTCTACAGATTAGGAATAACCATGCTAAGCTGGTAAAGCATTTGCATTCCCTGATTAGTTACAAACATGAAAAGTAGAGAGAATTTTAAACAAAGAAACAAACGAAAATCCTAGACTATGAGTAATTGGAAGCCAGGGTCCATTATTTGGTTACTCTTATATCTACCACCTTCTGGTACGTGGTAAGCTCCCAGGAGATACTTGTGGCATTGTGCTGAATTCCTTCATTGTACAAGTCAAGCAGCCCTCTGATCCACCTTCTTGTCTAGCTGTGTCCACCTAAAACCTTTGGGCGTTGTGGGTGGCATCTAAATTCTAAGAATAATTATCTCCCTGAGAACAGTAAATAGCAACTTCATCCCCTCTGCCATGGGCTTCAGTGATACAACCCATTTTCCTCAAGCCATATCTGCCCTTCCCAGGGTTCCTTTAGCTTCTAGATGAATAGAAGATTATATAAAATGTATGAAAGGTTACATGTAATATATTCAGTCTCAATTTCCGGTGTTATTAAT
This sequence comes from Neophocaena asiaeorientalis asiaeorientalis, assembly GCF_003031525.2. NCBI lineage: Eukaryota > Metazoa > Chordata > Mammalia > Artiodactyla > Phocoenidae > Neophocaena > Neophocaena asiaeorientalis. Next base: position 1,778,545 of record NW_020174369.1, on the reverse strand, counting down.
GACCTTAATGCATAGGTAATTTGTTTCCCCCCATTTTCCTTTCTCTTTCCCCATCCATCTAATCTGCCTTTATCCTTCTTTCTCACCCCTTTTCTATGCTCTCATATGCATATGGGTATAGTCACTTTTTTTCTATTGCCATATATATTTTCCAAAGGCATTATTAAATACCCAGTATGTATAAGATAGAAAGTACAGCCAGCTATAAAAGTAGTATAATATATGATGTGAATGAGGGAAAGGTAATATCTAATTGAAGGGAAGGAAAGAAACGAACATTTATTGAGCAACTACTATGTGTTGAGGTCTATACTAAATATTACAAGTAAGTTCCTGGAGGATAAAAACTCTTGCCTTCTCACAGCCATTCTGTGCCCCGCCAGCAGCGGGAGCTTTGCCTAGGGGTGGGAGTCCCTTCAGGGTTCTGGCGTCTGTGCCTCAGAATTTTGATGCCTGGGCACTCTGCAGCCTGGAGCATGTACAAGCATGTACAACTACGCTTTGATGCAAAGGATGAGAGAGAGGAGGTTAGCCTAGGAGAGCTGGTAAGGTGGTGAGGGATGACCTAGGAGTGTTATATATCCACTGTGCTGAGTGAGTTACATGCATGGTCTCCTTCAGTCCTTATGATCACACTGTGAACTACATATAGGTATTACCAGCTCCATTCTGGATGGAGCCCTGAACATGGAGGGTGGAGGAGGATAGAAGTGCTCCAGGCACTGAGGACAAAGGCCAGTGACCTCGCAGTCCTGACTCGAGCCCAGGGTTTCAGTCCGTCTGATGAGCCCACAGCAGATGCAGCATGCAGCCGTCTCAGCTGCAAGCAGCTCCTATACTTGTAGCTTCAGCCAAATATTTCTTTTGGGATCACCCTGGTACACAGCCTTCCTTCAAGCTGCCTCACTCACATAGCTCAGGGATTTGCTTGGCAGGATGGATTTGACTTCTTAAATGATTTAGAAAATCAGGAGATTTCAAATCTGCAAGAAATTACACCGAAGCCTGGCCTCAATATCTAAATACAAAACGCCTGCGCCTCCAGAGATGGAGGTTTGAATTTTTCGTGGTATCTAAGAAATGTGTAGACTGTTTTGAAATTATATGTTTAGAATTTTGAAAATAAAGAGTGTACTGGCAAGTGTCTAAACCCAAGACGGTCATAACCTCACTTTTGAGGAACAGATGCTTCATCTTCAATATCAGTGGGTCCGAGGAGAGTTTCTGAGACTCATATACAGAGATGCATCATCTCACGACTCTGTGCAGGATGATCTATTCGGGTGAATAGACGTGCGTGTATCTGTGTGAATGGACGTGCGTACTCTTTCATGTTTATTTCTGTGCTGTCAAAGTCTGTGCCTGTATTTTTTTTTTGGCTATCTCTAGCCTATGATACAACCACCCTAGCACTTAACAAAAACTTCATCAGATACAATGATTATAAAAAAAAAAAAAAGGATCTCTTATGTTTGAGAATCTCTTTGTAGTTTGGAAACTACTTTCACTTTTTTTCTTACAGCTGATCTTCACGTTAATCTTACAATATATGTATTACACGTGCAATTTTATTGGTGACGGACCTGGAGCTCAGAGAGTCTGATTGCCAGCCCAGAGTCACGCAGTGATAATGGACAGAGACTAATCCTTATCTATAATTTATGCCTTTTCTATTTATAAAAGTAGCATATATTTACTATAGAAAATTTACAAAATATAAAATAGTCATAAGGAAGAAAATAGAAGTTACTTGAAATCCTACCACTTAAACATAAACCAAGTCAATATTTTTGTGTATATATCAATAGTCTTC
>NW_020174369.1:1751220-1774839 GCF_003031525.2 Neophocaena asiaeorientalis asiaeorientalis | reverse complement strand
TTTTGTGGTACGTGGGCCTCTCACTGTTGTGGCCTCTCCCGTTGCGGAGCACAGGCTCCGGACACGCAGGCTCAGCGGCCATGGCTCACGGACCCAGCCACTCCACGGCATGTGGAATCTTCCTGGACCGGGGCACGAACCCGTGTTCCCTGCATCAGCAGGCGGACTCTCAACCACTGCGCCACCAGGGAAGCCCTATGTATATTTTTTTAATTGAAATTATACTATACGTGCTGCTTTGTGACCTACTTTATTACTTACCCACATATTTTCTTTTATTAAATATTTTTCTATAGCATCATTTTCAATTACTGTAAAGAATATTAGCCTATGAGTATAACGTAATTTAATAAACACCTTATTGTTAGTATCTGCATCTATGGGCACATCCTTTTATACACACCTGTGATTATTTCCTTTAGTTAAGTTCCAGAATTCCTGGGTCAACAAGTATGTATACTTTTAATGCTTTGGTTTTTTTTGGGGGGGAGGGGGGTTCATATTATGTTCTAGAAAGTTGTACCACCAGAGGTACAAATACTGTTTCCCTACATATTTGTCAGCATGGAGTATTACCAATTATTGTGAAATATAAATTTTTAAACTTTTTGATATTAAACTTTAGTTTTAATGCCTCTGTCTTAATTTCCTTATCCGCTTATGATAATCATAGGGTAGCAACATGATGGTGGAGTCTGTCTTTTACACTAATGAGACTAATGGTCCATTGGTTTCACCTACAGATCTGAACGATGTCAAAGGGCATTGAGAATTGGCTGAAAATGGATTTCTCATAAGGCTTGGCTTATAAATTGTCAAGGTGTTAACTGTCTGGACCACCATTTTGCCTTTGGTCATACATTTTGGCTGAGCAGTGTTTAGAGCAATATTGTTGATTTTCCATATATGAATAAATGTCACCAAGAAGAGAAAACTTGACAGTCTTTACTATTATAATTTAAGATTTATGATCTTTGACTTTCAAGCAGAATAAAGTTTATTTGTATATTCATTCCTACACATAAAGCTGTACAGTCTTGGCCAAGTCATTCCATCACTCTGAGCCTACGTTTTCTCAGTTATGAGATGGAGATGGGGATGACTTTGGCCTTCTGCAGAGGTCTGTTGCAGTAATTCTGGGGGAAAGAATGCATATTGAAGTTCTTTGCAAGTAAGTACTCCTTGATTACGTACATTAGTTTTGTCAGAAGAGAAGAATAAAGTTGGCACATACCAAATGTTTAGCAATTAATAAACTCCTCCCTTGACGTTCTAAGAACTGTATCTAATTTATGGACAGCAGTTTTACTGAGCAAGGGATGCAGCCCAGGTTCTGTCCACATTCAGAATTAGTGGGATCTGAAATAATGAGATTTGAGTGTGGCCTCCCTCAGGGCAGCTCCAGTACACCCAGGGCGTGCATCACTTTGGTTTTCTGCCCACAGTGTCTATATTCTGCCACCTGGTTAAAATCTTCGAGAAAACTGAATGCACCTTAAACCTCTTGAGGCCATTTCTCTAGCCTTAGAGCACTTTCTGCACAAATCTACCTTTGCTTGTATTTCTCTTTATGAAACTAGTATATGAATATCATTGGGAGAGTTAAGGTTAACTATTTTATAGAGTGTAAAATTGCATCCTTAACAAACCAGGGCTCCCATCAGCACCTTGGTGAAGTCATTTATTTTTCTTTCCCTGTTACTCTCATCTGTAAAAATTAAATTCTTCTATCAAACATTTACCTAGTGTGCTGTATGTCCCAGGCACAGAGATATGAAGATGTATCAGAGAAAACCCTTTCCTCCCCAGGGCTCATGAACTAGCAACTGAGTAAATAACCAATTATATGACAGTGTGATAAGCAAGATCACGGCATGGCTGCCTCACTTCAGGTTCATACGTGTGTGCTTCTGTATTAATGACCTGAAAAGGAAAGCAAACAGAGTCATTCTAATTAAACCAGCAGATGATATTTAATTGATCCATACAGGGAATGTTGGTGAAATAGACATGTAATACAGAGATACTGTGTGGAGAACAGAATCACAGAAATGATCATCTCAGAAGAGCGAAAATCCTCTCAGCGTCATCCCCAGCTGACCCGCACAATCAAAGAGAACCACTTTCAGTGGTTTCTTTCTTGGCCTTTGCACACGGTTTGTTTTGGTTTGGTTTTTCTGCCTAGAACTTTCTTCCGCTGCCTTCCCTCCACCCACCCTCTCTTGGCTCTTTCCTTTATTTGGCTGACTCCAGTTTCTCCTCCAGGCCTCTCAGCACAGGTACCATTTCCTTAGAAATTCTTCCCTAACCTACCAACCTAGGTTGGATATCCCTTGTCTATACTTTCATATACCAGACACTTCTATTGCAATATTTATAAAAATGTGTTGTACCAAAGGTAGAAGCAACCCAAGTGTCTGTCAGTGGATGAGTGGATACGCAAAATGTGGTATATACAGACAATGGAATATTATACAGCCTTAAAAAAGAAGGGAATTCTGATACATGCAACAACATGAATGAACCTTGAAGACATCATGCTAGGTGAAAGAAGCCAGTCACAAAAAAGCAAATATTGTATGATTCCACTTACATAAGGTTCCTAGAGTAGTCAAGTTCATAGACACAGAGAGCAGAAGGGTGTTTGCCAGGCATGGGGGTGGGGGAGAATGGGGAGTATGTGTTTAATAGGTTCAGAGTTTTAGTTGGGGATGATAAAAAAGGTGGTGGTGATGTTTGCACAATAGTATAAATATTCTTAATTCCACTGAACTGTATACTTAAAAATGATTAAAATGGTAGTTCTTGTTATGTATATTTTATCACAATTTTTAAAATGCATTATAATTGGGTATGTTGAGACAGCATACCTTGCAGTACCTTATGTGCCGTTGAGAGCAGGAACCATGGGATTTATCGATGTGTCCTCAGTGCTAGCACACACCTTTCAGATAGTATGTACTCACTTAAAAATAGTTGAGTGGGGCTTCGCTGGTGGCACAGTGGTTGAGAGTCCGCCTGCTGATGCAGGGGACATGGGTTCGTGCCCTGGTCCGGGAGGATCCCACATGCCACGGAGCGGCTGGGCCTGTGAGCCGTGGCCGCTGTGCCTGCACGTCCGGAGCCTCTGCTTCGCAACGGGAGAGGCCACAACAGTGAGAGGCCCGCGTACCGCAAAAAAAAAAAAAAGTTGAGTGAATGAATAAAATCTATTATGACAGTATCAAGCTAATATATCCTAATTTTATAGAGAAAACTCAAACTAGGAGAGGAATGGTGACCTGCCTAAATCCCAGAGGTAGTCAACGTCCAAGTCAGGATTGAAACTCAGATGGTGTCAACCTCAATCCAAAAGTACTCTTTTCATCATGCCTGCCTTTATTAGCCTTCAGTTTCTACACACTGTTGGATAGAATAAGAGGAGGTAGATGCAGGTAAATGAACCTGAAATGCCATGTCTTAAATTAACAATGATTCCAGAAGACTGAAAAGAGGGTAGAAAGGGAAGGGGAAGAAAAGAGGCTGATATAAGACTTTCCCTGGGATACAGTCACTTTTCATTTGCTTTTTGTTTTTTTCCAGTCTCTTGCCATGTAACCAAAAGAACTGGAATTGGGAGATTGATTGGGCAGTCAGTTGTTTCCCAAGGGCTGTAAGGGAATCCCAGTCTCGCAGGTAATTTAACCTGGAAGGGGGTTTTGCTATAGGGAACAGCCCAAATGGTTGGGGATGGACAAGATGATTTAATAGGCCTCTTCCTGCCCTAATTGCTAATCTTCCTTGTGGGAACCCCCTTCTTGTGCTTCATTAAAGCCTCCATTAATTTGTTTGTATATAAATTCAAGCTACTTGGGTTCTGTCACACTTCTAAGTGGCTCCCATTCAGGAGTCTGTGGCTTGTATCACCCATTAGGATTTACTGATAAGGAAGATGCATTATAGGTTTTATTCCTTTGTGTATGGAGCACATGTGGCAACTATAAAGTACATTCATGTATAGTATGAATAATTGTCATGGTAATTGATAAAGTAGTCTTTAATAAAGGTAGCTAGAATAGCATTCCTAAATGCTGAGGTCTCTAAGTGCTCAAGAGGAGGGGGGAAGGGCACTAAATAAATCCAGTCTTTCAGAAATTGCTGGCATTTAAAAAAAATAGGCAACCAGAATCCTTAGGCCTGCATTTCACTTTCAAGTGTAATTATTTTATGTTGCAATTCATATCTGCTGACACATTGGAATCAACTCAAATAAAGGAATGCCATAAATCTTGCATTGTTTGGATTAAGCACGTGTTAGTGCTGGGAAAAGTCTGGGAGGAGGCTGCCCCTGTGTGTAAATAGTTTAAGAGAATCAAGGGGCTGGAAAAGATGTAGATGCCGGTAAGACAAATGGTCCACCAGCAGCCAGCCTGTTTAAATATCCGAAGATGTGAGAGGCTCAGTACTTTATTTATCCTTGTAGTGAATTGTAGCAGGCCATTATAATAGTATAAATAATAATACTAGCTGACCCTATCACTTACTGGGGTTCTACTAATGCCATCTACCTACATATATTAACATTTTATCTTCAAGACAATTCTGCATGGGAAGTAGTACCAGCTGTGTTACCTGGAGCGTGATATTTAATTTATCTGTAACTTAGATTATTCACTTGGAAATGGAAATAATTATAACAACCTTCACAAACGTCCCAGCGTCGTTGAAAGGATTAAATGAGGCCATATACATCTAGTGCCTAGAACAGTGCCTGGCACACAGTAAGTGCTCAAACAGTAGGAGCTGACAGTATCATTTCTACTTTAAAGATGAAGAATCCAGTCACAGAGAGGTTTCAGAACTTGCCCAAGGTGACTGATGGAAGATACGAACCTGGGGCTTTTTCATTCCAAAGTCTAAATTCATGCCACACTTGCTGTCTGCTACATGTTTTCCGTATTAATATCATGCTTTGGTCTTTGTTCTGACTTTTGAGCCTGGGGTGCAGGAGCTTTGTCTTCCCTCCATCCCTGTTAGTCTCCCAGCATGTCCAAAGCTGAGGGAGGTGATGGAGCTAGCTTCCTTGGTAGAATCTTTCACTTTCAACTGGGACCTGCTAGTACCTTACTATAGCTTGTGTCTTGTCCAAATGTGAATTAATGTGGCCCCTTTAGACTTCCAGTCTTTTTTGCAGGATGATCTATACTTCCTTTTCCCCTTCAGGAAAATCCACTGGATGTTGTGATAGCAGCTCTACACTCTTACTAGGGAGTCTGTTTCAATGAGGACTAATCATTGTTGACCTTGGCCATGATCATATATTTTTCTTTTCCAACTGTTTTGTAATTAGACGGGTCTTGTGAGCTGGAAAAAGTACTAGAGAAGGGGTCAAATCCAGGATTTAGCCACCCCTATAGGCATTTACCTATATACCTTGTATCAAAAGATAAATACCAGCTCTTCCTCTGACTGGCTATGTATCCTTGAAGGTCACTGGCCTACAGTTTCCCGAGATGTGCCAGGCTGTATCCTCAGCTCTGACTGCAGATGCACCAAACCAGCAGAGCTGCGGGTCACAGTGATAGGCTAAGGCCATGTCAGGACTGGCCCTTCATGCCCCTTTCCCCGCACTGTGTTGAAAATCCCACTATCTTCATGAGACTTTGTAACCAAGGCTGGAAGGTCTTCATGAGACTTTTGTAACCAGTGCTGGAAGGGAAATGGACTTAAACATTTTAGGAAGGTTTTTAGTGTGAGAGCGCAAATAAAACAGCTTAGAAGCAGAACCGGTGCTTGGTACCAATAAAGGATCGGAGGGGAAAATACAGGGTCAATCCTAGTTCTACTTGTGAGCTGCATCATCTTGGCAGGTTACACAAATGCTCTGGAAGCTCAATTTCTTCATTTGTAAGTAATCATATATACTGCAGTGCACTGACGATTTGAACTGCACTATGCAAGTCAGAAATGCCTTGACAACTGCAATGTACCCCACAAAATGTTAATTGCTGCAAAAGTGGAAAGAGCAGCATTTAAGAACTGAGCTAGAAGCTCATGGTGCGGCTGTACAAGTGACCAGTTGTGTGATCTTGGACATTTAACCTCCACGAGCCTCATTTTCTTTATCTGTAAAATGGGTAGAATAATCTTCATACCCCACACCTATTTCCCAGCATGATTGTCAGGCTCCAATACAATGTAAGTGAAACTATGTGTTTAAAACTTGAACTCTAGGGCTTCCCTGGTGGCGCAGTGGTTAAGAATCCACCTGCCAATGCAGGGAACACGGGTTCAAGCCCTGGTCCCGGAAGATCCCACGTGCCGCGGAGCAACTAAGCCCATGTGCCACAACTCCCAAGCCTGTGCTCTAGAGCCCGCAAGCCACAACTACTGAGCCCACATGCCACAACTACTGACGCCCGTGCACCTAGAGCCCATGCTCTGCAACAAGAGAAGCCACTGCAGTGAGAAGCCCCTGCACCACAACAAAGAGTAGCCCCCGCTCGCCGCTGCCAGAGAAAGCCCGCGCGCAGCAACGAAGACCCAACGCAGCCAAAAATAAATAAATATTAAAAAACAAAACAAACTTGAACTCTAAAGCACTCTGCAGATGTTAGTCAGCATGTTTATTACAGGGATGGCCAGCCGGTGGAGTGGCTCTGTCCTTGTAAGTCCAAAGGGCACCTCTGTAACTGCAGTTAATTTTCCCGTGGAGAAACCCTTACTTTTTACTGCAAAACAATTTCCAGCTTTCTCAGCCAAATGACTCTTCTTCCCTGTTCCATAACGTTCACTGGAGAAAGAATAGAGAGGAAACAGAAGTCAAAGCCAGGAATCATTGGGCTTTTTCCACACAGGTGTGAATTAGAAGAGCTCTGACTGTCTTGGCCTCTCATTTTGCTGTCTGCTGGTTGATGTTTGTACGGGGCATGGAAAGTCACTGAAATCTCTACTCAGGATAAATGCTAGTTCTGCTTTGTAGCCAAAGGTATATGCCAGGACATAAAAAGAATCCTCTCCATGGTGCTCCTGTTAATTCCTTGCAGTTATAGAGAGCTGCAAAAAGCCAGCTAATTACTTCTTCTTCCTGCTGTATATTTCAAAGATGGCAGGTATCTTAGTAGATTCAAGGTAATTCTAGTATTAAAGCCATTGGGCTATAATCTCCTTTTTTCCCCTTCTTGTAACCATCAGCACAGTGAGTGAGAAAGACTTATCAGCCCCGAGAACCATGTTTTATCCTTGGGCTCCCTTTATCCTTGTATGAGCAGGCGAGACCCTGAGTTGTCCCCTTTGCTCCTGCTGGCATCTGTTCGGCTACTTGTAAAGTGAGGGCAATCATTGGAATAGCTTCTATAGAAGTGTGGTTCATATATGCAGTATGGCTGAGGGACCCTGTGAGGGCCTCTGCCTGCCTTCTGAGCTAATCTGTGTATAAAGGCAAAGCACTCTGAGATGAGAGCCATGTCCCTAAATAATCCGTGAACACGGTCTGCTGAGCTGCGGAAACAGTAGCTACACGTGTCATTGACGTGTTCGTGATACATTGGGTCACAACGGGTGAGGAGAGATGGGCTAGCATCCCCATGTAACAGCTGGCTTTGGGGGCAGGAACTACTGTCCCATGTCGCCTGTTCTCCGTGAAACAGTGTTCCCTGTGGCCTCTTGAGAGTCCCTCATTAGCTTGGTAATCAGGCCCTTTGAAGAGAGGCTCTAACTCAGCCTAGCTTCACATCCCTTCCTTTTGAGAAATGGCCCGTTCCCCATCACGCAAAGTAGGACAAGCCTTCTGCAAGTCAGAATCTGTTCTTTAAGAGGCCAGCTCAGAGAAGACCCCTAGCCCACGTGGCCTTTCCTCATCAGCCCATTTGAAAGACCTCCTTTTGCTTCCTAAAAACCCAGGAAGCGTCAGGTCGTCCTTCTAGAACTGGTGCCGTCCAGCGTAGTAGCCTCCAGCCGCATGTGGCTATTTAGATTTAAATTGAAATTAGTTAAATTTTAATAAAATTTAAGAACTCAGTGTCTCAGTCGCCCCTGGCACATTTCAAGTGCTCAAAAGCCACATGTGGCTAGTGGCTACCTGTGAAATAATAGGAAATATATATATGTTGGTCTCTGTCCCCAGTTCCTGGCACAGAGCTCCTAAAACCCTTATAATTTCCTAGGGGAGAAGAACACGAGGAACATCTTTTGTTGTAATACTTGAGAGTCTTTGACTCTGGTTCTTGACACAGAGCTCTTAAAATCCCTCAGAATTTGCTGGGTGCTGGGGTGATATCTGTTCTAATGAGGCCACTTCAGGTGGGCTCCTGGATGGCTCCTGGGTGTGGGCTGGTCACCAGGAAGACCAAGCCATGATTAGAAGCTTGCAACTTTGAGCGTCACCCGCCCCCCTCTCCTGAGAATGGACTGAAGATTGAGTTACTGATCAATCATGCCTACATGATGGAGCCTCCACAAAATGACCAGAAGTGTGAGGTCAGAGAGCTCCCGGGTCTGCGCCCGTGTGGAGGTGCTGGGAGAGTGGCTTCCTCAGAGGGGGCAACAGAGCTTTATGCCCCTTCCCGCAGGCCTCACCCTATGCAGCTCGTCCATCTGGCTATCGTTGTCGTATCCTTTTATAATAAACCAGTAATCTAGTAAGGAAATGGTTTTCCTAAGTTCTGGGAGCTGCTCTAGCAAGTTAATCGAACCTGAGAAGGGGGTTGTGGGCACCTCCAATCTATAACCAATTGGTGAGAACAACCTGGACCTGCACGTGGCGTCTGAAGAGGGGGCAGTCTCATGGGAATGAGCCCTTTACCTGTGGGGCCTGACCCTATCACCAGGTAGACAGTGTCAGAATTGCGTTACACTGTTAGGACACCCAGCTGGTGTCTCAGAGCATTGCTTGTTGGGGGGCCGGGGGAACCACATATATTTGGTGTCAGAAATGTCATAAGTGTGGTTGTCATGTGAGAGTAAAGGAGAAACACACAGGAGGAGGTTTTCGGTTTTGTTTTGTTTTGTGTCCTAAAAACTACTATGTCAGACAGCGCACATTGAGAACATTTCCTTCACCACAGAAAGTTCTGGCAGACGAGACTGTTCTAGATTGGGTTTCACGCAGCCCTGTGGTGGAAATGCCCACTTCTTACTGTGCAAGCCCATGCCAAGCACTTTATAATCACCTGGACATTTTTAGAAATAGGCATGATTTAACACATGAGCAGCCCAAGGCTTAGCGGTGTCAACCTGCCCAAGGATACACGGCTAGGAAGCAGCTGAGCTGGGACCGGATGCTGGGTCTGTCCACTCTGAAACTCACTTTCTGAACCACTGTTCTACACTGCCTGTTGGTGTCTGTGTCCTGAAGGAGATGCGGGCATCGCCTGTGTTAGTTCCTGCGTAGCATCTTCTGTGAGCTGGCCGAATGAGGGTGGACTGAGACCGGGGCGAGGCTGATGCTAGCTCTAGGGGCGTCGAGGATGATGTTGGCTATTCGTTCTGCACGTGTTCCTTTGTTAGGCACTCTGCTTTCCACGCGTGTGTCATGTTTAATTCTCCTAGTCACCCCATCCTGTAGATACGATTATTATCTTCCCTCCATAGATGAAAAACATCACAGCTTCAAAGTTAAATAAGCAGCATGGTAAGTGACAGAGGCTGAAACGGGACCCAGGTGTTCTGAACTCAGAAGCCCCTCTCATGTTCGCTAGGTCTTGTTACTTTGACCCACTTCAGTCTGATTTCAGTCTTACTACCAACAGAAGGGTTCTCTGCCTCTTCTGAAATGTGGAGCACCTCAGTGAATCCTTCTGCTTGCTTTGGGAGAGTAAACAGAGCAGGATGTCTGAGTGGAGTAGATGCTTCTGAGCATGGGAGCTTATCTAGTCCCTGGAGAGCTGGCCCTGCGTAAAGGCTCACCCTCTCCCTCCGCCACTGAAGTGCTAATCGATGTAGCAAATACACCTGATTGACTTCTCGTCAGAGCCCCATTTCACAGCAATGGACAACATCTGTAATTTGAAAACTGATTACAGACCTGCAACACTGGTTCGCTTCTCTTTTTTTTCAAACATAAATGGAATTTCTCTTTAAGGAGAGAGCAGAAGCTTTTCCAGTTGATTTCCATACATTTCCAAGGAGGTTACTTTGCCAGCCCCCTTTTAAGTTAATCTGTTCAATTACAGTAACTGAACTTGAAGATACGGCAAAGGAGAAAATAGCACCATCTGCATTCCATTTTCATTCATTAAGAACTTTGAGCCTAATAAAAAAGATGAACCTTCATGAACAATGTTCATTCCGTTTTCTCATATATCTGGAGTGGTCTGTTAACTAATAAATTCTATCTATAAAGTTGGTGTATCTGAAATCCTAAATACAAGATGGCTGGGGAGGATAGATGCAAACACAGTGGGTAGTCCACAGCTCTGCATTCATATTTTGGTCAGGGAAGGGAATTTAAACAAGGATCACCGAGGCAGGGGGACCAGGTCAGTTTCCATAGAAACAACTTCTTACAGTGACTCTAGGGCATCACTAAAAGCAGCAGGAAGTGTTCCAGGCTTGAGTTGAATTCCACTCTGTGAGTGTGTACGTTATGAATTCCTTGGCCATTCTTGTCAAATACTCCTCAGGAGCAGGGGCATTTATGAGAATGAGCCTGTGCTTTGGAAGGAGAGAGGTTTGGATCTGAGGGTGTGCTGTGTACCTGCTAGTGAAGAGAACAGGCTTTAACATCAAACCGAATGGGTTCCCATCCTGGGTCTGGAGTCAGAGTCAGCAAACTGCACTGGCCTGTAGGCTACATGGAGCCCACCACCTGTGTTTGTACAATCACAGGTTAAGAATGGCTTTTATGTCTTTTCATGGTTGAAAGAAATTGAACGAAGGATAACATTTCACGATGTGTGAAAAGTATATGAAATTTAAATTTCATTGTCCATAAATAGAAGTTCATTGCAAGACAGTCCCGCTCATTGGTTTACATCTGATGCGTGGCTGTTTCCCCCCAACCCCTGGTTGGCAGTTCCATCCGTCTTTGCTCCTTGGAAGTCCAGCAGGATTTCTCAGGTAGAAGGTGGCATAAGGTCCTGCTAGGCCGGGAACTGGACCACCCCATCTTGATTCACCCACTGGGCTGATGAGACTTTGCTAAGCAGCTGCGTTGATGTACAGTGACTCAGGATGGTCTGGCCTGAAGATTGATGGCGGGGTGACTGCAGCCCCTACTCTGAAGTCTGTCTTTGGCTTTCTGTCAGAACACAGGTTCTTGAGGCTGTTCTGTACTCTCAGACTCCTAGACTGGAAGCAAACTTCTAGATAGGTGGAAAGGAATGCTGAAATTAAGCAGACAGTTTGACTTTCCCCCTTAGACCCTAGACTAAAAGAAAGTGTGACAGCAAGAATGTCATAATGACATCACAGACTTTTATGTGTTGGAAACTTAATTTATCCATAAGTGCTACATGGCAGTAGTAATACCTTATTTGGCAGATGTGGAAACTGAGGTTCCACCTGTAGAATATTTCAGAGCCTGGAGCAGAATTTAAGCTCTTTGACTCCTGATCACCTAAACAAACCTTACCACAAATCCATCCTAAATTCGGGGTAGTCTGTGCAACAACTGTTTATCGATCACCTATAATAAGCCCCGAGGATGCAGCACTGAGGGAACAAGACAGATGAGGCCATGACCCTTTTTACCTTCTATTTTATTGGAAGAGTCTGACAGTACCATGTAAGAAAATAAATAATTTCGGATAGTGATAAGTACTGTGATTTTTTTTTTTTTTTTTTTTTTTTTTTGCGGTACACGGGCCTCTCACTGTCGTGGCCTCTCCTGTCGCGGAGCACAGGCTCCGGACGCGCAGGCTCAGCGGCCATGGCTCACGGGCCCAGCCACTCCGCGGCATGTGGGATCCTCCCGGACCGGGGCACGAATCCGAGTCCCCTGCATCGGCAGGCAGACTCTCAACCACTGCGCCACCAGGGAAGCCTTGTGATTTTTTTTTTTTTTTTTTAATTCAGGGTAAGGTGATAGGGAGTGACTGGCAGAATTAGATGGGAGGAGCAAGGGAAGGCATCTCTGGTAAGTGGACACCTAAGCCGCAACTTGAATTGTAGAAGGAATGAACGAAAGCATGGGGTGGGGGAAGAATGCTGTGGGGCACCGGTGCCAGCAGGCACTTGTGCTCGAAAGTGAAAACTGATACATCCCAGCCTTGATGGCGAAACAAGGACATGTCATCAGCTGGAGAGGGGCTCAAGGTTCAGATCGGTCAACCTTTCCTTCCTCTTTTTGACAATTCCATCTCTCCTCATCTTCTGCATCCAAAGCCCACCCATCCTTCATGCCTGGGTCAGATAGCTCCTCTCTCAGAAACCTTCCCTGGATTCAGCCCCAATAAGTATCCTCCTTTGCCTAAACCCTTTATCTGTACTCCTCTTTTTCTATTCTAGCATATTCTCTTCTGTATTGTATATATTTCTGCTCATTTATCAAGACCATGGCAGTGGAGTTAGGGCAGCCTCTGGGTTTGAGTTCCTGCTTTCTAATGCATGATTTGAAGCAATTACTTGATCTCCCTAGACCTTAGTTTCATCATCCATAAATGGGCATAATTATAGTGCCTATAGCATAGGGTTACTCACAGCTGAAACTAAAACACTTAGTTTATAGTAAGCACTCAATAGAGGCAAACAATTGTAATTATTGTTACCATATGCCTCATGGCCAGTTGTTCACACTCCTGTGTTTGGCTCCGGTTTGAGAGCAGAGATGGTGTATCATAAACATTTATATCTGCATTACCTAGCCCAGTTCCTGGAACACAAATAGTGCGCAGTAAATACTTTGAGTAAACAAATGAAATCTTCCTTTTCTCTACAGATGTAAATACTCCGACTTTGTGGAATTTCAGAACTGGAAGGAACCTTAGCTGTCACTGAATGAATTCAACTCCTTAATTTAAACAAAAGGAAATGGAGGCCAGCAGAGGTTAAAGAGTTAAGCCCAGCGTTACGAAACCCATTGTGGTAGATCTGAAAGCAGCGTCTGGTCCCTCTCAGAACAGCAGTGTACACAGAAGTAGGTTATTGATAGCTCTGAGGGTAACAGAGCCCCAATTCTCCAAGATGAGCCCCAATTTAGAATATTTTGTCCCATTAGAACACTTGCTTCTCTTGAACATGTGGCCTAGTTTTTATTTGGAAATGGTGGCAGAGGCTGGTCTCGTTCATCTTTTGATCCTTAGCGGAGTGCAGACCCTTGGACAGAACAGATGCTCTGTCAACGTGTAATGAATGGACACGTATCTGTAGCTCGTTAATGTAAAAGTGCTTATGTGTAAACTCATCTCCAGGTTTGGCCTAAACAAAGAGTTTGTTGAGTTGTGCTTTCCGTGTCTCAGAGTAACTTTTTTCTTTTTAGAAGATGTTGGGGGTAGGAGTTTATTAATTAATTAATTAATTTTCGCTGTGTTGGGTCTTTGTTTCTGTGCGAGGGCTTTCTCTAGTTGTGGCAAGCGGGGGCCACTCTTCATCGCAGCGCGCGGGCTCTCGCTATCACGGCCTCTCTTGTTACGGAGCACAGGCTCCAGACGCGCAGGCTCAGTAGTTGTGGCTCACGGGCCTAGCTGCTCCGCGACATGTGGGATCCTCCCAGAACAGGGCTCGAACCTGTGTCCCCTGCATTGGCAGGCAGATTCTCAACCACTGCGCCACCAGGGAAGCCCTCAGAGTAACTTCTATAAGCTCAGGCCTTGCCCTGTCCCCATGGTCTGTCTGGAGAAATGTCTCCCTGGAAATTCCCACCTCCCTGGGAAGTAATATGCCTTGATCCATCCATGATTTGAAGGCTTGTGAGCCTTTAAATGACAGCTGGGGTAATTGATTTCTGGAGCGCAGCAGATTGCCTTTAGAAATCATTTAAGGGGATAGGATTCATGTAATCATTCAACAAATACTGAGGAACACCTACTGTGTGCTAGGTCCTTTTCCTTTGTCCTCATCAGAAATGTGGGAAAAATAACCATGCCTCCCTCACAGGGCTGCTGCAAGCGGGGATAAGTGAGACAAAGCATATGGAGGACCAAACACAATGCCCAGCTCTTAATAATTCCTCAAAATATTATCTGGCATTTCTAAAATATGTATGTTCACAAAATTGTGACAATGACGGCAGTGGTGAGAAAAAGCAAAGTGACCACAGAACACTTGGAATTTTCACATTGCAAAGCTGCTTCTTTTTCTTATTTTTTTTTTTACTCACCTTCTCATTAAATCACCTTATCTATGAATCAGGTATATCAGGCAAGATGATGCCTGAAGGGAGTTCCCTGGTGGCCTAGTGGTTGGGATTCTGTGCTTCCACTGCCGTGGTCTGGCTTCAATCCCTGGTCAGGAAAGTTCCTGCAAGCCACATGGCGTGGCCAAAAAAAAAAATAAAATAAAATAATGATGCCTGAAATTCTCTCCAGCCCCACGATACCCTGACCCCCTCTGTATCGTTACAGCCCTGCTTCCCTGAGACCCTGAGAGAATTGGTCATTCTTCCTCTAGTCCATCTCCTCCTTAGTGTCTGATTTCATTTATTTTTTATAATGCATTTGTTTATCTGGCTCTGCTCCTCTGTCAATCAGTGAGTCTTGAGGGCAAGAGCAGGTTCTTATCCATCTTGGTTTCTACCAAGTTTACACACAGAGAAGGTGCTAAGGAAGTGAAAGATGAGTTGATTCCAATCCTTTTGTCCTTTATCATCTTTATGCCTTTAAAGGGACCTTATTTTTTCTACCATTCAGTCAAAAGGAAGGTGCTCTATATGTCTCAAACACTTTTCTGTCTTTGAAGGCCTCATGCTGTATAAGTGAAAATTCAAATTTTTATGATCTCTAATCCTTCATGGCCCTCCTTAGACAAGAAACAGAGAGGAAGCCCCACCCTACCAACTGGATCTCTTTGGGACTGATCCAGACCCACATACATCAAAGATGGGTTATGCTCGTTGTTTATGAAAGAGCCGTACACCCCGCGGAATACGGAAAATGACCTAAAATTTGTGATGAAGCATTTAAATTGGGCAAACAGAACACTCGCTCCTCCCACCCCCTGTGTGGAGATGGTCTTAATGAGCCTGTGTCTCGTTGAGATGAAAGGAACTAAAAATTTCCCCCAAAGGTTCCGTGCAAAGAGATAATACTGGGGGAAAAGAACAGAAAGAGAGATTTCAAAACATCAAATAAAATAGCAGAGGCTCTATGTGTCATTTCAGATCTTGTTTCTGTTTTAGAAAAGGTTAACCCAATGTGATTACTTTTGCCTAAGAGAAGGGGAAAGAAACTAACAGGAACTGAGCACCTAAGAGAGGCCATAGGAGACTGACAAGGCAGCAAAGCAGGTTTTAGTCTTTGTGCTCGACAGATCAGTATACTGAGTCTACCGAGGGTAAGAGATCTGCCTGACGTTACCCCAAATAGGAAGCATCTGAGCTGGGATTCAGACTCTGGGCTCCCAGCCCCACACTCACGTTCTTCTCCCCTAAACCCATCAAACAGGAGCGTTAGTAATAGGCCTCCAAATCGCATGCATGCCCTACAAGGAAATCATGTCACTTAATCAAATTAGAATATGAAGATAGGAAAGGAAAAGGATAGGAAGAAAACTTTAAGGAAAATCAAAGTGGCACAGTGCAATCACGCTGGGCTGTGGAGTCTGTCTTTGCACAGACTGTTTAATTGGCGTTGTATTTTGAGGGTTAGATTAGAGGAAGAAGAAGAAAGACAGCGTTCAACCTGATTTACATGAAAATGAGAAGAAGGGAAAAAAGTGGGGTATTAAAATGTGTGAGTTGAATCCTTAGATCTCTGCTTCGTGAGTGGCACGTGGAAGAACTTTTAAATTGGCTACATTGCTTTAATTGAAATATAGAATTGTAATAACACAATGTGACAGGCACCTACTGAGGGGGACCGCGGCTGCTCCCACCTCTCCCTGGAGCGGCAAACAACAGGGGGATGGGAAAAAAAATACACACCGAGAAGCACTTGAAAGAGCTTTGTTCTTTTCCAGGCTCTTTTGAGGTTGGCTTTTTGAAAAATGCGGTTTTTTTTCTCATTCACTTCAGGGACCAATTAATCCATACCACCCCACCCCCTTTCCCAGTGTGTGCTTCCCATAGAGGCATTTTGCATCAGTTAGGGTGTTTGTTGTATACTGGGTGGAAGGAAAAGAATTTGTAAAATACCCAGATTTGTCTACAAAGATCCCAAATCTGTGGACAACCTGAACCAAACAGATGAGTGGGATGGGGATCTCACTCCCCTCTGAGGTTTCCCTTCTGTCTCTGCATGGCTGTGATCATTTTCAAGTGTACACAGACGTTGAAGTTTATCACAAGGGTACTTGACCTAGAGGCAGCCCTGGGAGATGGACTCAGGCCTCGGGGATAGATGTTCGTGAGGACAGGCAGCGAAGTGACCTACGACTGTAGGTGGACTGCCAGTGTTTTCTCTGACATGGCCTCTCAAAGTCCCAGCCCACCTCTCTTGACAGAATTTGCACTGTGATAGGATCTGGTTATGACCATCCCAGATGGCCCTCTTCCCTGACCCTCTTCCACTTTTTCTATAACACGTGTACATGATCTCATGATCTCAAGCCTCTCCTCCTCCCATTTCTTTTTTTCTTTTTTTTTTTGCGGTACGCGGGCCTCTCACTGTTGTGGCCTCTCCCGTTGCGGAGCACAGGCTTCAGACGCGCAGGCTCAGCGGCCATGGCTCACGGGCCCAGCCGCTCCGCGGCATGTGGGATCTTCCCGGACCGGGGCACGAACCCGTGTCCCCTGCATCGGCAGGCGGACTCTCAACCACTGCGCCACCAGGGAAGCCCTCCTCCTCCCCTTTCTTAACATGTGTCTCAACCAAACACCATGGAGTCCACGTTGTCTTGGTGTCGATGTCTCCTGTAGGTACACTGGCTGCTGGCAACCCCTCAGCCCTGTTCTGCTCACTTCATCTCTCCCCATAGTTTATGCCTGAAACTTACAGTTCCCCTGAAATATACAGCTTTCCTCAACCGTAGCGCATAGATTCAAATAAGAGGCTATGATTGAAACCAATTTAAGCCCTCCCTGCCTTCATTCCCAGCACACCTTCTCTTAATGTCAACCCATTTCAATGTTAAAATCAGCAAATGTTAATTGCAAAAATGTAAATTGTCAGATATAGATTACAGTTGTGTTCCTCTTTAAGCTATTTGTGGTGAAGGACAGGTTACTTAATTTTCCAGTCCGTCAAGGACCAAGGCGTTGTCCTGCGGTGAATGCCTTGTGCCACCCGTGACTTACCACGTGAGTTCCCCCACCGTAACTAAACTCACCCCTGCCCTGCTCAGTGAGACAGGACCACTGAGCACACACCTGGATGCCGCAGCAGTATTTCCACAGAGGTTTCTAGACTACTATCTTCATACTTAACCTTCCCACGCATCAGTGATAATTTACAGACCAATTCTGGTATGCAGACCACAAAATGTGTGTCCTGGATGTTATTAACTTCTTACTCCCCATGGCACGTTGTGTCGTGAGGTAGAAGAGACCCGGTACCTTCCAGGGCCCCCTGTCTCTGGCACCACCGTTCATCCATTTGCACAAGCCAGACACTTGATCCTCATGTCTAACTGTGGTAAGTCTTGTCCCATTTGCCTCTTACCTATCTTAGACCCACCCACCTGCCCCATCTCACCTGCCGTCACTGTAATCCCAGCGCCCACCATCTCACCTGGGCACTGGGCTCCCTACCTGGTCCCTCTGTAGCCTTTCTGGACCCATTTCAATCCATTCTGCAAAATCAAGCTGCGGCAACCTCTTTAATATATACGTAGAGAATGTTTCTCTTCTGCTTAAAGCCCTTTGGTTGCTTCTTTTGCTCTGCTGCTAAAGATGACAGCACTTACCGTGACCTGTAAGGGGCTGGGGCCCCCAGCCCCTATCTGCTTCCCTGAGGCATCCTTGTCCCCACTCCCTCCTCCCCTGCATGCCTGGCCTTCTCTCAGTTCTTTGAAAATCCTCTGCCTCCACACCCAAAGCCCCCTCAGGGCCTTTGCCCCTGCTGTTCCTCTTGAGTAGAATGTTCTCCCTACAACCCCAGTACATGTAGCTACTCCACTCCAGGGCTCCGTACTAAGTACTCTGCAAAGGGTGATCGCATCTAATCCTCACATCCACACAATACGATTAATCCTATTTTTAAAATGTATTTATTTTATTTTATTTTTGGCTGCGTTGGGTCTTCGTTTCTGCGCGCGGGCTTTCTCTAGTTGCGGCGAGCAGGGGCTACTCTTCGTTGTGGTGCGCAGGCCTCTCATTACAGTGGCTTTTCTTGTTGCAGAGCACGGGCTCTAGGCGCGCAGGCTTCAGTGGCTGTGGCACACGGGCTCAGTAGCTGTGGCTCGCGGGCTCTAGAGCGCAGGCTCAGTAGTTGTGGTGCCCGGGCTTAGGTGCTCCGCGGCATGTGGGATCTTCCCGGACCAGGGCTCGAACCCGTGTCCCCTGCATTGGCAGGTGGATTCTCAACCAACCACTGCACCACCAGGGAAGCCTGATTCATCCTATTTTTAAAATGAGAAACCCGAAGCTCAGAGAGGTTAAGTAGCTTGCCGGGGATGGAATGAACAGCTTATTAGTTAGAGCCACACCCGGCCTGGGAGATCCTGGGGGCCTGAGTTGGCCTCTCCCAAGCCCTCCCTGGGCCTGAGGAGGCCTCAGTGTGCTGAGATTAGGAAATCACACCATCTTCCTGTCCGCCCCCTTCCTCGCCACAGCGAGGTACGCCCTTCCTCGCATCTCTGCGTTTTGCTTTTCGCCACCATCCCCCCATTCCAGCTGACCCTTCTTTCCTGGTATAGCTCTCATCTCGCTTACTAGATAATGCTAGCACCCGGCTGTTGGCACCCAGGGATTTGGTATTCGACAGAGCCTGAAGGACAACTAAAAAAAGCCCCATTTTGTCCATTTTCTCTGAAAGGCCTGGGTTTGTGGGTTTCTGAGACCCAGTCTTAATTGCAGGGACCTTCTTCTCCCCTATTCAGGCTCTGCCATTTTGAGGAGGGAGCTGTCTGACTCATACCTAGGGCTTGGCCATTTTCAGCTTCTTGTCTGGAGCTTCCTTGGGCACCAGACAGAGAGCTTCTGAGCTGACAATTTCCCAGAGGCCCCAGCGTATTCCGGCCTCTTCACACATGTGAATATACAGTTAGAAATCCATTTACATGAATAAATGAACTATTCAGGAGATGAAAAACATTTTTTTCCCATTTAAAGTAGGAGAAAGAGAATCCCCTGAACTTTGCAACTTCATGATATCCTATACTTTGTGTCATCGGCCTCCACTGGAAACGAGGAAAGCTCTGAAAAGAGAAGAGAATAAAAGCCTTCTCGATGAAAGTAGTTGAACAGGCACTGGCAATGAGAAAAATTCATATGCTGTAATTATAGATATTTGTTTGTTTTAAATCCTGGCACTCAATCTGTGAGCCCGGTTTAATAATAAAATACTAGAATTATGCATGCAAGTGCAAATTTGGTATCATGTCAGTCAATTCCAAACACTATTTACAGACTGGAATCACTATAGTGCATTAATGTAATGAAGATGGCAGTGTAGCCTATTTCAGTATAATATCATTAAAACATCACCGTAGGATGGCTGCTGTAGCTCTTCTCGTGTTTAAGCTTATCTCAAGCCATCCTAACGTCCTTTGAGCTTTGTTTCTGAAATAATGTGGCTTGGGTTTTGCTATTAGCAATGTGTGCGGTAATTCCAGAGAGAAGGAGAGAGGGAATCAATCGCTGAAAGGAAGATCCTCTGGCCACGGTTTTCTATAAACATGCTTCTGTCACTGCGAAGATCACACTGCTTTGACCTTTGATTACACGTCTGTTGCCTCACTAGGTGGGGACTTCATTGAGAGCAGGGACCCTTGTTTATTTATCCCAGAAATAGCAGGCAATGTGGCATAGTGATTAAAAGCAGTGGCTCTGGAGCCAGGCAGCCTAGTTTCAAATCTCATTCCACCAACATGTGAGCTTAGTGGCTTTGCATAGGTAATTCACTTCTTTATGTCTCCGTGGCCTGACTCATAGAGTGGTTATGAGGATTAAATAAGTAGAACCCTAGAAAGGTGCCTGGCACATCGAAAATGCTCATTGAATGTCAGCTGCTATCCTCATCTCTCTACCCCTAGTCCCCTGAACGGTGACTGTTGTAGAGTCGAAGATGGATCAGAGTGTGAAGAGTGGAAGGACGGGTGGGTGAAGAGACAGCACAACTGCAGTCCGCCACACGCATTGCTTATTTGCATCTATAGCATTCTTTGTATTTCACTGGCTCTTCCAGGATCCAGGCCTCTTCTTTGTTGGAACTTGAGGCCGCCCGGAGATGACTGGACTTGGTTCAGATAGCTATCGGGAGAGACAAAGAGGTTTGCGAATCAGGGACTGAAGTTGAGCCTTTGAGAATGTGCAAAACTGAGAATTGTTGCAGAAGTCATTATTAACTCACACATTTAACAGGATGTTTGCCTTTCAACAAAGGGTGACTAATTAACGTAACAGTTGATTATGTAGCTCCCTTAATTTGTTACTGGTTTTCAAATACCAAAGTAATTACATCAATACGGGAGAACAGTTGTTAGAAAGTCAGTGTACAAAAGAGACTGAAAGAGGGTTGACTGTTGATTCTGTTTGGACACAGGCTTGTGTTGGGTCTGACTTGGTAGCAATTTACCAGGCCCCGAGGAGAAGTCAAACCCTGTGCCCTGGCAAGGGTGAGACTAATAGAGTCTGGCATGGTGAGTAGATATGGAAGGGCTGTGGAGTCAGGCTGCCTGGGTTCAAATCCTACCTGTGCTGTGGACCAACAGTGTCTCCAGCGCCCACCTCTGGAAATGGTGCTACTAATAGTATCTCCCTCATGGGGAAGTCGGAAGGATTAAGGTGCTGAAACAGTATCTGGCTTATAAGAGTGAAAAATTATTTGATGTTGTTACTTATGATCTACCTTCTGCTTTTCTCTCCAGCCTTCTCCCCCATGGATCTTATTTCTCACTCCCACCCCCAATGAGCTACTCATACTGCTTCCTGGGACTCCCTGCTTCAGTCTTCTGTCCCCACCACACTCATCCTCACTGCTCCTCCAGTTTGGAAAGCTCCTATCTAACCTGCAATTCTTCTTTTAAAATTTTTTCAAATTTTTTTTGAAGTATAGTCGATTTGCAATATTGTTTAGTTTCAGGTATATAGCAAAGCAACTTGGAGATGTAGATGTATAGATATATGTATTCTTTTTTTATTCTTTTCCATAATAGGTTATTACAAGATATTGAATATAGTTCCCTGCGCTATGCAATAAATCCTTGCTGTTTATCTGTTTTATATATGATAGTGTGTATCTGCTAATCCCATAATCCTAATTTATCCCTCCCCTCCCTTACTCTTTGGTAACCATAAGTTTGTTTTCTATGTCTGTATGTCTGTTTCTATTTTGTAAATAAGTTCATTTGTACTATTTTTTTAGATTCCACATATAAGTTGTATCATAGAATATTTGTCTTTATCTGACTTCACTTAGTATGATAATTTCTAGGTCTATCTATGTTGCTGCAAATGGCATCATTCTTTTTTATGGCTGAGTAATATTCCATTGTCTGTGTGTGTGTGTGTGTATGTGTGTGTGTGTGTGTGTATGTGTGTGTGTGTGTGTGTATGTGTGTGTGTGTGTGTGTCACATCTTCTTTATCCATTCATCTGAACAATTAGGTTGCTTCCGTGTCTTGGCTATTGTAAATAGTCCTGCTATGAACATTGGGGTGCATGTATCTTTTTGAATTAGTGTTTTCTCTGCATATATACCCAGGAGTGGGATTGCTGGATCATATGCTACCTATTTTTAGTTTTTTAAGGAATTTCCATCCTGTTCTCCATAGTGGCTGCACCAATTTACATTCCCACCAATGGTGTAGGAGGGTTCCCCTTTCTCCACATCCTCTCCAGCATTTATTATTCGTGGACTTTCTGATGATGACCATTCTGACTGGTGTGAGGTGATACCTCATTATAGTTTTGATTTGCATTTCTCTGATAATTAATGATGTTGAGCATCTTTTCATGTTGGTCATCTGTGTGTCTTCTTTGGAGAAATGTCTGTTTAGGTATTCTGCCCAGTTTTTCATTGGGTTGTTTGGTTTTATTTTGATACTGAGCTGTTTGTATATTTTGAAAATTAAGCCCCTGTTGGTCGCATCGTTTGCAAGTATTTTCTGCCATTCAGTAGGTGGTCTTTTCATTTTGTCAGTGGTTTCTTTTGCTTTGAAAAAGCTTTTAAGTTTAATTAGAACCCACATGTTTATTTTTGCTTTTCCTTCCTTTGCATTAGGAAACATATCCCCCAAAATATTGCTATGATTTATGTCAGAGTGTTCCACCTATGTTTTCTTTTAGGAGTTTTATGGTTTCAGGTCTTACATTTACATCTTTAATCCATTTTAAGTTTCTTTTGCTTTGGGAGACTGACCTAAGAAAATATTGCTACAATTTATGTCGGAGAATATTTTGCCTGTGTTCTCTTCTAAGTGTTTTATTGTGTCATGTCTTTTATTTAAGTCTTTAAGCCATTTTGAGTTTATTTTTGTGTATGGTATGAGGGTGTGTTCTAACTTGATTGATTTACATGCAGCCGTCTAGCTTTCCAGCACCACTTGCTGAAGAGACTGTCTTTTCTCCATTGTATATTCTTGCCCCCTTTGTCAAAGATTAGTTGATTGTAAGTGTGTGAGTTTATTTCTGAGCTCTCTCTTCTGTTCTACTGAGCTATATTATCTGTTTTCGTGCCAATACCACACTGTTTTGATTACTGTAGCTTTGTAGTAATGTCTGAAATCTGGAAGGGTTATGCCTCCAGCTTTGTTCTTTTTCCTCAGGATTGACTGCTTTGGCAATTCTGGGTCTGTTATGGTTCCACATAAATTTTAGGATTATTTGTTCTAGTTCTGTGAAAAATGTCATGGGTAATTTGATAGGGATCACATTAAATCTGTAGATTGCTATGGGTTGTGTGACCATTTTAACCATAATAATTGTTCCAATCCAGGAGCATGGGATATCTTTCAGTTTCTTTGAATCATCTTCGATTTCCTTTATCAATATTTTGTAGTTCTCAGTGTATAAGTCTTTCACCTCCTTGGTTAGGTTTATTCCTAGTTACTTTTTAAATTTTTTTGATGTGATTTTAAACGGGATTGTTTTTTACTTTCTCTTCTGTTATTTCATTGTTAGTGTAAAGAAATGCAACAGATCTCTGTATATTACTCAACAATGCAACAGATTACTGTATATTACTGTATCCTGATACCTTGCTGAATATATTTATTAGTTCTAGTGTTTTTTGTGTGGAGTCTTTAGGGTTTTCTCTATAGAGTATCATGTCATCTACATATAAAGACAATGTTACCTCTTCCCTTTCCAATTTGGATACTTTTATTTCTTTTTCTTGTCTGATTGCTGTGGCTAGGACTTCCAATACTATGTTGAATAAAAGTGGTGAGATTGGTCATCCTGTCTTGTTCCAGAATTTAGCAGGAAGGCTTTCAGCTTTTCACTGG
>NW_020174369.1:1717733-1751199 GCF_003031525.2 Neophocaena asiaeorientalis asiaeorientalis | reverse complement strand
TGTGTGTGTGTGTGTGTGTGTGTGTGTGTGTGTGTGTGTGTGTCACATCTTCTTTATCCATTCATCTGAACAATTAGGTTGCTTCCGTGTCTTGGCTATTGTAAATAGTCCTGCTATGAACATTGGGGTGCATGTATCTTTTTGAATTAGTGTTTTCTCTGCATATATACCCAGGAGTGGGATTGCTGGATCATATGCTACCTATTTTTAGTTTTTTAAGGAATTTCCATCCTGTTCTCCATAGTGGCTGCACCAATTTACATTCCCACCAATGGTGTAGGAGGGTTCCCCTTTCTCCACATCCTCTCCAGCATTTATTATTCGTGGACTTTCTGATGATGACCATTCTGACTGGTGTGAGGTGATACCTCATTATAGTTTTGATTTGCATTTCTCTGATAATTAATGATGTTGAGCATCTTTTCATGTTGGTCATCTGTGTGTCTTCTTTGGAGAAATGTCTGTTTAGGTATTCTGCCCAGTTTTTCATTGGGTTGTTTGGTTTTATTTTGATACTGAGCTGTTTGTATATTTTGAAAATTAAGCCCCTGTTGGTCGCATCGTTTGCAAGTATTTTCTGCCATTCAGTAGGTGGTCTTTTCATTTTGTCAGTGGTTTCTTTTGCTTTGAAAAAGCTTTTAAGTTTAATTAGAACCCACATGTTTATTTTTGCTTTTCCTTCCTTTGCATTAGGAAACATATCCCCCAAAATATTGCTATGATTTATGTCAGAGTGTTCCACCTATGTTTTCTTTTAGGAGTTTTATGGTTTCAGGTCTTACATTTACATCTTTAATCCATTTTAAGTTTCTTTTGCTTTGGGAGACTGACCTAAGAAAATATTGCTACAATTTATGTCGGAGAATATTTTGCCTGTGTTCTCTTCTAAGTGTTTTATTGTGTCATGTCTTTTATTTAAGTCTTTAAGCCATTTTGAGTTTATTTTTGTGTATGGTATGAGGGTGTGTTCTAACTTGATTGATTTACATGCAGCCGTCTAGCTTTCCAGCACCACTTGCTGAAGAGACTGTCTTTTCTCCATTGTATATTCTTGCCCCCTTTGTCAAAGATTAGTTGATTGTAAGTGTGTGAGTTTATTTCTGAGCTCTCTCTTCTGTTCTACTGAGCTATATTATCTGTTTTCGTGCCAATACCACACTGTTTTGATTACTGTAGCTTTGTAGTAATGTCTGAAATCTGGAAGGGTTATGCCTCCAGCTTTGTTCTTTTTCCTCAGGATTGACTGCTTTGGCAATTCTGGGTCTGTTATGGTTCCACATAAATTTTAGGATTATTTGTTCTAGTTCTGTGAAAAATGTCATGGGTAATTTGATAGGGATCAC
Organism: Neophocaena asiaeorientalis asiaeorientalis; assembly: GCF_003031525.2. NCBI lineage: Eukaryota > Metazoa > Chordata > Mammalia > Artiodactyla > Phocoenidae > Neophocaena > Neophocaena asiaeorientalis. The sequence continues at coordinate 1,749,856 of NW_020174369.1, read as the reverse complement.
ATTAAATCTGTAGATTGCTATGGGTTGTGTGACCATTTTAACCATAATAATTGTTCCAATCCAGGAGCATGGGATATCTTTCAGTTTCTTTGAATCATCTTCGATTTCCTTTATCAATATTTTGTAGTTCTCAGTGTATAAGTCTTTCACCTCCTTGGTTAGGTTTATTCCTAGTTACTTTTTAAATTTTTTTGATGTGATTTTAAACGGGATTGTTTTTTACTTTCTCTTCTGTTATTTCATTGTTAGTGTAAAGAAATGCAACAGATCTCTGTATATTACTCAACAATGCAACAGATTACTGTATATTACTGTATCCTGATACCTTGCTGAATATATTTATTAGTTCTAGTGTTTTTTGTGTGGAGTCTTTAGGGTTTTCTCTATAGAGTATCATGTCATCTACATATAAAGACAATGTTACCTCTTCCCTTTCCAATTTGGATACTTTTATTTCTTTTTCTTGTCTGATTGCTGTGGCTAGGACTTCCAATACTATGTTGAATAAAAGTGGTGAGATTGGTCATCCTGTCTTGTTCCAGAATTTAGCAGGAAGGCTTTCAGCTTTTCACTGGTTGGCATTATGTTGGCTGTGGGTTTGTCATAAATGGCTTTTATTATATTCAGATATGTTCCCTCTATACCCACTTTGGCAAGAGTTTTTATCATGAATGGATGTTGAATTATATCAAATGCTTTTTCTGCATCTATTGAGATGATCATGTGGTTTTTGTCTTTTCTGTTGATATGGTGTATCACATTTATTGATTTGCGTATGTTGAACCATCCTTGTGACCCGGGGATGAATCCAACTTGATCATGGTGTATGATCCTTTTTATGTGTTGCTGGATTTGGTTTGCTAATATTTTGTTGAGGATTTTTGCATCTATATTCATCAAAGACATTGGCCTATGATTTTCTTTCTTTCTTTTTTTTTTTCTTGGTAATATCTTTGGTTTTAATATCAGGGTGATGGTGGCTTCATAGAATGACTTTAGCAGTGTTCCCTCATCTTTAATCTTTTAGAAGAGTATGAGAAGGATCAGTATATATTCTTCATTTTATGTTTAGTAGAATTCCCCAGTGACGCCATCCAGTCCTGGACTTTTGTTTGCATAACCTGCAATTCTTAATCTAACTAATTCTTCTTCCTTGAAGCACCCCTGCTTCTGCCAGGCAGAATTGGGCACTCTTTTCCCTCTGCCACTTTATATCTTGAATATATTGTATTTCAATGATTTTAAGATATTTTCAATTTTAAGATTTGTATTTCAATGATTTTAAGATATTTTCTCTCTCCCACTTTAACATTTCTGCAATAAGGATTTAGCTTACAGTCTGTAGCATCTTGGAGTCAGTACAATATAGTGTTTGCATTGTAGTTTGTTCTGTGTCTAATATCATTATTTGTGTGTGTGAGCTACCTGAGGATAGAGACTGTGATGTATTATCTTTGTATTCCCTAGTGCCTAGACAAAGCACTCAGCCAGTGCTGTAAAACAAATAGGAGAATAAATGGACAAACAATATAGCTAGGTGTCTGATTCTGTTGGGTAGCACAATCTTTTTGGATATATGCTAACATCTGAAAAATAACAATAATAACAGCTGTGTAGCACTTGCTGTATGCCAGGCACTATTTGAAGCACTTAACATATATAAACTATTTACTCACTTCATCTTCACGATAGCCTGATGAGGTAGATTTTATTTTTATCTTCATTTCACAGATGAGGAAGCAGGTTCAGAGAGGTTACACAATGTAGTGGAGCACAAATTGCTACCCCAAGATGTCTCTTTGGCATGTGAATTATTTCGAGCTAAAAACAATCAGTGTTCAAGAGAGTCGGGAAGAAACTTTGACCTTCCCCCTAAGTGCCTAAAAAAATTTAGATGGAGGATCTATTCCCAGAACAGAGCTATCACCAGAGACACCTACAAAGAATATGAGCAAGGAGGGGCCTAAAGAGCAGAGTCCACTCTGCTTCCCATTGTCTCTGCATGGCCCAGAAAACATTTATTTACCGGACATTTGCCTTTCCACCATCTCCATGTGAATTGCCTTCCTCTCAGTTGAAGTCTCAAGCCAGTAGCCTCAACATCCACTTTTCAGCTGAAGATGGTATTTAAGGTGACAGCTTCAGCTATTTGGCAAGTTACTCAGTTTTCCTGGCTCTTTCCCATGTAAACATGTTATTAGACTTTTGTTTGATTTCTTTCTCCTGTTAATCTGTCTCGTAGCAATTTAATTCTCAGACCAGCCAGAAGAACCTAGAAGGGTAGAGGAAATTTCTTCCTCCCCATCAGTAGCATGCCCAAGATCCTACAGCTTAGTGATGATGGAGCTGGGATTTGAACCCAAGTTCTTTGGCTCCAGAGCCTGCAGATCGCAAATAATAGGATCCCCAGGGCTGTCAACAGTAGATATATTTAGTATTTATATAGTCCTAATAATTTCCCCAATTGCTGTTGATGATTATTTTGGTTTCCCTAAGTGGGGCCCCATGATTGCTCATAGCCTGGTAGAACATCAGTCGTTAAGTTGTAATCCCCCATTTTTCTCCTCATATCTTTTTTTTTTGAGATACGTGGGCCTCTCACTGTTGTGGCCTCTCCCATTGCGGAGCACAGGCTCCGGACGCGCAGGCTCAGCGGCCATGGCTCACGGGCCCAGCCGCTCCGCGGCATGTGGGATCTTCCCGGACTGGGACACGAACCCTCGTCCCCTGCATCGGCAGGCGGACTCTCCACCACTGCGCCCCCAGGGAAGCCCTCTTCTCACATCTTTAAACAAGGAACAAGCCGTAATTTATTCATGATAAATCAGAGACATTCATATAATGCAGTTTGGATTTTTCTTTCCACTGTGGCTTATAAAATGTTTTCATAGGATGTTAGAGGTCAAAGGGATAGTAGAAAGAATCAGTTCAGCAGTTTACTTCCTCTATCCTCCAGATACACTGGGCTCTAGTTAAATGATTATGGGTTCTGAGAGTGTTTTCAAATAAACTTGAGTTCAAATTCCAGTTGAATTCTTATGATTTGTGTGACCTTGGTCAAGAATCTTAATCCCTCTGAGCCTCAGTTCCCTCATTTTTATTTTATTTTATTTTTTATTATCATTTTTCCCCTCATTTTTAAAACTGGAGTTATAATATTATTTTGCATGGGTGTTGTGAGGATTAGGTATTATATAAGTAAAGGACCAACCACAATGGCACCAAGTAGACGGTAAATAAATGTGAGCTATTATTTCAAAAAGAGAGAAGCTATATTTACGTTTAATAAAGCTGTAAAGTGTAATCAGAATGGAATTTTTACCTGGCTTTGATTGGAGTTATATTAAGTCCATGAAGTCACATTCTACAACTTATTCAAGAAAAATAAAGCTCCAATTGGTAGTTAAACATGTTTTTGACAAATAAATAAAAATTAGACGATGATGTACTAATACTTAAAGGAGTTTGGGTGACATGTCCCCAAACCTGGAGTGCACGGACGCCTTAGTGCTTAGCGTGACTTTTAGGAGTTATGTGATCCTCAGGTGTGGAAGAGATTTGCTCCCCACCTCATAGCCGTGGCTCCTCCACATTTCCAGCCCCTGCAGTTAGGATCCACATGAGTAAATCTGACTATGAACTGAAGTGACATACATCACTTCTAGGCCCAGCTCGTAAGCATCAGATGCTCCTTCTTCTCCTACCTTGACAACCACAAGTCCATAGGGTATGATTTGGAAGCATCCATCAACCTGGGCTCAGTGTGACTGTGTAATCAGAGTCCCTGCCAGCCCAGGTTGGACATGTAGCTTCAATCAAAGATGAACCTTAGTTGTAACAAGCCATTGAGATTTCATGGTTAACCTAGCATATATTTAATATATTAAACCATAGGCCTTCGAAGGTACAGTATTTCAGGCAGTGCTTATAAATTTTAATTTTTAAAACTGAAAAAAAATCATTCTTTCTTTTATTTCCTTTATTAATGTATCCATCCATTCATCCATCAGGCTATTTATTCAACAGACATTTTCCTACCACCTATTCATTGCTAAATTCTAGTCTGGGTACTGAGGATATAATAATATATAATGTATTATAATCCCTGCCTTCTTGGGGCCAGGATCTAACTGGAGAAACAGACAAGAAAAATCTAGAATTATAATACAACATGGTAAGGGCTGATAGATAAGGGGAGTGTTATGGGAGCCTAGAAAGAGGGACACCAATCCTAGCTTCGGGGGAAGTTGAACAGGGCCTTGGTGTATGAGTAGGAGTTCTATTTGTTCTATGAATGTTTATCTATCAGTTACTCTATGCCAGGTTCTAGGCACTGTGGATATAGTGGTAAAGCAAGACAGGCAAGACAGTATATAAAGACATAAATAAGGGAACAAATTAATTTCAGAGTAATATTATGAAGCCCACAAAAAAGGGTGACATGGTAGGGTTGAACTGAAAGGGGCAACTTTAACTGGGGTGGTCAGGGAGGCTCCTGTGAGGAGGTGACCTGTGAACTGAGTTAACCAGGGCCCATGGACTTCAAGGCTCCGGGGAGACATGAAAAAGGCAGCTCTCAGGGTAGACAGGGGTGTGGAGCAGAAACTTTACAGGCTTAATGCTACGTTAGGTATTGCTGGGACAGTTCAGTTTTCTCTTGCTGGATTGTTTTCTTAGTTTCCTTTGCTTGAAATAGGGAGTTTAAGTCCATCTCCTGCAGTGGAGGTATCCATTATCGGACTTGTGTGCGTTTTTTTTGGGCATTTCAGGAAGCAGTACTCTGAGAAGAGCCAGGAGAGAATGAGCAGTAAGCTTTTAAGCAAAGAAGTTGAAGTAGGCCATCGGCGCGCTTTGTGGATTTGGAAAACCCACAGGCTCTGCGGTTAGCAAGGCCTGGGTGTGAAGCCCAGCTCCACTGCCTTTCCAGCTGGCTCATCTTGGGCAAGGGACGACCTCTCTTTGCTTCAGGTTCCCCATCAATTAACTGGAGACAATAATAACATCTCTCCCATAAGCTGGTTATGAGGCTGAAATAAGATAGCGCCTAAAAGTTCTCAGCGTGGCAAGTGGCAAGAAGAAAACAGTCAGTAGTATCAGCTGTGACTGGTATTATTACTATAATTCTCATCTTCATCTTTATTGTCATCATCACCACCATATTTATTGTGCTAGGAGGCATTATTCCTCCCTGTCTCTGCAGTGATTTTTTTTTTTTTTTGCGGTACACGGGCCTCTCACTGTTGTGGCCTCTCCCGTTGCGGAGCACAGGCTCCGGACGCGCAGGCTCAGTGGTCATGGCTCATGGGCCCAGCCGCTCCGCGGCATGTGGGATCTTCCCGGACCGGGGCACGAACCCGTGTTCCCTGCATCGGCAGGCGGACTCTCAACCACTGCGCCACCAGGGAAGCCCCTCTGCAGTGATTTTTTATGAGGGCTTTGCTTTCATTTATTTCACAAATTACATTAGACTCCTATCCCTGGTATATCAAGTCCCAAATTCTCCTCCTGGCAACTGAGGCCCTCTTTTATTTGTTTTTGACCAGAGTAGTTCCACCTCACCTCCCACTGTTATTAACCCTACTCTCATTACTCACATCCCAGGGTTTTCTCCTCCCAGTCAACCTCCATACTTTTATTCAAGCAGGTTTCCACCCAGCTTTGAATGTCCTCTTTCTTGACTGTAATAAAATATTCTGAGACCCTTGCTCTGTGCCAGCCATCAGGGTGGATACTTTACATATATGATCTCATTTATCCTCACCTCTAAAATGCAACTGAGACGAGGAGAGAGAAATTTCCTGCCAAATCCAGGCTGCTAGGAAGTAGTGGACGAACGTTGGTGATAACTCTGCACTTGCAAGACAGGACTGGGGACCTACTTCCTCCATCTCTCTGGTCCAGGGCAAGGTATCCCCAGCCTCAGGGGCCTCAGTCCACGGTGTTCAAAGTAGGAAGACAGAACCAAGGGCAGGCAGACCAAGGCCAGACGGACAAACCAGCACAAGCCTCTCTAGAGACCGAGACTCTTGCCTCAGTGAGTCCCGCTCACTCTGAAGAGCCATTGCTCTAGATGGAATCCTGTCCTGTGTCCTTGCCTTGCTGAAACATTCAGGGTAAACTCAGTGCATGGGTACAGGAGTTTCCTCAGAGCCAACCTAGTCAGCTCAGCCTGAGGGAGAGGGAATTTTAGTATATGGAGAAATTATAGGTCAGTCTTGGGAAGCTGTAGCCAAAGAAGGGCTTTTAACGGGAAGCCACTGATAAGTGAAAATCGAGGAAAATCAGGTAGGTAGGATGAGGAGCACGAATAATGCAAGGCGCACGATGAAGGCCTTAAGGCTGTCAACAGTGTCAGCCGGGGTGGTTGGAAGGTACTTTTCTGTGGTATAGAAGGAGGGCAGGGCTACTTTCCCAGAAAGTAAATCCACCATGCTCTGTCTCCTGACTTACACCCAGCCTGGCTTTGTGGGAATTTGCATCCAGTGATCCTGGCGTGATATGGGCACAGGAGACAGGATTGCACACAGGCAGCGATGAGGTCCTTCAGGGACCTGATCGAGGAGAGCGACCCACAGGAGACACTCTGTGATACCAGTTTCCTAATAATTTTAGGAGACATACCAAATTGATCAAAATGAAATCCTGCCCATCCTAAAGAAGTGAATATGGAACGGAAATCTAGGATGGGACTGGCCAATTCCAGCAGGACTGCATGCAAAATCCTCCCTTCTCCTCCCACGTGTATAACCCCTCTGACCTCAGGCCCTCTGACCTTTGTAGACAGGCAGCTGAGAAGGCGCATCTAAAAAACAAATCTCCATGTATGTAGGTGAAAGGAACAAAGAGATTTGGATTTTGCTGCTAGAATTGCTCAGGCTCAGGAGGAAGGGAGGATGCTGTAAAGGTTTGCAAGCTGAGGTTGGGCTCTGTCCCTCCTTTGAAAGCAGCTGCTGGAAGTAGAAGAGACACAGACAGCCAAAGCTGCCCTGCTGTGTGCCTGCCTGAAAGCAGGGACTCCATAAATATTACTGAAGGGGTGAAAAAGTAATGAACAAGTGAAAGAACCTATAGGCAAATGGAAAAAAAAGGAAAAATAAAAGTTTTGAAGATGTCATCTAGATTCTTAGCAGTTGAGTCCACCTGACATTCTGAGCCCTCTCCTAGGTTCTTACGGAAATCATCTCATTTAACTCACAAGTTTATGATGTGACGTTTATTAGTCCCCATTTTACAGATCAAGAATGAGGCACCTAGAAGCGAAATTATTGCCTAAGGTCATACTGGTTATTGGAAGACTGGGATTCACTCACCACCGTCCATTGATTGGATGCTTGTTATTAGCCTGATAATGTGTTTTATATGCAACATCCATTTTATTTCTCATAGTCACCCTGCAAGGAAGGTGTTTTACTATCCCCATTTTTTTGTTGAGGAAACTAAGGCCAGGTCTCCCACTGTAAGTTAGATAAGGAGAGATTGCTCCAGTGCTGGCACAAAATGATTTCAAGGCCTGGATCCCAGGCGTGAGTCTAGAACTGGGTCCACTGAGCATGAGATGTATGTTGTTTCTGTGCTAAGAAGCCTCAGAGCCAACAAGGGACAACACCTTTTGAGCAGTGCGAGGTGCCCAGACTCTGAATCTTGGGCACGCCGCCGTGATGCAGAGAGGGAGGTGCTGGGGATCCACCTACCTCTCCCTGAACCTCTGTCTCGCTTATGTCATCTGTGCTGCTTACCAGCTCTGGAATCAGCCAGAGAAAGAACAGCCTGGACACAGCCATGCACTGGCAGAGTGGCTCTGAGCACCTGGTTCTGTCTGGCTCTTTGCATGATCTCCTCACACCTTGTACCTGTTTTTCCTCTCCTTCTCGGAATGACGTGAGTGAAGCCCCCTCCACTCCCTCTCAGTCATTCGTCACTCCTTTCCTGAACCAGAAACGGACTGCTTCATTTTATGTCTGGGAAAGGGAAGCCTCGAAGGGTTTTTTTTTTTTTTTTTTTTTTTTTAAGGTTAGGAAACTAAATCGTATGGTTTCTAAATGCTTGTCTTTAGTCTCAGGATCCAGATACTTAGGGCTTAACCCCTATACGGGTCAAAGGCACCTCCCATGGGATCCCCATCAGTCACCCTGTACTTCCCCCTCAGGGCACCTGGCACAGCACATGGTTATTGCTCATGTACGGCTTCCCACTAGACCTTGAACTCAGGAGGGGCAGGGGCAATGTCTGTTTCCACATTGTGTCCCTAGCTTCCAGGGCAGTGCTTGAAACATAGCAATTACAAAATGAATACTTCTGTTGAATGCACAAAGTCATATGTACAGTGGTGATGGCTCATGTGCCCCTGAGAGTGTGTCCTGACAGTGGTATGGTACCCTCCAGGAGGTACACTTCCTTATTCTAGGCCAGGATAGAGAGACGCAGCCCAGTTCCTTTTCTGCATCTAGTCCCGTGTTTCAGAAAGAGAAGAATGCCGGTGAGAGTCTTCATGATACATCCGAAAGAGTCAGATAGACCTCGGTTCAAATCCTAACTCTTCCACTTCATAACTGGGGAGTGTTGGGCCAGTTACAGGATGCTCTCAACTGGGGGAGGACTTCCCACAATAAGAGCAGGTACATATTCAAAAAGAAACAAGAAGACAAGAATCAAAGCAAATAAAAACCTAATACTTACATGATGTTCACTAGATGCAAGACACTGTTTTGAGTGTATTGAATATTACACCCTACTTAATCACCACAACTCCTTGAGGTGTAGGCACTGTCGTGAGGCTCATTTTATAGATGAGCAAACTCAGACACAGAGGGCATGCGTGTTTACCCAGGGTCACACAGCTAGTACGTGGCAGAGCCAAGATTTGAACCCGGCAGCCTTGTCCCAGTGCCCATATTCCTAACCTCGGCACTTACTGTTTCTATCAAGATGATACAGAAGGAGCTTGGATGTAGGATTCAGAAGGTCTTCAAGGGTGCTGACTTCAGATCTGCTGCTTACTGAATGTGACTTGGGGCAGATTACTTCACCTCTTTGGGCTGTGTAATGTCCTCATTATAGCATGAGGGTAATAAAACAAGATAATGAATGAGATAATATATTAGGTGGAGCTTTAAAAGTTATAAAGCTCTTAGCCCTTCTAAGTATGAAGTAGATATTAAGTGTTAGATGTCAAAGAGCTTTGAATGATAAAATGAGGTGCTTGCCTTATATGCTTTGGATCTGCAAAAACAATGGGGACTTTTGTTTTCAAAACAGGGCAGAATGGAGGTGGGGAGGGAGGGAAGGTGGGTGAATGGATGGATGGATGGATGGAGAGAGAGTTTATCAGTATGTTAGAAGACATACTTCAAGTAGAGGACGCTTAACAAAGGAAATGTGTAAGAAGCAGCATATTATCATGGTCTTGGAGTTGGGGATTAGACAGTTGGAGCAGGGTGGGTGTCCATTCCCAGGACTTCCACCTTCTAGCTGTTTGAACCTAAGCCTGCAACTTCACCTCTCTGAGCCTCAGCGTCCTTCTCTGTCAAATAAGTGATAATAAAACCTTGCTCATTGGCTTGTCATGAAAATTAACTCTGATCCTGTAAGAAAAGCGTCAGGCTGGTAGGAGGTGCTCCAAAACATTCCCCCGTTTCCCGCTGGCTGAGCCCCTTGCTATTTCCTCTCACATCCACATGATGCGAAATTTCTAGATGCCTACTTTTTGGAATTAATTTCCTAAAGTGGGGAGAGGGCATTCAGGATAAACACTCCGTATTTTCATTCCTTTGCTTACCTGCCGCAGGTGCAACTGGTGGGGGAAACACTCCCTTCAGCAGGGGTCTTTGTTCTGTGGCAATGAAAGGCGTCTCGCTAATCCTTCTGCTTCCCAGATGTTTTCGGAGCTATATTTTTAGCTCATCTCTTTTATATGCCTCACTCGAAAGACATCTTATTATTCATTTCAAAACTTGACAACTCCTATCACTTTGTCCCTTCATTCTGTTCTGATACACAAAGGAAGAACGAAATGTAGCAGTCTCAAGCCAAGTTTTGCTTTTGCTCAGTTGAGACCAGAGCTGTTAAGGGTTTTTTCTGGCCGCCTCTGCTCTGGATCCACTCTGGGAGTCAGCTGGGTGTCACAGGTCCTCATTCCCATCCTCATCTGCCTCGTCTTATAAGATATGCAATTATATGCTGTGTGTAGGTGCACTCAAGCATCCCGCCCATGCTCCTATACAGACACAAGCCAGGGGTGGCCTCGCAGTTCTGGGACCAATCTGAAAAGCAGGTAGGAGTGAATAACAGAGCAAGGATGAGCATTCCAACCTTGAGTCATTTACTCAACAAATACTTATTAAGCATTGACTGTGCACCAGGATTTGTGCTAGGCGAGGGCGTATATTTTGCATAAACAGAGAAGATATTCCCTCACGGGATACGCTTTGAATGACTTTGAAGTAACAGTGGCAGATTTATTAAGCCCTTATGGTGCTCTGGGCTCAACTTGCCTGCGTGTGTGCATGTGTGTGTGTGATTCATACATTCTCATAACAAGCCTCAGAGGTAGAGATGGTTATACCCAGGATCCAGGTGAAAAAGCCAGGTCACAGAAAGGTTTAGTGCCTAGCCCGGGGGTTACAGCTCGTGAATAGAAAGGCCCTGTCTTGATCTCTGGCTCCAGAGCCTGGGCTCTTAACTACTTAGTTATACCCTCCCTGTTCTCCACCCAGAATGCCTCCCGCTCCACGGCCATAATAAACGAGGTCGTGGATAAGGCACTTAGCCCAGGGCCTGGGCTTTGCACTGCAGGTGGAGATTGTCATCGCCTGTATGGCGTCAAAGAGAAACACAGCTGGATGTGACAGTAGTGAAAACAGATTTTATTCAGGAACTCCTGACAGTAGGGGAAAGAACTGAGCTTCTTTCCAATTTGTGCAGATGTGCCTAGGGCTTGAAGGGAGAATGAGGGAATGGGAGGGATGATGAGTGAGGACTGTATAGAGTCACGGAGTAAAACATTACAAAAAACAGGAAATGGGGGTTAGCCTGTGTGAAATTCATGTGGGTTTGATAACTGGAGCTTATCCAGGCTTGGGCTCCAGCCTCCCACAGAGACTGGGAGACCAGTCCTATCTCCAGGTGTTGGCTGGGACAAACAATAAATTTCTTTGGAAGCCTTGAGCTATCTTAGGCAGGGACTTGGAGGGGTGCTAGGGCCATTCAGGATGTAGCCTTGAGCCCACAGAAACGATGTTAGTGTTTTGTTCAAGTCTTTATTTGCCAAGGTTGAGGTCTAGTCGGGCAGAGGGCTCAGAAGAGCCTGGCTAGAGTTTGGGCAAGGAGTCTTTGTCACTAGTTCATTCTACTTTCCATCCCTGGTCTACTGGATCCTTGCACCAGTTCTGCTCTGGGCAAGTCGCTGCTGTTCTTATTCTCATGCAGATTCATGAATGGACAGCCAGACAGGTTACAGATAGGTGCACAGATAACAGGTCATTGCGAGTCAGAAGAGCAAGTGTTTTGAGCACGGGGACAGCAGCCAAGAGGTTCAGGGAGCACAGAGGCAGGTGGCTAACCCAGCCGGGGACGGGAACCCGTCAGGAGTCCCAGCACCAGTTCTTCAGTGGCTCATCCCCGGGATCGCAGTAGAATCCTCAAAGCGACATGACAGGCCTCCGCATTTCAGCCCCGCCGGCCTCTGTCTCCTTCGGACCACACTGGGAGGTTGCTCTGGGAAGAGTGCACAGAAGTGCCAGGCAGATGACCTCATACCCGCAGCCTCTGACCCCTCAACCCCAGAGCCCCTTAGAATTCCCTGAAGCCGCCTATCCGGCTCTGGCGTGCGCACATGCTGCCCCCCTCTCCTGCCTTATCTTTTGCCAGCCAGCTCTCTTGCCTCCTTTTCCTGGCAGCCTGCCCGGTGGGGTTAACTGCCCCTACTGGTAGGTCTCGGCATCTGCAGATCTCAGCTTCGCTAAGAAGGTGCCACACCTGCTTGCGATTGTCTGGGCCCCGGCTGTGCCCTCCAGACCACGTGCTTGGGGAGGGCAGGGGTGCCACGTGCCTTTCGTGTGCCCTGTGCCGCCACAGCAGCTACCTCGCAGCAGGCCTTCAGCCGCTGTCTGTGATGTGAGAATCCAGGCTGTTGAGCTCTTGCCCGGCATGCTTCCTGGCCTTCCCAGATCCCCCATTGCTTACATCCGCCAGCATCTCCCGAATGGGCACCCCGAGGCCTGGTACAGTCTGCAACTTCCCCAAGGTCAAAGGAAATGGTGGAGCCTAGGAATGTTCCAGACCCATCTGACCCCGGCACACAGACCGTGCTTATGCATGGACTTCACCAGGAGGCAACACAGCCTCTTGCTGTGAGGTTGGGAGCATATCCAGTTGTCTCCAGAAACTACCAATGCAGCCAGTGAAACAAAGCGGTACCCTGCCATCATCACTGCCACTACCAGCACCGCCATCCAGGGTTTTTTTATAAGACAGAACCCCTGTCATCTGTGGATCGTGGATTGTGGGCGGGGAGCAGGGGTAGATGAAGGTAGGTTCCATCTTCGGCTCACAGACATTTTGGCCAGAGTGTCCGCAGATCAGAGAGTGTTATGCTTCTACAGCCCAGGGCAGAAGCCCAGTCTGCAGTCTGGCCAGGGCCCTCGGGGCCTCCTCTCCAGCAGGACAGGCCGGTTCACCTGTAACCATGTGTCACCTGTGAGCCTCCTTCCCGGATGCTTCAGCTGTGCATCCCCTTGGCTCCCATCCTGATGGCCCCCAGCAGGGATGGGCTGCTTAGCTCCCTGTCCTTCTCCAGCCAGAGGATGGACTCCCTTTGCAGCCTGCTGAAAACGTCCACTGCACTCAGATCTACAGCAGAGTCAAGTAGAAAGCTGCTGACAGTTTCAACCACCTCAGTTTTTTAACCTGGCCTTCAAAAGCCTGCATCCCCTGGCCCTGGCCTATCTTCTCCCACTGCAACTCTGTGCAAGCATTGTATGGGCTAATCATCCCAAACGGATTGCAGTTCCCTATCTATAACATGCTATTTGATAGCATCACATCTCTTCGGTATCCCTCCGGATGGAACATCTTTTTTAAATTTTTGAACTTAATTTTTGTTTTATATTGGAGTATAGTTGATTTACAATGTTGTGTTCATTTCAGGTATACAGCAAAGTGATTCAGTTATACGTATACGTATATCCATTCTTTTTCAGATTCTTTTCCCACATGGGTTATTACAGAATATTGAGTAGAGTTCCCTGTGCTATACGGTCGGCCCTTGTTGATTATATATAGTAGTGTGTATATGTTAATCCCAAACTCTAAAGACAAGTATCATGTGATATCACTTATATGTGGACTCTGAAAAAACGATACAAATGAACTTATTTATAAAACAGAAACAGACTCACAGACCTCGAAAACAAACTTACGGTACCGAAGGGGAAAGGTGGCAGGGGGAGGATAAATTAGGATCCCGGATAGAACATCTTCGTCCCTACCGACCCTAGGAGCACTAATTTTTACCTAGTCAACTCCTACTAATCTAGTCCATTCAGGCCTTCATTCCTGCCCTGTTTTTACCTTTATTATGGCATGAGCGCGATATTCTTTTTTTTTCAGTCAGCAAATTGTGACTGAGCCCCTACAAAGTGTCAGTGACTGCCTGTGTTAGGTGTGGGGATGCAGTGGTGACCAGGACCTGGCACGGGGCCTGCTTCCCTGGTCTTCACAGACTAGCGGGAGATACAGATATTAACCAGGCGGTCATGCCCATGAAGGGATAATTACAGACTGTGGTGTGTATTAGAAAGAAAGGGAATGGGTTTCTTTGAAAACATTAAAGAAAGGCACCGAACGCCCAATACAAGGGATCCTGCCCTTGTATTCCCAGCACAGTGTCTGCCACGGAGTTTCTGGGTCAAGGGAGATGCTCCGTTACTAGAACTGAGTCATGGAAATAAGTCGGAGCTGGGCCAGCAGGTATTTGGGGCAGGAATCACGAAGTGACTGCTCTCTCTGAGCCTGGCACAGAGATAGATGGCGGGAGGAGGGGATGAAGGGATAAGAGAGCACAGGGCTGGGCAGAACCTGACGATCGCTGCCCTTCAGGAGGCACCCCGATGCGATAAAATGGACGTGAAGTTTGCTGCCATCACGCCGACCTCTGGCACCAGCTCTGATATTCACCTCTGACTGAACATTGATGGGGCAAGTTGCTTAAGCCCTCTGAGCCTCAGTTTCTCATCTCTCACTGGAAAATGATAGAGCCGAGGGTTAGAATTTCTTAGTTCGCGTCAGTTTTGCCCTCTGAAACCCGAAGGTGAGCTGGAGGAGATGCCTGCAGATAGCGTTGGGTGTATTTTCAACGAAAAAGGCAATTTTGTGCTGCTGATTTCTTTTCCTGACAGTTCATTTTCCAAGGCAACAGCCTAACAAATCATGGGGCCAATTAGTGTAAGAGAGACAATTGATCCTGGTACTCAGAGAGCTCAGCCCACCACCTCAGTGGTTTGGTGGTGTTTATTTGGGGAAACGCTGCACAGCACTAAATGGGAAATAATTGGATAGACGCTGTTATAAATTGCATGGCACTGCACCGCGCTCGGCTTCTGATTCAAGTAGCAAGGTCTGGCAGTAATAGGAAAACTAAAGGCTTTGCTATCCTGCCTTGAAAAGCGGAGCAAAGCTGGCCAGGGGCCCATCTTGCCCCTCATTTTACAGATAGGAAAATTGAGTCTCAATGAGGGAGCGGAGATGGGGCTAGATACCTAAGGTTTTGTTGTTTCACTACCGCATTCTCTCGGCAAACTCCTCGAACAAAGGAATCTGGAGATAAAATAAGGAGGTTGCTGTATTTCTTTCCTGGGGCTGCCATAACAGATTACCACAACGGAGAGGTTTAAATGGAAATTTATTGTCTCGTAAAGGCTAGAAGTCTGAGATCCACGTTTTGGCAGGATTGACTTCTTCTGACCGCTGTGAGAGAGGATCTGCACCAGGCCCGTGTCCTGGTTTCTGGTGGTTTGTTGGCAGTCTTGGGTGTTCCTTGGCTTTTAGACGTATCATCTGGATCTCTGCCTTCGTGTTCACAAGGCATTCAGTCCATGTGTCTGTGTCCACATTTCCCCTTTTCATAAGGACACTAGTCATATTGGATTAGAGGCACATCCTATTCTAGCATGCCATAATTTTAGCTAATTACCTCAGTAATGACACTATTTCCAAATAAGGTTGCATTCTGAAGCCCTTAAGTTTTAGGGCTACAGTTGACCCTTGAACAACATGGGTCTGAACTGCGTGGGTCCACTTATATGCAGATTTTTTCAATAAATACATACTACAGTACAGTTTATGGTTGGTGAATCCACAGATGCAGAACTGCAGATACAGAGGGCTGACTGTTAAGTTATACATGGATTTTTCTACCACACAGGGGTAGGGGGGGAAGTCGGGGGTTGGTGCCCCTTTTCCACACTTTGTTTAAGGGTCAACTGTATTTCCAAATAAGGTCACATTCTAAAGTCCTGAGGTTTGGGACTTCAGCCTGTGAATTTTGGGAGGCTACAATTCAACATGTAATGATCACAAACAATTTAGAGAACAGAATCTTTGAACTGGAGAGGAAGAATCATTTATTAAGCATCACTAGGTGCCAGGCAGGGTACCAGGGTCTTACTTAGTTCTCCCTCCAAAAGAATGAAGTTACAGATGAGGAGACTAAGGTTCGGAGAAGCTAGGTAATTTGCCCAAGTTGACACAAGTAGTATGAATAGATTTGGATTTCAAGTGCTGACCTGTGTCTATTCAAAGTCATGTGTTTCTCCAGCATCCAAGTGTCTTATTAAAACAGATCTTAGAGGCCGTATTCACCACTACCGCCACCTGCTATCCACCTCAGTTTATAAATGAAGACACCAACCTCCTCACTCCTAATCCAGCATTCTTCCCATTGGCTGCATTTTAGTCACATCACTTCCTTGTAAGTTTCTGTCTGGCATGCAAGACTTCTTTGTGACCAAGGAAGAGGTTAATTTCAAACTGGTTACAACACAAAAAGTAATTTTCCATTCAATATAATGACCTCGTTTCTGCAGTGACTTGTAGCAAAACATGCTGTTTCATTTCCATTCATTCACACTCATTTACCTACTTGCTATGATAATTTTACACCGTAAGCTGAAACGTTGAAATCACTGGTTACATTACTAAACACCTACAATGGTTATTAGGATTCTTCATGCAGAAAGAGACAGAAGTAAAAAACAAGAATTTTAGGAGAATGAGAGTAGAGGCAGTTGAAGTACGTTCAAAGCTGCCGTATTCAAGTGCACAGAGGCTGCCTGGGGTCTGGAGCCAGCCATCCCTGGCAGCAGTCCAGGGTCTACCTTATCAGCAATGTGATCTGGGTTGAGTTCTTCAACCTCTCTGTGTCTCACTTAACGTCAGTAGTAAAAGGAGGGGAAGTGATATGTAAGGTTGTCAGGTGAGTGAAATAAATGAGGATTACATATGTAGAGTATCTGGGCACGATGCCTAGCACACAGTAGTCATTCTCTGGATAGTACCCTTTTAAAAAATATAATGAAAATTAAATCTGAATCCTTATGCATATTTGGAGAATATTCCAAGTTTGGGATATTTTTTTCCCCAGAGTTTCAGAAGTATAAAATTGTTTCCATATTTATTCAACCTGAACTTTTAAAAACGTTGTTGAAAATAGAACCACAACCGACTGATGTTTATTTATGCTGGCCTTGGGGAAGCAAGAAGGAACAGCACTGTACTGAGCTCTTCTGAATGTGCTGAACAACCCGTTGTGTTTTGGACCAGTGGTTGCCTGAGGTGCACTTGATAAAGGCCTTTTGTCTGCAGCCTACTTTCAGTTAAGTCGTTGAAGTGTTCAGTGCCTTGGTCTCTCCTGTTCTCAGAGAGAGGAAAAGGGAATGGGAGATAGAGAAAGGGGCATGCTAAGATGTAATTTTTTTCTTTAACGTATTACCATGAAAATGTTCAAACAAACAGAAAATTTCACCTTTCGCCATATTTGCTTTCTCTGACTCTCTTTCTCTTTAGATAGGTTAAGAGATCAATAGATCAATAGATATCTAGATAATAAATAGCTGCATTAGGTGTGCTCATTGCCCCTGGGGTTTCATTGCTTTTAGTCCGTTTCTGCAAACAGTGCTAATAATATAGTTTTTAAATGATGAGTTCATATTGATAATTCCAATTCCAATTTACAATTATTGGCTTATTTCTTAACTTTTACATGTAGATCTCATTTTTCTTTGACTGAAAAGCTTGCTTTCTAATAACAGTCTATTTATATATTTTTTTATCCTAACATATACCCAAAGCAATTTCAAAATTGCAATTCCGATACGAATTACTGCTAGCAATAAACCAGACATAGACTTGAGTGTCAATGAGATTTACTGAAATCTCATGTTAGCCTGATATTCCTTTGGTAAGTCACTTCTTTCTGAGCCTTTTTCGTCCTGTCTAAGATAGGGATAATGGTGATCACTGTATTGTTTAGAAATCTTTTGGTCGCAAGTAATAAAAAACTCACTTCAGTCTTAAGCAACAAAAGGAATTCACTGATTATATAACTGAAAACTACAAGGTTAAATTTCTCAGGATAGTGGGATCCAGATTGTTAGATGATGTCATAAAGTTTAAAGCTCTCTCTTTCAACTCTTTTCTCTTTCCTGGTGACCCGATTTCCCAGAAGACTTTCTTACCACCCTCTGGTTATTCCAAGACTATTATCCTGTGAGTTCTAAGGAAGTCCTGACCTGAGGGAACCATGCTTGGTAATTGAACACTATGTTACATAGTCATTAGATCTTTTTTTTTTCTTCGAGATTAAATCAAAGCCTTTATTAAACATCCCTCCTTCAAACCACCTGCATTTAAACCTATACCCCTCTCCCGACTTTCGAACTGGTAGGGCTGTGCATGTGTCTTTGTCACCTGACGGGGCAGATCCAGTTGGGTCGCACAATGCTGAAAAGCCACGCCCAGACGCACCACACGGGGCAGAACTCCACGGTTCTGTGTCCCCTCAAGATCTAGGCAGAGGTTGGCAGCAGTGGCCCTGGAATCAGAGCTCGAGCACAGGAGACCAGGAAGCAGAAGTCTGAGCCTCCTTGTTCCAGACCTAGCCATGCAGAGCGGATAAGCTGCTCTTGGCTACCACTGGGTGAGGGTCACGCACGTGTTTTTTCTTCTCGTCTCTGAAGAAAAGAGTGAGAGATGGAGCAGGCAGTTTTCAGTTGTGTGTGGGTTTGATTTAAGGCTTTGGCTGTGGTCTGTTGATATATTAAAATACTTTCTGGGAACGCCATCTCAGTTGTCTGGGAGAAGATTCAAAGTGTTCAGAGCCTACTGTCTACCAGATACCCTGCTAGACACATTAAGTGATCTTCTTCACATTCCCATTGTACAGATGAAGGAACTGAGGCTCAGTGAGGTATGGTGACTTGCACATGGCCACAAAGCTGAGATCTAAATCCTTCCATCACACGACATGCCCTTTGGAAATGGGGACAGGACAACACAATATACAAACTACTCTGAGTGTGAAACAAAAGCGGAGCCCCCTGACTTACACATACACACGTATTGCTGGCTTTTGAGAGCCCAGACCGCGTCTTCTTTATTTCAGTATTTCCAGGGCCTGGTGTATCCGAGTACCGAAGGGCTTTTAGGCATGAATGTGAATTGAATGAGAGAGAGGACAGCTAGTCCAGCTCGCCACCAACTGTGATTATGCTGTAGCACATCCTCAGTCATGGGATGTAGAATTTTGATTGAACCCCAGTGTTAGGAAATTAGTGCTTCACACAGAAGCTCCTTTCCTATTGAAGGTGGTTTTTATTTCTCCTGAGCAGAAATCTGCTTCCTTGTCACTTTGGTGATTGCTAATTGATTCAGCACACCTGGCTCCACTTTGCCTATTAGACAAATTTAAGCCCAAATCATAGGTCTGGAATGCTCTCAGCCAGTACAACTAGTTCATCTCCCTATTTTTAGGCAAGAACTTTACTCACATGGTTCCAGAGCTGTGTGTTTATAACATATGTTTAGAGAGTTACTAAGAAGAAGCTGCCTTTTATAGCTGTTGTCTTGTTATAAAGTTTCAAAAGAAGTGTTAAGAGCAAAAAAGGACATGAGTATTTACTGAAGCCAACCTCCTTATTTTAACAGCTGAGGAAAGCAAGTGTTACAGAAACAGAAGTAGAGCCAGTAGGGTTGTGGGGAGGGGGTTCGAGGACAGACTTGGACTCAGGATTTTACTGACAGATTCATTCATTCAAATTATTCATTTAAAAATAGGTACTGACAAAGTCATTAGAGACAGAACATAGGATGTGGCTTCCAGGGACTGGAAGAAGGGGATTGAGGAGTTAGTGTTTAATGGTACAGATGGTCACTTTGGGAAGATGAAGAAGTTCTGGAAGTAGATGGTGGTGATGGTTGCAGAGCAGCGTAAATGTACTTAATGCCACAGAAACATACACTTAATAATGGTTAAAATTGTAATTCAAGTTGTGTATATTTTTCCACAATAAAAATGTATATGTACTAAATCCTTACTATATGTCGGGCACTGTACTTGATATTCAGGATAAGATGAGAAAAAAAAGATATTGTTGCTAACACACTGGAGCTGATTTTTATATATATAAAGTATCCATATATACATCCTGACAAACTAAAGAATCATCCCATATAGAAAAGTCCAGGAAGCTTAGTATTTTATGTAACTTGTATAAATAGGGATAATTAAAAAAAAAAATTAGTATAAGTGAGCAAAAAGTCCAGTTTTTAAAATCACTAATAAGTTCACCATTCAAGGGAGAACTCTTGTTAAGATTTTACTGGATGTTTTCCCAGACTTTTTATACACATACATATATGGATAATCATAGGATTTTCAAAAGCAGGATCATATTGAACACACTGTTTTGTAATATGCTTTTATTTTTTCATTCAGTACCATGTTGTGAATATATTTCCACAGCAAAAAATACATACGTTCCCAAGATGATTTTCAGTTAGCCGCATATTATTTCATCTTATAGCAAAATGCGGTTGCTTCAACCAATCAGTTAATGCTCAACATTTCAGACATTTCTAATTTTTCACTATTCCAATAGCACTGCAGGGACTATCTTGTATCCAAGTCTTTGCCCACATCTTACATTATTTGCAGATAATTGAATCCCTACAAGAAGAATCGTAAGTCAAAGTTTGTGCATATCCTTAAGGCCTTGAAACGTACAGCCAGTCTGCCCTCCAGAAAAGTTGCAACAAATCACACTCCCACAAATAACAAAAATAACCATGATGGCCAACATTTACATAGCCCTTATAATGTGTGCCTTGCACTGCTCCAAGCCCTTTATATATACCAGACTAAGTCATCCGTCTTCCTAACAGGACCATGAGAGAGGCACTGTTGGTCCCGTGGTACAAATAGAAAACCAATAGCCCAAGAAAGTATGTTTCCCCATCCTTTTGTCAACACTGGGTATTATCTTGTTTTTTTTTCATTCTGGTGGCGAAAAGTGGCATCTCAACTGTATCTGGTATATTTTATATGAGGCAATTTAATATTTCCAACAACTTTTCGGATTCTGTATCATTCTTCATATTATACAAAAAGAGAAGCCTCAGGAAGTTCACGGGACATGCCCAAAGCTACACATCCAGTCAGTGATACAGCTTGGATTTGAATCGTGTTCTCTCTGGCTCCAGAGTTCATATTCTTTCCTCTGTTATCAGGCTGCCTCTTCAGCTAGAGACTGGGGTCTTTGGAAATTTGGTCTTGGCCTTGAGTAAAACGTTCTAGAAGATTTCAGGATGGGAACTTAGGGAAGAATTCACTCTGACCTACCCCGTTGAACACTTGATGATGGGGTGCCTGGGGGCTGGTACAGGGGTTGCCTCCCAGCCTTGTTGGCACTGCCATGCAGCAAATGCATCCAAAAATATGTTAGAAAAGAGAAAGACCTTTATAGTGAGCCTGGGTCTCTCTTTGTCTTGTGAGATTTTAACCACTGTAACTGCCTGTAGTGTGAAGTAGTATATTTTTCATGTATCTATTTTTGTTCATACTGTATTTAATTGGCTGTATTGAACCATACTACAAATTAAGTCTTCTCTGTAATTTATCCTGTCAGACGATAACCCTGCAAACAATTTGGTATTCATTTAAACATTGGTAAATGGCTCATGGAAATGCTAAGAAAAAAATGGTGATCAGATAAGAAACCTTCTGTTTACAGAATGAATCCTATGTGAAACGTCGTGAATTAACCTGATTGAATCAATCATTGAGCATTTATCGAGTGACTACCTTGTGCAGTGTCCATCTTGGATAGCTTGGTTCTTCCTTCCTTCTTTAATTCACGAAACCTTACTTAGCACTTATTGTTCAAAAGGAACAGTATTAGTGACTGGGATAAGACTGAGGAGAACCAGACATGGATCTTTCTTTCAAGGACCTAACATCCCCAAAGCGGAGAGAAAACAAATGCACAGATGTTCTCCAAATGTCCTGTTCTCAGGACCTAGAGGCCTTTGCATGCTACATTCTTTCTGCCTAGAATGCTTTCCCCCTGACTTACTGGGGACTTCCCCTTTATCCTTCGAGACTGAGTCCGAGGTCAGCTCCTTTGTCAAGTCTTCCCTGATGCCCCTTCCCATTCCTGCTCTGACCCTACATAACCCTTTAATCTAAAGCTTGTCTTCTTATATTGTGGTTGTTAGTTTCTTTGCCTGCCTGTTCTATGAGATTGCAAGGGCCTTGAGGAAGGGACTATGTTTTAATCCTTTGGATAGGTGTAGCAGTTAGCATGAGATCCAGAAAAGAACAGGCACTCAATAAGCATTAATACATACCGTGTGAGTAACTATATGCGTGGAGAAATGTGTAGCAAAATTAAGAAGTTATGAAGCATCCCACATAGAAGAAAAAATACAACCCAGTGAAATCTAGGGTTGGGAATTATTTCTAAGGGAAACAGGGGAGTCAGGGAAGGTTCCCTGGATGAACAGGATTTTGGAGCTAGGCCTTGAGCATAGGTATGATATAGTTAGGTGGAGTTGATGAAACACAGGTCAGGGGAAGAAGATGGCAATCAGCAGAGAAAACAACACGCATAATGGCACAGAGGTGGGGAAGTCCAGAACCCAAAGGGGGATGATGAGCCCTTCAGATTATTCTCACCCCTGGGAGGAAAGTCAGACTGGGTTGGGGAGGTTATTCTCTGAATTGGCCTTGGAATTCTGCAGCAATAACTTTCATCCTCAATGAGAGTGTTCGGAATAGGAGTAGTAAATGAAGTGGTGGTGGAAAGATCGGGTGTTCTGGAAGACTCGTGAAAATCAAATATCTGCTTTGATTTGGGGGCAGTGCTTTAATATCTAGACTAAGTTTTTCCAAGACAAAAACTCTTTTCCAAAGGAAGGGTGGAAGAAGCGCACCCAGAATCTGTCTTTCCTCCACTCTCTCCCTCTCCCACTCTCTCCCTCTCCCTCTGGCCCAGGATTCTCTGCACCTCCAGAACAACCCATGGCACCCCAGAAACTCCACACAGAAACACTCCTGGGATGAAACGGTCCTTTTCTCCTGTGACCAAGGGCCTCACCTCCCCTTTGTGGCCTTGGCTGCTCAGCAGATACCACAGGTAGCCAAGCCCGAGAGTCCCCTTCCAGACCATGCGGTCTTGACCTTTTTTGTTGAGATCCTGATAGCTGGCCTTGACCCCAAACCTTCTGACTGATGACCCTTTCTGACCTCAGAATCCTGCTGGAATCCAGAACAGCCTCAACTCTACCTCCTCCTCCAGTTCCCTTTCTTCATCCCAGCTTATCAGAGATCATGGTTTTGTTGTTGGTCTAGGGACCCAGGAGTCTCAGGGAAGGAACCTTAATTCTAAATAGTCTTGTTTCCTCTTTTCAATGCTTCGTCATCCTGAATAGGGAGAGTGGGGCCTGGGTTAAGTATTGGTCCAGCCAGAACACAGTCTGACCCTCAGTCCTTTCATGAATAAACTCGGAGGTGAACTATACAATATTTAGGTTTCCTCTGGCTCCAGCTGTCTTTGATTTGTGCTGATAAAACTTGTTTGACGACATGGAGCAATTTTGAGGCTCAAGGAACAAGTATTTACAAGGTCCTCTGTATTGCCAAGATGAATGTGATAATGTGGGATTAGCAGAATTCTAATATATTTGTATTTCCAAGGATCTGTATGACACGTGCATGATTAAGGTTGGAGAAAGTGGAGACGTATCCCCTTACTGGCTCTTCGTTTCCAAATGAATGAGCCTCTTCCAGAACCATCCTTTTTAACATGTCCTAAAATTAACTATGGGAAAAGGTAATGTTACAAATATTTTTCAGCACTTCACGCACACACACAGCCACACTTCGCGAGGCCACATTAGATATCATCAGGCGCTAAAAATGTTTTGATTTTAAAACACTTAATGAGCATTCCCAGATAAATTAAAACATCTCCATCTGCTGTCTTGCCTAGTAGGTGATATCTTACCATTGCACAATCATCTCCAAATCTAATTCCACCAGGAAGACTTGTAATTGTGGTTTAATTTTAGAGCAATATTCCACTTGGCAATCAATAAGTACTGCCGTCAAACTTTGATTCAATAGAAGATGTGGATAACATTCACCGTATTATGCAGAGAAAGAGATACTTGCAGGAAAGGGAGAGAAGGAGGATGCCTTTGTCTCCCACTTTCCCTCCTGTATACCATTCGAGCTCACAAAAGCCTCTAAATCAATACCCCCATGTTTCGTGAATATAAATCTCATCGATTTTACATCATTAACACCATGAAAAAGCTACTGCTCTCTGAGGAGTTTTTCTCTGCTAGCTAAATATGCTCTCTTAATAAAGCAGGAACAAATGGATCTTGATCATTTTACTAACAAATACTTCCTTCTTCACCAACTTTGTGTGAAAATCCACTAGAATTATACAGTTGTCTTATGGCCACTTGAGGGGCTAGGGTGACCGGGCAGTGATACCACCCTCCAAGCATCGTGTCCAGTAGACACTGGGCAACCTGGACAGGCTTGAAGCCACCTGGAGAGTCCCAAGAGTAGTAAAGAGATGAGTGAATGGCCAGACTCTGGAAGGGAAAGGTGCAGCAGCAAATTCCACTGCAGAAATGATTCCTAAGGTCAGAAGCCTGGAAAGATGGCAACAGGCTGGGGAATGGACATTTTGGAAGGTCAGGGCCAATAATTCAGAACCAAGGCAGTGGCCTTCATGAGAGGCAGGTGCCCACTGTCCTGAGAGGCTGGCTGTGTGATGTGAGATCCAAATGGCTAAAGGATCCGGGGAGATGGAAAGAGACGTGGGAGAAGATGTACTCCAGTGGTTCCCAACATTTTCGTAACCAGATTCTCCTGTGTTACATTTCTCCTTCCCTCTACAAACTTAGTAATGTGGGAAACTTTGTTCACCACAAAAAAAGCATTTATAATCATTCACTTTCCTATTTGCATTATTTGAATCCATCACTAATCGCCAAAGAGAATCTGCTCCAAGATGAGCTAAGGAGCACAACAGTAGCCGGATACGGTTCTAAATAAACTTGGCGTTTTCATTTGCGCACACAATGAAAGGTGTCATCTTATGAGGGATAATTACACATTTCTGTTTAGCTTTCTGAAATGTTGAAAATTGCCTGGTACCTCTTTTTATCATTTTTAATGACCCCAGTAGATCCAGAGCTTTGGGTTAGGAGCCATGGATCTGGTTCAGAGTTCTTCTTTAATAGAGGAATACACGGAGATCCAGAGAGGTACAGTGAGTGCCTTGTGTTCACATATAGTGGCTAGAATGCAAGCTTCTTAACACCCCGGATAATGAAAAGGTCCTTTGTAAGGACTTGAAGCACATCGTATAATGCACAGATACATACAGAGGACTGTTTAATGAGGATTGCCTTAGGAACATTTAATATAGAAAAATGGCCATAAAGATCACCATCACTTAACAGGATGGTGAGTATTATTTGTTGAAGTTTAGATAATAAAGGCAGGAAGGTCAGTATCAAAAGATTTTTGAATTACTGATCAGCAATCCCAATTTACTTTAGTTCAACAACTGTGGGTCAGGCACAGTGCAAGGTATTAGGATGGCAAAGGTGAAGAAGACAGAGGCTGGTGGGGAAGACTGGGATTTAGGCAAATGTATCAGAGAAGGAAGATCTACGAAAGCAGGAGCCAGGGTAGCTGTGTGTGAGGAATCCATCAGGAGTTTCAGTATCGCTATAGCCTAAAGCTCTAGGGAAACACAGAAGCGGGAGGAATCACATCTGCAGGGAAAGGGAAGGCAAGCCTTGATCAGGGGGTTTCACAGAGGTGGGGCTATTTCAAATAGGCTTTGCAAGAGGAATAGGATTCAGGCAGGTGGATAAAAAGAACAGGCATTGCGGACATGAGGACCAAGCCATGAAAAGCCTCAGAGGTGTGGTGAACTTGGGCAAAACAAAGAAGGGTGTTTGATCCTCAAGTCCCTCTATCGCCACCTCTTGGAAAATGGTTATAACCACGCACATCTATGGTTCTCTGAATGCGAAGGGCACCCCCTGTCACTGTGCGATGTACATCTTCCAGCAGGGCAAGCAGAGGCCCTGGGTACGTAAATGTACTAAATGTCAATCCAGAACTTAGACTGGGCTGCGTCATGAAGAAAGATGTGGCAGGAGCCTGCACCACGGAGTGAGGCCGACCGGTCCTGGCGAGCAGAAAAAAGAGCCAGATGCTCTTTCAGCATCTGAACAGCCCTGTTTATCTCTCTGGTCACAGCACCAAGACCATGGAAGGAAGCCTCCATTTCTGAAGGGCAGGCACAGCTCTTCTTCCTTCCGTCTGCACCAAACAGCTTTTCCGGAGCCCTCCGGGCTTGTTCACATGTAGCAGGAACACATCTCTTATTGAGCAACAGCTCGGAGGGAGAGTCCCCTGAAATAGGCTCTTCTTTTTGTTTTCCACAGGCCCTTCAGCAGCATCACGCTGTTCACGAAATTTCCTACATCGCCAAGGACATCACAGACCACCGGGCCTTCGGATACGTTTGTGGGAAGGAAGGGAATCACAGATTCGTGGCCATCAAAACAGCCCAGGCGGTGAGTATCCCAATCCGAAGAGGACGCCTTTCCCCGTACCTTTCCTGGGACAGCACAGCCACGCTGTCGGTCTTCGGAGGCCCGCTGTGCCATGTGACTCAGCGATGCTGACACTCAGCTTCCCATCTAGAAAAGATGAACAGCCTCGGAGCAGAGAAGCATGTCACGCCCGTCCAGTTGTGTTGTTGTTTTTCCCAACGGCTATTTCGTAATGACTAACTGTTGTCCTTTCTGATTAAGCTGGTCGGAGGCACACCGTACAAATAAGTTTCCTTGTGTTCATAGCCTCATTTACAAAGAAACAAATAGCTGTTTTGCATAAGGCCTACCCTAACTTTATTGAATTTGACATTACTAGTAAATAAAAGCGGTGCCTTTTATGCTTAATGATTGTTACGAATTTGCAAATATAATTAGTTGAAGAAATGAACTTGAGCTTAGACGCAATTTTGCTAAACCAACGTAACAAGGTAGAATTAATTACAGATGGAATGCTTGCAGTTTAATAAAAAAAAGGAAGGACTGCGGGTTGTAGCCAGCAGAAACAAAAATTGGTCACTGCAGCTTAGCAACCATCCTTTTATTAACGTGCTTTACCACCTTTTACTCCAGGCTGAACCCGTTATTCTGGACTTGAGAGATCTCTTTCAACTTATTTATGAATTGAAGCAAAGAGAAGAATTGGAAAAAAAGGCACAAAAGGATAAGCAATGCGAACAAGCTGTGTATCAGGTATACCTGTGAATTTATCCTGAGACAACAGGGGCTTAAAATAAACAGATGTGAAAACTGACAGTCAAGGCTTCTCCTCCTGCTGCCGAGTAGAAATAAACAAAGATGAAAGGTTCCCGTGTAAGTGACTGAAAGCGAAGCCACTAGACGTGAGTGCTTATTCACTGAGACTCTAGACGTGTTGGAGAAAGTGAAGTCTTGAAACCAGGGGAAGATTTCAGGGGAGGAGACCTAAGGAAACCCAACTGCGTTTGCTGTTGTTAGCAGTGGGTGGGATCAGATTTGGAGATGATTGTGCAATGGTAAAATATCACCGGGGTTTTCATTTTTTTTCTGCCTGTTTTCTGCCTTAATGACCCGCCAGCCTCTCCTACCCAGAGCTGGTTTCTTCACTGTCCTGTAATTTCTGAATACCGTCTCACATCTCTCGCTTTATATCCTCTGCTTTGCATCCTCCCTTCCCTCACTCTGCGGTAGACAATTCTGGAAGAGGATGTTGAAGATCCTGTATACCAGGTAATTTCTGAAACTAGTTGGGGTCGAGGGTCAGCAATGGCCAGGCCTGTGGTGTAGACATTTTATCAGAGACCTGAAGGATCCGCTGGGTGCAGAGCCTGGAGAGGGACCAAGATTATTTCTGAGGGTGAGGGCTGCCACCCCCTCCAGGAGCGAATTTCCATAAAAACTAACAGAAGTTTGGCCGGCATCAATAGCATGGGATTTGGAAATAGACTTCTCCCTTCTTGCCCTGCCTCAGCCCTCTCCACAATCTGTAGAAGTTTGATCCCAGAGCTGAATGCTTGCAAGAGTCTCCTGAATATTCTGAGTTCATTAGAGAGACTGAATAATGAGGTGGCTTCGGTGAGTTAAGAACCAGAGATGGGGACTGACATTTTGGCGACATTTGAACACAAACCCGAAGGACGGTTTGTGAGCTTGAGAAAGGCTGTGAGGAGAAGTCCCTCGGGCCCCGGATTGACTAGGCTGCCCCCTGACTCCCTGGCTCATGGCACAGGGGCTGTTGTGAGTGGGGGAAGGGAGATCCCAGAGACATGCTTGCCCGTAGCTTTCTCTGTGCTCTCTTCAAGGTTGGAGCCTAAGTGTGGGTAGAGATGGCCTGTCTTGGGTTCAAGGATATGCTCTGCTTAAACAGATGCAGAAGAGGAGGGCTCTCCCACTCTGTGCTTATTCCCAAGGAGAGAACAAAGCCAAACATTTGACTTGTCGGACATAAAAGATGATCTGAAACTTACATTTCTAACTGGGGCACCCATGGGTTATGTATGTGTGTGTCACACATGCATTCTATATAAATGCAGAGTTTCACCCAGAGAGCTGCTACTGCTATGACAGAAAGAAAATAATATGGATAAAAAAGTAGTAGAGTCCGAATAACTTGAAGGAGAAGAAGCATCTGACATAGATGGCAAACAAAAGTCAGAGGTGCACTGGACGGCAGGCCTTGCTTTAGAATGCCAGAGGCGTGGATTTGTCTATAATATGAGCTCAGCCCCTGGTTCGTGGGCTGGGAGAGTGACAAGCATTGCCCCTTTTGAAATGGCCCAGTCCTTTAGAGTCTGAAACACGTACGTGGAAAAGTTGATTTCGGTATTTAAAACTGAGAATGTAAAGTAAAGTGATATTTATGAGATGAGGGAGTTTGGGGCTTCTGAGCAAAGTCAGAATTGGCATATGACCCTGGGCCTTAGGGAGCAAAGGGGAGAGACCACTGTAACCCAGGGTTTGCAAAGTTGGGATCCCAGGAGATATCATTCCCACTCAGCAGTGCCAGCACACGCAGACACTGCCGAGATAAACGCCGCAGAATGAAGAGGTTATATCCCCAGAGAGGTCTGCAGAGGGCTTATGCAGACATGGCTAAAGGGCTGACCATTGGACACAGTTTTCCTTAGAAGAGGCAGGAATGTGTCAGGCCATTGGGAATGTCAGTAACTCAGTTGTCTCTTTAAGGTGTTTTCTCCTGTGCCTGTGTCTTTAATGCTCACTGCGATTTATATCCTGAATTCCAAATGCTTTTTTTTTCCCCTCTTTCATTTTCCCCTCTGACTTTTCCTCTCTGGCCGTTCCTCATAGTACATTGTGTTTGAGGCTGGACACGAGCCAATCCGTGATCCCGAAATGGAAGAAAACATTTATCAGGTATAAAACCGCTTTCCTCTCCTGCCTTTGCACCACCACCAGTAAGTGCACAGAAGGGGCTGAACAGCCACGGGCTGTCTCCTCACTCACACGCTCCACGTTGCTCTTCTCGTCATTCTGGGCTTGTTAAAATACCTTCACATGAATTGGTTCCCACTTCCCTGCCATTTACCAGTAGTTTTCATGCCTGATTGTAGACATGGTTAATGGCCAACTGGGTTTTAATGGAGCTTAACTATTTTCAGTTGGCTCAGAAATCAAACATTCCATTTTACTAAAGCAATCCATGGGAGGGTCGTTGTCCGGAATATAATAGGGTCCTTCATTTCTCAAAAGAATGTGCTGTTGAATTTCTTATAAAAAGTCAACTGCACTACTGAAAATGAAGACCAAATTCAAAAATGCTATTTGGAGACAACACTGGGAATATTAACTGAATAAAAGAAAGTCTAGCTAAAGTTTTACCCCTTCTGAAGGGAAGGTAAAGTCATATTCTTAAATGTCTGCTTATGTGAAGAACCCTGAACACATGTTTTTTTAAATTTATTGGAGTATAATTGATTCACAATGTTGTGTTAATTTCTACTGTACAGCAAGATGATTCAGTTATACATATATATACTTTCTTTTTCATATTCTTTTCCGTTATGGTTTATCACAGGATATTGAATATAGTTCCCTGTGCTATACAGTAGGACCTTGTTTATCCATTCTCTGTGTAATAGTTTGCATCTGCTAACCCCAAACTCCCCATCCTTCCCTCCCCCAACTCCCTTCCTTTGGCAACCACAAGTCTGCTGAACACACTTTTGACCTCGTTAATTCTCCTAAATATACTGTAAAATAGGTATTTTAATCCCGCTTTCTCAGGGGGAAACTGAGGCTCAGAGATGTTGAGTAGCTTCCTCAGGGCTGTACAGCTGTTCAGAGCCGGGATCAAACCCAGGCAGGTGTGTGAAGGCGGGACTCACGCTGCTTCCCCTCTGCTTTTCCATCAAAGAGTCTGAGTAATTACAGCACAGCGCACACCAAACAAATATGACAACCTCCAGTTTTTCACTAATTAGAATTTTAGTCCTAATTTGAAATAAAAACATTACAGAAGCAGGAATATTGTTAATGTATTTAAATAAGTGATTTTAATTTCCTTAATTTACTCAGTTGTGTGGTCTGTTATTCTGCCTTGGGCGTGCATTACTTATGTAACAAAAGTAAAACAGATTTTCCATTTCCATCAAATGCACAGAATTCTAAATGACCAAAATATGACGTTAGCTCTACCAACAACTCGCTTTAACCAGCCCTATGGAGTAATAATCTATTTCTATCCACTGGATCCGTCTGGGTTGGATTCAAGCGTGAGCTTGCGCTTTGAGTCTTTGTTTAAAATCATTGCTTACGAAGTTTCTATCTTTAAACAGAAAAGTTGCATATCTGTCCTCAATGTCAGATTTTAAGGTACAACCTTGCAGTGTCTCAGTATTGTTACTGAACCAAACTTGGATCCGCTCACCGACGCAGTAAAGACAATCTACTGACACCAGGTTGTGGTGAAGGAAAGTGCCGAGTTTATTGCAGGACACCAAGCAAGGAGTCCAGGGCAGCTGGTGCTCAAAACACCTGAACTTCCCAATGGGTTTCAGGAAAGCATTTTTAAAGGCCAGGTGAGGGAGGGGAGTGGCGGGGATGTGATCAGCTCGTGCACGGTTCTCTGATTGATTAATCGTGTGGTAACAAGGTGGTGTCACAGTATCAATCCTTAGGCACCAGTGGGTCTCGGGGCTACATGTTCGTGGTCGTCAAGTAGTTAATTTCTTCAATTTGGTGGAGGTTTTAGCATCTGCAAAACAGCTCAGGAGATGTATATCAGATCCTATTATCTAGGTACTTTCAGAGGATATGGGGGAGGAGTCTGTCCAGGGAAGACCCCTCAGGGTCCTGCTCAGTTACAGTATGAGGCCAGAGGAAACCACTAACCAGTCATCCTATGAAGAGGGATCACCTTTGAAAATAAAATTAGGCTTTTCAGTATAAGAGGTTCCTGATTTCAGAGTTAGCTACAGTTGGCAGGGCTCCCATTGTGCCCTGCGGGGGATTCTGCGGGGGCAGTCTAGTGTACTGGGAAGAACCAGTTTCAGCAAGCAGGGAACTCTGTCACCAACTACACTTGGCTGAGGGGTAATGGGCAAGACACTTGCCCTCTCTGAGACTCACTTTTCCCAATGATAAAATAGGGGAATAAGTTCTCCCTAAATCACATGTTGGCACGAGAATGAAACAAGATCACATGGAGACTGTAAAGAAGAGGCTTCATTCTGGTCACACACTGAATCCACAGCAATTAAGCCACCTCGTCAATTCCTTTCTTTCTCTGGGCCTCAGTTTACTCATCTGTAAAATGAGCAAATAAGACTGAAGAGTCTCTCGGGCATGGCCCTTTTCTGTTCTTTGCAACTAGTGCTTCATCATAGGACTGTTAGAGGAGATGCTGGCTTGCTTTACAGAGCAACAAGACTCTTGGAAATGGGGTGTGTGTGTGGGGGGGTGGTAACAGTTATAGAGCCAGGTCCCTGTGAATGGGCGCTTACATGCAGTATCTTATTATGTCTCACAGCAGCCCCAAGTCCCTTATATCATTATTTCCACTTTACAGATGAGGAAAGTGAGCCTCGCAAAGATAAGGTATCTTGCCCAGGGTCACAGAGCTAGCAAGAGGTAGAAGTCCCTACTCGTAGCCAGGTCTCTCTGACCTCTGGACACAAAATAAATCCAAGGCTCTTTTCAGCTTAGAATGTCCTTGATGCTGAGTTTTAAAAGTAGATTCTGTGGGCTTCCCCGGTGGCGCAGTGGTTGAGAGTCCGTTTGCCGATGCAGGGGACACGGGTTTGTGCCCCAGTCCGGGAAGATCCCACATGCCGCGGAGCGGCTGAGCCCGTAAGCCATGGCCGCTGAGCCAGCGCGTCCGGAGCCTGTGCTCCGCAGCAGGAGAGTCCACAAGAGTGAGAGGCCCGCGTACCACAAAAAAAAAAAAAAAAAAAAAAAAAAAAAAAAAAGATTTTGTGTAGTTA
>NW_020174369.1:1678971-1717350 GCF_003031525.2 Neophocaena asiaeorientalis asiaeorientalis | reverse complement strand
GGCCCCCCTAAAAAAAAAAAAAAAAAAAAAAAAAAAAAAAAGTAGATTCTGTGTAGGTTTCAAGTCACTATCTAAAAATCACACTTGTTTTAACAGTTCTGATGCCCAGGATCTTCCCATCTGTCCATCATTAATACGTCCGCTGGGCCTCAGTTTGCTTAACAAGAGATAAGCTCGTGGGCCTAAAGATAAGGCTGGGCTCTTAGGGAGCTGCTATTGGGAGCCTCAGGGTTTTGTTAGGGCCTCCAAGTGTTCCATATCTATGCCTCCTGAGTAGATTGCAATGTTTCTTATACTTCAGCTTGATCAGGGTGGTCTCAGGTTTGATTTTATTTATCCTCTGTTTTCGGGAATGAGGGCCTAAGTTTTTAACTGTTTTGTGGCCTCAGGTGAGGTACCTCACTTTTGTATCTCGATTTCCTGGGCTACAAAATAGGGGTACTTCCGCCTGCCGATGCAGGGGACACGGGTTCGTGCCCCGGTCCGGGAGGATCCCACATGCCGCGGAGCGGCTGGGCCCGTGAGCCATGGCCGCTGAGCCTGCGCGTCCGGAGCCTGTGCTCCGCAACGGGAGAGGCCACAGCAGTGAGAGCCCCGCGTACCGCAAAAAACAAAAACAAAATAGGGGTACTGTATTCTCTGCTTCTAGAAGTGGTGTGAAGATGTAAAGCAACCAGGACAGCACTTGGTACATAGTAGGTTCTGTGTACATGTCAGTTCCTTTTACTTCCTAATGCCATCAATATCAGATGCTGCTCGAGACGTCTTACGATGATGTATTAAGTGAAGTAGAACATGACTTGCTCGCCTCATCTTGTCAGAGAGCCCCGTGGAAAGCTGCAACCTCCCTTGACTTTGCTATTTGTAACTCCAACACAAGGGAGGGAAAGACCCTTGAGTAAATGTCACCTCTCTTTGAGGCTCTGTAGTCTCATTCTCCAAACCGGATTAATAATAATAATAATTGTGTTTCTATTTGCATGCCTCAGAAAAAAGTATCAGTTGTCTTTTGGAAACAACACAGAGCCTCACGGTACAGAGCGTTTTTACCCATCACTTAATTTTGACCCTTCCAGTAACTCCGTGAGATGAGAACAGTTGCGATGACTATCATTTTAAATGTAAGAAATTCAAGTCCTTCATACTTAAGTGATGGGCCCAAGGCCAGAGCCTCTGATTCTAAACCCAGTGTTCTTTCATACATTAACAAGCTTCCAGCATAAGCGAAATCACAGCTCACCAAGGGCACATTCTCCAAGTTTGTTCATTCAAAAATCATTTTTAATCACCCAAGATGTCACATATTGTTATTTTAAAATGATATGTCTCTAATCCTACGTCACCCAGCTCTTAACCTGTCTGTCCATCCTGTTAATATGTTGCTGCACTAAAAGTGTCTTCTGTATGGATGGTCCTTAATGTATAGCTTTTGGACTAATTTCATTCGTTCATTCAAAAAGTAATTATGTATGGAGCACCTAGCCTGTGCCAGGTACATGAGGATGTAATAGCAACCACAGCCAGGTCCCCACCTTCAAGGCGTTTGGAGGTAACTCCTTGGGTACTCATGACAACCAGATGAGGAAACTGAGGTTCAGAGAGCAAAGTGACCTCTCCAGGGTCACACAGCCTGTGGCAGAGCCAGGATTAGGAGCCAGACCTCCTGCCTCCTTTTGGTCCAGAACTGCTATCACTCTGCACACCATCATGTTACTGAAATGGTCTACAGACGGGATGGACCAGCCGGGGGAGATGAGAATCAGGACCCAGGCACTTTCTGGCCTTCATCCTTTTAGCGCTTCTTCTAGCGTTCTGTCCTCAGCACACATGTGGTAAATGTTTGATGCTTAGAAGTTTCTTGTTTAAACTCCATTTACAGATGGGGAAACAAGGATAATAATATAACCGCCCTGCCCTCAGCAAGCTTATAGATCAGTCGGAATTCAGAGTGACCGGGAAGCTGCAATGTGGTTTGACAGCTCCTTTATAAGATAAAGCACATTTTACACCCTCCTTCAGTAGCCTGATGACTTTCCCATCTCCCCCCAGCAAGTCAAGGAGCGCCGATAAATCAGGGGCCGTATTCATCTTGTTCGCCACCACTGTCCTGGGTAAAGCACAGTGCGTGACACTTAATAGGTTCTTGGTAACTTATTTCTTAATGAAGGGATGCACCAGAGGTTACAAGAGTACAGAGGAAGGCTCAAATCGGTACTAGAGAGTCAGACAAGTCTCCCAAGAAGATATCCCGGCAGAAATAAATCTTAAAGGAAAAACAGGCAGATTGGTATCTCACCCATGGGACAACCAAGCAGAAAAGCTTTCTTCAATTATGCACAGTTTGGGTTTCGCCATCCCACTGCTTCTCCTCCATTTGCAGGCATAATTGAGAGTCAGCTGTGGTTCAACTTGCTAAGTGCCCATAGTGAGCAGTGAATTACAGGGAATAGAAAAACACTGTTTGTTTTGCTCAGGCAGGGGTGAGCTAGTAAAAAATAAAAGTGAGGGCTGGTAATTTATTGGCCCTCGTTAACAAGGACTCTGTAGGCATTCTTAGAGTATTCCTTTTAGACAGAGCTCACTTATCAGGAGCAAAGTAAGGTTTGCAGAAGTGGCTCTGAAAGTACATCTTTTGCGCAGCCATGCTCACTCAGAGTCATGTTTTTCACAAGAATGTGCACGAGCTTCTGGGAGTGTAGGATGTGATGTCAGAGGCAAAGAGGCACCTGAAACTGCTGTGGGAATGGTGGGGACAGGGGTGGGCAAAGGCAGACCGCCCAGGCTTAAGCTCCTGGCTCTCCGTTCACGGACTGAGGGACCCCCTCCAGGGCCCCTTTTCCTCTTCTGCAGCATGGGGACAGTTGTCATCCTCACCTGATAAGACAGAATGAGAATGTATGTAAACACAAATGTCTGGCGTGATGCCTGGCACACAGAAAGTGCCTAGCAGTGTTAGCTCGTACTGTTCGTGATAAATGTCGTGTTCCATAGCCAGAATGAGCTACATTTGAATCTGATCACTTACAAGCTTTGAAGCTTTGGGCAAATTTCCCGAACAACTCTGAGCCTCACTCTGTACTACGTAAAGTGGAGATGAGAATAACAACTTCTTAGGGTTATTGTAAGGATTTTAAGGTAAACGAGAGTGAAAATGACAAAGGGACTCAAGGAATAAGCTCAAATTCTTACTTATCTTAAGAAGAATGGTGTGGTTAGCTGGTCCCAGCCTAAAAGATACTTTGTCTTTTTCTTCACTGTTCTCTACGATTCTCAATGGTACACTTACCCAGCAGACACCTACCGAATGCCTACTGGCTGTTAGCACTGTGCTTGCTTTTAAGGGGCTCTCTGTCTGATGGAAAGAAAGACAGGTTATCAGACATTTAGAAAACCACTGCTGGCTCTTACCTCCCATGGAGGTTTGCGTTAAGCTTTGCTAGTTGCTGAGGATGAGCTAGTGATTGCTTTCCAACTGGAATGTTTCAGAGCAAGGCCCCTGATTGACTGATTTGAAAAGTATCTCACGCATCCACAGTTATTCATATGTATTTAGATACATATTTACATAAGGTATCAATGGTAAAGGAGATTATCATTCTAACACTTTACAGTATGATGGTACCTAATAGTTTTTGATTATTTACTCTCTTTTCTCTTGGATCCTCTCAGTAACCTGAGCGAGTAGCAGAGTCGGTAGCTCCAGTTTATAATGGTGAAGCTCAGAGGAGCTAAGTGACCTGCTTGGGGCTTGATAGTTACCACGTGGCCCAGTAAGACCAGATGGATGAGGAAGAGAAGAGAGGGAGGGAAGAAGTTACAGATAAGTGTTAAAAACCATCAGAGGGCTTCCCTGGTAGCGGGAGTAGAGTCCGCCTGCCGATGCAGGGGACACGGGTTCGTGCCCCGGTCCGGGAAGATCCCACATGCTGCGGAGCGGCTGGGCCCGTGAGCTATGGCCGCTGAGCCTGCGCATCCGGAGCCTGTGCTCCGCGACGGGAGAGGCCACAACAGTGAGGCGCCTGCGTACTGCAAAAAAAAAAAAACAACAAAAAAAATCAGTGATATTCTGGATTCTCGCTCACGCTTTTCCTGCCATTGATGGGCCCTTTTCTTGAGCAGAAACCTTTGATGATTATCAGATGGTTTGTACATGATCCCAACAGAAGCTGTACTTTGTCCTAGGACCTTGATATTTACTGTATTTTAAATACCCTGCATCTCAAATCAGCATGGACTAGTTCAAGCTCCACTGCAAACTGTTTTTAATCACTTTAGGCAACTCCTAGCACCTCCCTGGGCCTCATTTTTGTCTTCGGTGAGATGAGGGTTATTTTTTCCACCCCGTGATCTCTGAGGTCTCTGCGTTTTGCCTCCTATTCTGTGGTTCTGTGAGGAGCCCCATGGCAGACGCTTGTGGAATGATTCACATCCCCCCTCTCCTCCTCCAGTTTTCCTGAGAGAAGGAGCCTCACCCACAGCTTTCATGATCCCAGCAGCCCCTTCTTCTGGAAGTTGGGCCCCTCAGGGGCCGTGCTCACACATACTTAGCCATTGGAGGGGAAGCCTGGTTGCTTGGTTCTCGGAAAGCGTAGCACCAGAGTGTTTTGACTGTGTCACATTTGGTTTTTCCATAGGTTCCCACCAGCCAAAAGAAAGAAGGTGTTTATGATGTGCCAAAAAGTCAACCTGTAAGTGTAAGTATATCTCCTCCCTTCTGCTGGGTTCCCATGACCAGCTTTATGTTGACGCTATGTCTACAGTCCAAGGAAGGGAGCCGCCCTTCTGGATACGTGTCCCAACCTGTATGACTTTGCTGGGGAGCTCCTCAGTGGGTCAGGGGGAAGGGGGCAGGAGGCGGAAATGATGGGGTCAAGGAGGGGGTGCCAGTCTGCATGAAGGTCTGGCCCCATGAGTGGAAATGAGTTGAATCATGCAAACTACTGTGTCCAAGGGATTCAGAGTCTCAGGTGTTTTATGGAAAAAGTCTCCAGCCAAAGACTTCATTATATCTGGTCAAGCAGGGGGCAGTTCTTGGTTCTAGGAAGAGAGTTGCCCACCCAGTTTGAAAGTGGTCGAGAAGCTTCAGAGGGTCAGAGGGAGGGCTGGCCAAAGCCTTTGGAGTGTATAAGGGTCCAGCCAGTGGGCAGCACACTGTAGCAGGTATCGTGGGCTCGCAGAGAACCCAGAGAGCCCACTATATACCTGCACCCCATCTGCTAGTGGGACTCCTGGAAATCTGAGACACAAAGGAAAATCCTCAGCTCTGTGCCGCTGCTGGGCTCAGAACCATATTTAAGGCCTTCAGCTGGCACTCAGAAGGCACCCCCCACATAATCCAGGCAGCCCTGGGGAGCCAGTGCAGACTCTTGAGCAGGGGGACATGTGACTTTGCCACAGATAATGTAAGAAGAACTGGGGCGTTTAGTCACTGTTGATCTCATTCAACAATGGGTGGAAAGAGCGTGGGCTTTGAAGTCATGCTGACCCTCAAGAATCCCAGCTCTGGTCCTAACAGAGCTGTTAGGAGGCTAAGTGACCTTATCTGGACCATTGTTATCAGTTGTGGACCCCATACTGTGAGAGACATAAAGACAATCCCACATGTTTCAAGATGAGATTAATAATAACGTTTAAAACCCCATCCCATGAGGGGCAACTAAAGGGCCTGGAGATGTTTGGCCTGGAGAAAGGAAACCATAAATATGGAGATGGGCGTCCACAGGGCCATTAAATGGAAGGGGGATTATACTGCTCTGTATCAGCCAACTCTTGGAACCAAGACCAGTAGGTGGCACTACGAGAAAGCCAGCTCGAACTCCGAGTGAGGGTGACCTGCTGACAGTCAGAGCTGCTCCAGGGTGGAATTCTGGCACCTAAGGGAGTGAGCTCCCTGTCACTGGAGCTATACTAGCAGAGCCTTGGAGACCACCTGTCAGAAAGATTATGGGGCGGAGGCAGGGAGCAGGGATTCAAACATTGAATGGCTGGAGGGGCAAGACGAGCCTTTGCTGCGCCTTCCTGATTTGAGCTTCTGGATCCCCCAGTTGGGAGTCTTTCTGGTCCCTTCTGACCCTCCCCTGCCCCTGCTCCCCTTTTTCCTAGTGAACTTTCTCTCGGATCCGTGTCCATTTCTCTACCCCACTCTGCCAATACCTTGAAACGACCATATCCCACCTAAATACTGCTTCCAAAACCCCAATGCACATTCGTTTTACTGAAAAGACATGTCTGAATACCAGCCCTTTAAAAAACCCCGAGCCTAGAAACAGAGTAGGAGGCATGCAGCGTGGTGCCGCTCAGGGAAAGAGCAGTTTTTCTCCCCGAGCAGTTTTTCTCCCCGAGCCCTTTGCGTTTAATCAAGCCTCCGTGTCACGGAGACACCGGTCTGCGCTTCGAGTTTCAGTTAGGTCCAGCCCCTATCACACAGCTCCCTGCAATTCAGTGTGTACCTAAATTGCCTCACTTGCCCCTAACAGGCTTAGATACATGAGGAAACATGCTCCATTTGCCGCCTTGGTTTTGCGAAGTCATTAACCCATCTGGCCACACCACCTCCATGCTTAATAGCTCCGAAAAAAAAAAAAACAAACTTCAGACTCCTCAGCCTGACGTACCCGGCACTCGGGTCCCAGCCTCTCTGTATCTCTGACCTGCCCCCTCCTGGTCCAGCTCGATGGAACTCTACAGTTTCCTGGGGGAGTCACGCCTTCCCCCAACATCCTAGCTTAGTGTCAAAAATCGTGTTTTGGGGTTGGCCAAAGGTATTCTTCCAGGAATACCTCCGACCACACAGTGTTGGAATTCTTCCTCTTCTTCATTCCTTCCAGGAGCTTCCTGAGGTCCTTGTGTTACCAGGAGCAAGCCCGGGTCTGGTTCACAGCTGCTCTAGGAATAGTATATATTTATTATATATAATCATATATAATAAATATATGAATGACTCTGCCCCGTAGAAGGAATTTATGATAATCCCTGCTACTTTTTTTAATGGGAATTCCCTGTTATTCTGATTCCAAAATAGTCATTAACGATACATACCGAGGTTTTCCTTGGAAAATATCGGAGCGGCCTGAATGGCCCGCAGTGGCTCCCAACCCACTCTTCCATAAAGCCCTAGAAGCATCTGATGGTGATGATGGCTTTTCCATGAACTACCTGAGTATTAATAAAAGCCTATGAGAGGCAGGAAGTAAAAAGCACAATTTCAAGTTAGAGGCAGATGGACGCCGCTAGAATCTTAGTTCCTGTTCTTACTGCCTGTGGGACATCTGATACGTCTCCTTGCCCCTCTGAGTCTCAGTGTTCTCATCTTCCAAAAGGGGTTTTGGAACCTAACTTGCAAGATGATTTGAGGAGATAATAGTCGATGTATTGGAAAGTTTGTCCCACTTGCCTAAACCTCCCAGAGGTGCTTTACATACCCCACGTCCCCCGCTGCTCTGACATCTCCCTGTGTTCCAGGTTCCCCCCGGAAGCCCTGCCTCTCTGCTGAGCGTACCTTCCCTAGGATACCTCTGTGCCCCGAAAATCCCTGCCATGTTGTCACTATTTGCTCCCTCACCACCTGCTCCTTACCCAGAAAGACAAACCAAAGACAACCAAAGTAGGCCATGTTAGGCAGCTTCCAGGGAGTTTGGGTCTCCCACAAGTTTCCCACAAGAAGGGAGACTGCCCAATGGCCTATTGGTCTAGGGACCACCTGGTTTCTTCTTCCTTGGGACGGGTCTGCGTGGAGTCCTAATAAGGGACTCAGCTTGGGGCTGTGGTTGGGGAAAGCCACCAACCAGCCCCAAAAGAAATGGCCACTGGGTCTTCAGAGTCAGATCTGGGTATGGCTCTCATCCTGGCCACCTACTAAGGATCCTTGAGTAGCTTTTTGCATCTCTAAGCCTCAATGTCCTCATCTGTAAAAAGAAAGTAATGCCTACCTTGTAGCTTTGTTTAGAAGATTAAAGGAAACATTTATGTAAAACTCTTACGGGGATATGGAGTAGATTAAATGCAAACATTTCCATTTGTTGCTCTAACAAGCTGGGTACCAGCCAACAGTTCTCACCGAGATGGGGATCGCCAAGTATTCTAGGTGATGACGCACCTCCTCTGGGAAGCCTTTCTTACCCCAGAGTAATCAGCCCCTCTGGGATACCTCTGTCCTTCTCTTTGCAATGATCATAAAGGATTTTTTTCTCTTAATGTATCCATGTGAGCCATTGGACTTCGGGGTTAATGATAGCCCTGTGTAGTTTTTGCCTAAAGACTAAATGAGCTTATGTATGTGAATCAGCCCAGTGCTTGGTGCACAGTAAGGATTCAGTAGCTGTGAGCTATTATTCTATTTGTTTTCCTTACTTTTCTGCGAGCTCCTTGAGGACAGGAATCACTTTTAATCATCACTATCCCTAAGGTAACTCTTCTTGGGATTTCTGATCTCTTTGAGATTTTGCTGGTAGACTCTTTCCCCAGAAAGAAACATGTGTGCACATGTAAATTTTTGTAGTCCTTGAAACCGACGGGATCCCTTGATCTCAGCTCTAGAACCTCTGTCTAGACCTCTGTCTAGACCTCTGTCTGTCTAGTGGCTCGTCATCACTGTTCCATGGTCAGAGATATCCTCAGTAAGGTGGCAAATTTGATGTATTGGGGATTTCAGAGTTTTAGGGCAGCAGAAGTTAGAATTCACTGTGTTTGTTATATCGTTCTTACCCACCTCAGTGCATCAACTTATGGGAGCAAAGTTTTGTTTCGATTAGCTGGGCCCCAGGTCTAGGCAGAAAGCCAATTCCATGTCTTCACTCCCTCACATTTACTTATCCCTGTGGTAGTTTTACATCCCCCTTGTCCCATGACCATAAGATGCTCAGATGTACTGACCCTTTTCTTGTTCTGTTTTCTCAAATAACACGTTAGGATGCTTTTGTTTGCTTATTTTACTTTGCACCTGTAATAGCCCCTTCTTCCCGCAGATTTGTCCTTAAGGTCATGCTTTGCTCCCCTCCACCATTTCCTGGGAACTCTAAGCCCAGATAAGGATTAATCCCACTCACTCCTAGAAATATACATTTCATCCCTTCCTGGTCCAGGCAGTCAAAAGCTTTGCATGGGGGCTAATCTTTCCTGTATCTTAAATATGTGAGTCTATTTCTATGTCAGGATCTCTGAAATCCAGTGGCATAAATGCTTGCTGACAGGAGATGTTGGATGGCTAGAGCTAGGAAGGTTTCAGGAAAGAGGGTACAACTTGGGCAAAGCCTTGAAGGATGAGCAGGATTCGAACAGGCAGATGAGGCATGGAAGCACTTCTGGGCAGATCACTGGGGTCCTGGCTCCTGAGTCCATACTGCCTTTACTTAGCAGTACTCAGACCTGGTTAATTTCTCATCCATTTCTCATCAATTTCCCTCTCAAAGACGTTGGGGGAAGACAGGTAGTCTCCCTTTCTGCCAGCTGACTGACCATGCTGTCATGTTCTTTAGACAAATACCCTGGCCTCTTTGGGAATGTCAAAAATGCACATTCCTAAGTGGGGAAGAAAGTGTCTGCATTCATTATTTAGTGCTTTTTGCACTCTGTTAGCCTTTGGACATGATCTAGTTCCACAGCGGGGCATTCACAGGCTGCTGAAGGGCCCGTTTCAGACCCTTTTATGCCCCACGGCACTGAACTTGGTTGAGACTTACTGTGAAGGTCACACTGTTTCAACGACACAGGCCTAAATCTTAGTATGACTTATGCCATTTTTGCATGAGAAATACTTTGCGCTTTTCTTCTCCCCTCCGCTTTCGCCCTCATGTAATATTCTTTCAGCTGTAAAAGATCTTTAATCCTTCACCTTTTAAATTGCCCAGTTTAAAAGCCTTTTATGTAGTTGTATTAGGCATGAAAGACTTTCTAATTATTGGTAATAATGAACCAGTGAATTCTAGCTGAACTTTTCCTGGCCTTCAACAGAGAGATTCTGAAAAGTTTGGCATCGTGGTAAATAGGAAGGACACAGATTGTCAAATGGATACGTTGACCTCAACATTAATTTCTTTTTGGTGAAACACGGATTCAGAAATTGAAAGGAATGATCAGACCTCCCTGAGGTTCTTTCCTCCCTTTGTCAATCACTTCGACTTCCTGAGACTTTTTTTCGCTGGGCTGCAGAGCGGAATGGATGACCATCCACTACCAACATCTCAGGCCTTTTGGGAGACTCATGCGGCAATGTGAAAGCATTTCCTGTGATAGTGAGGGGTCGCTTTTATGAGATGCTGTGGAAGTAAAGATTGAGGGATGGGATGTATTAGTTGCTTCTGTTTATGTGCTGTCCTATGATTAAGAGAAAGGCTCAAGTTTAATGACAAGGGAGGGCAAAACTGGGCTCAAGATGAGAAAGAAATTTCAGGCCATCTGAGCTGATTTTCAGAAGAAGGGACAGCCTCTCAGAGTAGCGAGCTCTATGCCCCTAGAAGTAGTTAAGCAGCAGATAAATGGTTCTATAAGGGAATGCTTGTATTGTAAAGGTGACTACAGTGGTGGACCTCAGAATCGTTCATCTCCTCTGGCACTCCATTTGCCCCTATGTACTTAACTCATCGTCTTGCTGCCAGTAGCTCAGCTGCCAAGCCGTGTATCCCACAGGCCCCGTTCGTATCTTCATTTATTATCACCTGGCTTTAAAGGAGCACACCTTGAAGTGCCCAGCAATAAGTTGTGGGCTGGCCCTGTGAAGTTAGTGCCCTGGATGGGAAGAAGTTTACGAAGTATTAAAATCAAGTCAAATCACTGAGCAAGCATTGGGCACAGAGTAGGTGCTTAAAAAATTGTTCCTCCTTAGTGTCCTTCTAGAGAGCTTGAAATCAGGGCTCTAGATCTGAAAGGAGCCAGGCTGGGAGAAACTGGTAAACATCCGGATGATTGGATATGAAGTCCGGGCCTCCATTCAGTTTCTTCCTTTGTTTTATGATGCCAGGACAGTAGCCATAGGTACCGTATCTAAAGCTAACGTAGCTGTGGAAAAAAGCAGGCAGACCCCACTGAGCATCTGCTCTGTGCCACGGACAGCCTAGGCTCTGGTCTCGGCTTATCTCCTTCAGTAATCACAACCCTGCGAGGAGGTAGCTGTCATTTACACATAAGGAGTCTGAGGCTTCGAGAGGTCACGTAACTTACCCACGATCACAGAGTCAGAATTTGAACCCTACATTGTTTTGACTCAGGCACCCACACAATTTCCACTAAAATATACTGCCTTTAGAATTAAAGAAAATGCAAAGTCCTCCATCTCCTGGTCAGAATCACCTTACCCTCACCTGCTCAGAATTAGTACTCAGGCTTCAGTTCCCATCTCCCATTACTCATTGGTTTTGAGCACTTAGAGCTCTGGAGGCCCAACACTCCCTGCCTGGCTGTGAACACCTCTCTCGACCTCTGGACTGAATTCTATGAGGGCGTGGCCATGTCTAAGCCATTTCTGAACCCTCACTCTGCCTGGCACACTTTCTTCATCCCGATGTTGAAAAGATATTTTTGAACGTTAAGGAGCACATCTTGATGAAAGCCACCCACCTCTGAAGCTCAGAAAGCTGTCCGTTTTGCCACCCCTTCCCCCAACCCTCCAAACTCCTTGGTGTTTTTCTACAAGACCCCTGTCCCCCTACAATCAGCATCTGCTTGGTTTCCCTTGCCCTAGATTTATTTCTATTTCTCTGCTGCAAATGTAGGAAGAGGCAATCCATTCATGTGAAGGATTTCAAGAATTCTCTGGACAGCTCTTCCCTACACCCCCGTCCCCCATCGTTCATGGCAAATAAAATTTCATTCACAATTTAGCGGTTAGTTTTTCCTTTAGTTTGAAATCTGGATCAAGATGTTGTGTAATTGGCTTAAATCTAGTCTGAACATTTGTCAATTTCACTTCCTCGTTAAGCGCCACCTTGTAGGGAGATTATAATGATCACAACACAGTTAACATAGGTGTCGCAAGGGAGGATATCATCCCGAAGTGAGGGAAAGGAATCTGAATCTGTGTATTCCCACAAATGAAAGAGAAGCTTGCCTCTTCTGATGTTTCTTGGGTGGACTTTCTTTTAGCTGTACTTAAAAATTTTTCCTGGGATAGAATCCTAAATTTCTAGAATCTTAGAGTTAATAGGAACATTAAGAGATGCTATCTAGTTTAGCCTTCCCACCAAAACAAGAATCCCCCAAGGTTTGTGATAAGTGCAGACGAACATCTCTGACTCTTGGGTTTCAATTCACATACCTGCAGTGACAGACCTTCATTACTTTTGTAATCCCAGCCATCTGATTTCTACAAAGCCCTTCTTTATTTATTTATTTTTTGGAGTTCCTTACAACTTCTATTCACTTATTTATTCATTCACTCATCCATTTAGCAAATATTTACTAAGAGCCTCCTACCTGCCAGACAGTGTGCTATTCCCTAGAGATATAAAGATGAACAAGACTAGCTGCTTAAGAATCTTAATGGTCTCAGGAAGAAGATAGACATGTAAGAACAATTACAATCAACATAATCAAGGTTGTGAAAGGCTGTGTCCAAGATGCTATGGGAGCAGAGTGGATGGGGCAGTAAACTTTGCCTGAGTGAGTTTAGTGAGGTCTTCACCCAAGGGATAGAGTTTAGGTGTAATCCTAAAAGATGGTGGGAGTTTGGCACTGGAGAACGGGTGGAACAGTATTCAGGAAGAGGGAACCGAATGTTTAAAAGCACTGAAATGTGGAAAAGCCTCACTTATCCCAGG
Source organism: Neophocaena asiaeorientalis asiaeorientalis (assembly GCF_003031525.2). Taxonomy (NCBI): domain Eukaryota; kingdom Metazoa; phylum Chordata; class Mammalia; order Artiodactyla; family Phocoenidae; genus Neophocaena; species Neophocaena asiaeorientalis. The sequence continues at coordinate 1,704,601 of NW_020174369.1, read as the reverse complement.
GACTGATGAGCAGTCTGGGATGGCAGGACCACAGGATGCCTTCATGGGAAAGGAGACAAGGATACCAAGGGAAGCCGGCCCCAGGGAGCAAAGGGCCTGAAATGTGGTGCTGAGAAGCTGGGACTTGTTGGGAGACCACTGTTGCTTTCAGGTGGTGGAGTGACACTGTTGGGGTTGTATTTTTCAACATCACTCTGGTGGCCTGCGGCAGGTGGCTTGGCAGGTGGGGAGGAGACCGTTATGTAGCTAGCGGAGTTACCTATGTGTCTCTGTCAGGAAAACAGAACCCACACCAGGCAATTTAATAAAGGGAAAGAACATGCGGAACTAGTTACCAAGGTCTTAGAAAAGCTGAAAAGCCAGATGGGAAACAGTGGGCCAACCCAGATGAGTCACAGTTGGAAGTTACTACTAGAGTGATCCCTAGCACTAAAAGGACAAAGGAAGGCAATGGTGTTGGCAGAGCCCAGGAGCTGGGGCTGCCATCAGGCACTGAGACCACAGAGGGAGCTACCTGGTGGGAGCCGAGACCATAGTGAAAGGGGCTGTCTGGTGGAAACCATGGAGAGACGATCGCGGCCATGTTTGCCCAGAGTAGGTGCTCAGTACTTCGTAGGCAACATGGGATGGCCCTTAAAAGTGTGAGCCTTGAAGACTGACTACTTAGGCTTGAAAAGTTTCTCCCTCCATTACCAGCTACGTAACCTTGGGTGGATTATTTAAACTTCTCTGAGTCTCCGTGTGTTCGCTTATAACATGAGGATGATGACCGTTGTACCTACCTCATGGAGTTCTTTTGAGGACTTGAATAAGGTAACGCATGGAAAACATTTAGAACAGCCCCTGACATATAGTAAGTACCCAGTAAGTGTTAGCCATAGTCATTATTATGAGCTATTCTATGAACGAAGGACTGTACCAAGTATTTCAAGAAATATGACGATGAGTGAGACCTGGCTCAACCTCTAGGGTGCTTTTAGTGTCCCTAGGGGCAGTAAGGAGCCGGAGTACCTTCAGTTCTCCCTGCCCGAGCAGTAATGCCAACAAGATCACGTTTAACAGGGGAGGGGGCTGAACCTGCAGGGGAGTGCCAGGGCTGTGGGGTGAAGATAACAAACAACTGTGACTACCAGATGTTGAGCACCACCAAGCCAGGGCCTGTGGAAGGCACTTAACGCCCTGCGTCAAGACATTTCCAAATAACCCTAAGATGTAGGTCTCTTCTCTACTATAAAGGCTGCTGAAGATAAGAGAAGTGAAATCAGCACGGCCAGAAGAGGCATCACTAAGAATCTAATCCAGCTCTCTCTGACCCTGAAGCTAGGGTGACCTAGTTTATCATCCAGACTGGGTCGCTTTTGAAATGGAATGGGGGGCGGGTGCTATTAATAATTCCATGAGGACTGTAGGCAGGAATGGGAGTGATCTGAGGCAGACCAGGGTGTGGGTCCATGCTACCCAAGCACAGTGAACGCTCTTCCCACTGGGTCCAGCTGTCTCTAAGACCGGAACGTAGTGAGAGTTCAAAGAGAAGAGAGGCGCTCTCTATCCATTTTGTTCCTGAAACTCTTTGCCAATCACGCTACCTGTGCTAGAGCAAAGACAGTACTGTCCCCAAGATACAGGTGCCCCAGTGCACGCCTGCTCCTTCAGTGGGCATAAACCAAATTCCTTGGAGCTCTGTGACATGCTAAGAAAATGGGATTCAGGGCTGTCTGTTAACTGCTGCTGCTATGAGTCTATCCTTATTCCTCTAATACAGATCATTAACATTTACAGAACTTTAACTACAGCAACTCTAAGGAGCAGAGCTGTGATATACAGTTTCCCCATAAACATCCATTGAGGCTGACACGCGTTCTCTGCTGGTACAGTAATTCAGCATTTCTGGACAAGTCATCGTGTTGAAGCTCTTTCTTCCTCCCTTAACTGCTGTTATTAGTGGTCGCAGAAGAATAATGAACTCCAGTTGTAAAAAAGGAGAAAGTGATATATTAACGATCATGGAGAATAAAAATACATAGATCAGTGACAGTCTCAACCTAAAGCGTAAAAACCTCGTTACAAGAAACAAGTGTTTGCAGAGCACTTACTGGGGGCCAGGGAGTGTGTGCGTTGCTTGGCAAGCTGTGTCTAGTTCAGTGATTCCCAAAAACCATATTGCCTAACAGTCATTGGTGACACTTTTAAAAACACGACTTCCTCGGCCCCCGCCCCTGTAGATCTGCTTTGGTAAGGCTTGCATATATTTATATATAATGGGAGATTTACAAAGTTCCCCCACTGGATTCCAACACTCCACTACGTTTATCTAGTTTAGTTAACATGACAACTATTATTTTCTCCATTTGGTGAATGAGAAGATTGAGGTTGGGTTGCTAAGGGGAGACGGAAGTAAAGTCTGATGATGCAGGATGAGGCCCTTGCTTCTCCACTTGTGCATAAAGAATGACTCCATGTTAAGGTGACATTCGCTCTCACTTGTTACACTACTTTTCCCCCTCTCCACCTCTCATTTTTCTACCTATCAGAGAGTCCTGTCAGCGTATCATCATGTTTCTTTCCAGCAGCTTAGCAGCTGCCTTATCTCCAGTATTACTCCTTCCCACCATTGCGTGCCGTCAACATGGTACTCTGGTTTTCTCCCCCCCCTTCCTGTATTTGTAATCTGGTAGCCTTGTCTCTTTGTCTGTGTCTAGGCTGTTGTTTCCACTGTCACCTCGGAAGTCCTAGCCCCCTTACCCCTGTCATCACTGTAGGGATAACACTTGCAGTGTGATTGGGCCGTGGTCCTCCAGAGAGGATGGCCGTGGACTTGGCACAGACTTGAACTACCCACTGTGGCTGCTCCTTCCAGAACCCTTACGTCTCACCCTCATCGTAAAACACACATTGTCTCACACCTTTTGTTCTCCTCACCCTAGCATAATTCTTAAGAGTACGTACTTCAAAGTTCACCCACTTAGGTGAAAATCTTAGCTCTGCCATTTACTAGCTGTGTGACCTTGGGCAATTTCATTGACCCTTCTGTGCCTCAGTTCCCTCCTCTGAAAATGAGGATAGCAGTAACACCTACATTCGTCATGGTAATTAAATGAGTTATTGTACGAAAGCACGTTAGAATAGTGGCTGGTTCATACAGAGGAACTTCCGTCTAAGCATCAGCTATTATGGTTATCATCCTGCTTGACCCCTGCTTGGCCAAGAAGGGATGAGGTCTTAATGTTACTATTTAGCTCATTCCTTTCTCTTTAGACCAGAATGGACTGTTTGGGGTATGTTCTAGAGACAGAATCAGCATTTCTTCGAATGATTGGATGTCAGGGTGTGGGAGAGAGAGGGATCAAGAGTAACTTGTACATTTGGGGACTTGATGGACCTAGAAAAACCAGAAATAAGGATCTCAACCACTTGTGACATAAGCAGAGATACTGATTAAATTAAAAAGGTCTTTCATAAGACATAGCAAGGACGCAGGTAAAGAGGGTCTCTGCTTGTGGGATCTGTATGAGATCTCATTGAATATGCCATCCTGTAGCCCTAGCTCCATTGTCTTCAGAGTTGGGGTGTCCAGCACCAGAGAACAAACAGGAAAAAAAGGCAGAGATCAGAGCACAGGTGTCAAAGTGACAAACGTGGTGTTCCCTTGACCCTATAGTAGTTCGCACAAAGTGCCCCTTTTGTTTTAATTTTATCGTTTCTGCAATACTGGAAGGTACCTCCTAGAACTAGGCTCTGGTCACTTATGCATTTTTCTGTTCAAGCATTCTTTCCTTCCTCCTTCCACAAATATGGTCTAGTGTCCATCGTATGTCACGCACAGACACAGGGGCTGTAGAAGTCAGACCAGGTCCCGTCCCTTGCACAGCTCACGGTTCATGGGAGAAGGCTGCCAACAAGCAAGTAAACAGACACGCAGAGCACAAAACCGAAGAGGAAAATGTGACAGGAGCTGGGAGCTGTGACTGTATGTAGGTACATAGAGGAGGTCTCTAGGGACATGACACCTGAGCCAAGATCTGAATTACGAGAAGAAACCAACCAGGTGGAGAGTAGAATCAGGACAGGGAAAGACGAGGGCAAGGGCCTTGAGGCAGGAGTGTTCTAGGGGTCCAGCAGGAACACGGAGAAGACGGGTGTTGGCCAGAGTGTGGTGGGAAAGGGGAGAGTGGTGGCGGATGAGCTCAGACTCAGAGGCAGCAGCCGAGCATGGACAGTAGTATAGATAATGGTAAGCAGTTTGGATTTTATCCCAAGTGTAACAGAAGACGGTGGAGGGTTTTCATCAGGGCAGTGAACCTGATCTGATCATTTTAAAATATCACTCTGGCTGCCGTGTGGGAGATGAACTAAAGGGGGAAAGGAGAATGCTGCCGAGGAGAAGGAGAGGGGCAGGCAGAGGAGTTGGGGTACGTCCTAGAGATAGAATCAGAGTTTCTTAAAGAATGATTGGCTGTCGGGGTGTGGGAGAGAGAGGGATGGAGAATCACTTTGACACTTGGAGATTTGAGCATCTAGGCCTGAGTTGGTAGCCTTTACAGAAATCAGAAGACAAGGGAAGAACAGGTTTGGGGAGATCAAAAATTCTTTGGACCTGTTAAGTTTGAGTCTGGACAGTATGGGATGCAATCATTTTATCATTTGCCGGGGAGGATGGTAAGGCCAAGTATTGGCTGGACTTCGAGTAGTGAGGAATGTCAGAGATTGACTGCCACCCTCGAGCCGCCGATGGGTCTCGCTAATGGGAAGGACTTGAATTCAGAAGAAAATGCCATCCAGATATTAGAAGAGCTAGAAGAATAGCATATTTCTGTTCTTATAACTTTTTCTGGAACATCCCCCTAGTATTTCTTTGAAATTAGAGCCGGAGCCATTTACTCTGATTACAAAGTCTCATCAGGTCAAATGACAGTGGATACGACATCCTTTTTGGAGTTTACGATAGCAAATGCCATGTCTCTGTGAGTGAGTGAGTGTGTGTGTGTGTGTGCGCGCGCATGCACACATACATGCTGAGCATTTGAAAACACCATAAGGACTACCATGCCCTCTGCCTTGTAAATCATGCTATCACCAAGTTTCTTTCTGTTCAGTTTTCTATTCTCTTGTATATGCAAGTTCATCCATTTACTCTTTCTGTTTTTTTTTAAATCTGTCAGTTCAGTGTATTTTGTTTTTGTGTGTTAGCCCCTGGGCTATTTAGACATTAGGAATACAAAGATGAATAAGATACAGTTTCCCATACAAGGAACTTAGTGTCACGAGGTCATAGTCTGTAGTAGAGAAGAGAGAAAGCAATCAACCATTATAACTGGACATGTGTGATGCCCAGAGGAGGATCATCTAGTCCATCCTGAGGGCCTTAGAGGAAGGCTTAGAACAGGTGAGTAGACCCAAGTCTCCAGGGTCTCCTGATGAACAAGGATGGGGAGGGCAGCCCATCACAAGGAGTAGCTTGTACCAAGGCCTGAGAGGGTAAGGAATATACTGAGAGACCTGTTAAGAGGGCAGGTGAAATCATGACACAAAGTTACAAACTATTTATAGGTTGGATAATCAATCTGAGACAAGTATAGATAATGCTCTCACAGCTTTCCTCTGGCTTCAAACTTATAGGCTGCGTTCCAAGTCTAGACTGTTGGTGAACATCACCTCTCTTGATCCTTGGAATTCTGTGAAGGAGACATTTCTCTTGCTGTCTTACATATAAGCAAGCTGAGCTTTCCTTGGGGCCTTAGTTTCCTTGTTGTAAATTGTGAGCTGGGTTTCTCTGCTCTTACTTCTTCTTGCCTCCTCTAAGTCTGTCCACCCGTGAGGGGAATTGTGATGGAAATAAAGGAACTAGATTAGGAGTTGGGAACTTGGGGTTTCATCCTAGCTCGGCCACTAACATGATCATGATTTTGAAAACCTTGAAAGCCTCAGTTTCTTCATCTGAAAAAAATATAGGGTTGAGTTGTGTTAGAGATCTCCATAGCCTCTTCTAATTTTACTCCTCTGCAATTCTGCAATTCATAAAGCTTTCAAAAATGCCATCAAATAGGTCTGTAAAATCATCATAGTATTCTGAAAGGATACTCCACTGAATCGTTGACCCACTAATGGAGGTCTTTTTGCTATATGTCAGGCACTGTGCTAATTAAGCTGTTACCTCAAATCTCACACAGGGAAATCTTCAGTCTTGTGAGGTGGATAGTCCCCTAATTTTACAATAAAGAAAAATTCAAGAGATGGGTAAACTAGTCAAATTCCAGTCGCATGAAAACAGAATCCTTGTTTTGATCATTTGCAGTGGAGTTGGCTTCAGTCCTGTGAATGGCGTTGCAGCAGTGAAAGTGGTCCATGCGCCGTGAAAATCCTCAGTGCGGTACCCCTGTCATAACTCTGCTCTTGCTCTGACCTGAATGGGCATCCTCCCATTTCCCTCACTTGACTGTTACGGCTCAGAGAAGGGACAGCATCCCGGTGCTCACGATATTGGCCCAGTGTAGGCGTTCAAGGAGAGTTTATTAATTATGAAATGAATGCCTTGAGAGCTGAATCCAGGGACGAAGGAGTAAGGAAATGAATGCCTAAGATATAAAATCTGCATTCTTCCAGCGAAGAAAAGGAAAAGCACTCTACAGGGAACGGCTGTCAGAGCAGCAGGCAGAGCCCTCCATGACTATTTTTTCCTCTGCTGTGACATCTCTCCGTTTGTGATTTGCTCTGATTTGCTCTGCCTTCAGCCTGAGCCTCTGCTGCTCTCGCTTGATTTCAACTCCATCCAATATTTCTTGTTACCGTTTGGGTGCCATCTGGACCGCAGGAGTAGCCTCTCCAAGAGCGACGCAGTAGCGGAGAAAGAGCTGACGGCCTGTCTGAGAGCCCCCCTGCCCGCCCCCCCAGGAGTGTGCTGAGAGCCTGTCATCCTGCTGACAGGAGCCAATTTCACTTTCCTGTGATTCTAATTCACCCCTTTTCAAAGTACTGAACTGGCGCCAAATCTTGTTAGGAGTTTTTGAAAAATCCTTGAGTTTTGCTAATGTGGAACTAGAATAATGGATTTTTAAAAAAAAAAAAGAGATGGGGTAAAGGAAGAGAGAATGAAAAACAAATAATTATAAGCTTCGGGAAATCATTCCCCTTTGGTTTCTCGTCGCTCTATGTTAGACCTGGGCAGGTGTGTTTATTCTGTTGACAGCCGGTAACGTAGCCAAGCTATCTTGCAACCTGCACCTTCCCCCACAAAGGATCCACAGCAAGGAAGGTCCCCCCCGCTTTCTAAACTCGTCCTTGTCACACGTCAGAGCTCTGGGGTGAGGTCATGGGTTGGAGCTGGGATCAAGAGTCCTGGAAGCTTCCACGTATCAGAGCATGAAGTCATCCCGCAGGGCTTCTAGAGAAGCTCCATGGTAGACTGGTGTTTTCAGCGTTTCTTCTTCATCCCCATCACTGGCCTCATGTGGGCTCTCGCCAGATTATCATCTCTCTCTTTATAATCACTGCCTCGTGACAACAGTATTGATACCATCAAAATCCCCAGCACCGTTCTTGCCACTGTCTCAAAATGTCTGACCCCTCAGGATGGGATCGGATACTAGCAGTAGTAACCACAGGCGTGAATCATTTCATCACTTTGAACTACGCCCTATATACTACAGGCTTTGTGTGAATCATCTCATTTATGACACCAATCGTGATAAGTCCCTGTTTTCTCCTCTGTCTCCCCCACGCCATGTAAGGACGAGGGCTGTGTCTTATCGAAGATGCTCAATTAATTGATGTGGAGGGATCGGGTGGTGGGTTATCACGGCTTATGACCGCCATCGGTGTCCCCACCGCTGCTCCCCCCTCAACACGGACACCATCATTTCCTGGGCATCACCACCAGCATCTCCTTCCCGTTATCACTGTTGCTGAGATCAGGCTGACTTAGATCTTAGTATCTTATCGCATAATCAGTAGCAGCCTACAAATTGCACCTCCAACCCCATCCTTAGGTGTATTTTCAAGAAAATAAGGGATGTGTTTTAGAAAACCCAGGTGTGAAAACACAGAGTTGCCCACTGAGTTCTGAAACAGGTGTAAGGAAGACAGTGGAGAAGAGAAGGGTGCAGGGTAGACGGAATGAACAGTGGGGCTGATGCACTTCACAACGGTCCAGCCTTGCCAGGGTTCAAGCTTGGGGAAAAGATGCAGGAGCGGGAACCTGCTGTGACCAATGTCTGGCCTATGAAAATCATTCCACACGTTTAGCTTCTCTTCCAGGTGACTTTGTTCCTTCCCTGGACCAGTGTTTCCCAGACTTTTGCCATGGCCTGGAACCCGCCTACCCTCACTTACCAAGCATATAATCCCATGGCTTTCCTTTCCTTTCTTCTTCCTTTCTTTCCTCCCTTCTGTCTCTTCGTTTCCTCTCTCGCTCCTCTCTCTATCTCTTTCCCAGCCATCTCTGCCTCGTCCCTTCTTCCTCCCTCCCTCCCATCCTTCCTTCCCTTTCTGTACTTTTGGAAAGGGAACTGACGTCCTTAGAGGGATTTTACTCTCTCACTTGCTGTGCTAATTCTTTTCATGTACATCCACCTTCTCACCACTTCTTCTCAGCGAGCCCATGTTGTAAGCATTATTCTTCCTGTTTCTTGAGGAGAAAACTGAGGCTCAGAGTGAGGAAGGAATTCACCCGAGGAAACACCAATGAAAGTAGAAGTTTGAACTGAAAGCGCTGTTGGAGTATAGTTGATTTACAATGTTGTGTTAGTTTCAGGTGTACAGCAAAGTGATTCAGTTATGCATATACATATATTCATTCTTTTTCAGATTTGTTTCCCATATAGGTTATTACAGAATATTGTGTTCCCTGTGCTATACAGTAGGTCTTTGTCGATTATCTATTTTATATATAGTAGTGTGTTATGTTAATCCCAAGCCCCTAATTTATCCCCCTCCCCATGTTTCCCCTTTGGTAACCATAAGTTTGTTTTCAAAGTCTGTGAGTCTGCTTCTGTTTTGTAAATAAGTTCATTTGTATTACTTTTTCTTAGATTCCACATAGAACTGTTATCATATATGTCTCGCTCTGTCTTGTTTACTTCACTTAGTATGATAATCTCTAGGTCCATCCATGTTGCTGCAAATGGCATTATTTCATTGTTTTTATGGCTGAGTAATATTCCATTGTATATATGTACATTCCTCTGTCGATGGTCATTTAGTTTGCTTCCATGTCTTGTGAAAGCTGCTGTTTCTAATATCCCTCTGCCCACTTCCCCACCCTGCCTCTCCTAAAAACATCAATTTTCTCACTTTAAAAGCAACCATTGTTTTCAAATGCAAGCACATTGGTTTTCTTGACCTGGTTAAAGTTGGGAAGGTCAAGACTCCCGAGTCAGAGTCCTCAGCCACAGCTGCCCTTGTTCATTCACGTTAGCACAGTCCAGTCAACCTAGCCCCCTCACCTTCGTGCAAGGAGTCTACCTTTCTCATGCGCCTGCATAAAGCACCAGCAAATTCTTTTTACCACCATTCTGCATCCTGACTCTCTTCTTGCATGTTAACAAAGGCCATTTCAACCTAAATATCCATTGATGGCTGAATGGATAAAGAAAATGTGGTATATACATACAGTGGAATATTATTTAGCCCTGAAAAAGAAGTCTATCCTTGCTTATGTGACAACTTGGCTGAACCTTGAGGACATTATGCTGTGTGAAATAAGCCAATCACAGAAAGGCAAATACTGCAGGATACTGCTTATATGAGGTCCATAAAGTAGTCAAACACATAGAAGCGGAGAGTAGAACGGTGACTGCCAGCAGCTGGGCGAGAGGGAGGTGGGGAGATGCTATTTAATTGGTATAAAGTTAGTTATGCAAGAAGATTAAGTCCTAGAGATTGTGCCTACAGTTAACAGTAAATACTGTGTTGTACACTGTAAAATGTGTTAAGAAGATAGATCTCATGTCGTGTTCTTAACACAATAAAAAAGGGGAAAATGGAGGCTGTTTTAAGGACCAACTTCATTTTTAGGAAGCTGGATGTAAATATTTCATTGTCCCAGGGATTAGCAGATATATTACACTTGTGTGCGCTTCAAGGGAAGATGTAACTTTCATTATAAGGTCTAACCATTTCCCTCCACCCTCTAGCCTTCCAGACAACCTTTAGGACCCTCCTAAAATGGTAGCTGGCAGAAGGAGGGCAATTAACTGCTAAAATGCAGCCCAGCTTTGAGTAGTTAGGGGCAACTTCTCAGTCATTACAGGGACAAATCCACAAAGCAGCACAAATTCCTCTGTTAGGTCAAGGCCTTGAGTCCAGCAAAACCACTGAGCCCCAAATCCCAGTAGGCTGGGACAGTTTGGCCTTAAAGGGGATTCCATTCTGTTGGAATGATGATGAGGTTCCATGGATTTCCACTTGAAATCCATTAAAGGAATCTTAACTTCCTTTAAAAAAAAAAACCCACCAACATCTGGGTCTGGCTTAGCCCAGGCAATGACAAAACTTACATCCAGAAGAAGGCTACTGTTTTTGCAAACTGAATTTGATTTCACGGTACTGTCTAGACATAGCAAAGAATTCAGTTGTCCCAGACAACCCTTCTGGTCAATGCAAAGGTAGGATGTTCTTTAAAAGAATAGAAGAGACTATATAAGGAAAGGATATGTTTAGTGTTTAGAAAGCACCCAGTCAGCTGAATTTTTTTGTTTTGTTTTGTTTTGTTTTTTAATATCTGTTATCTAGAGCTTAGCTCTCCAGTACAGTAGCCGCTGGTCACATGTGGCTATTTAAAATGATATCAATTAAAACGAAATAAAATTTAAAATGCGATTCATTATTCACACAGGCCATATTTGAAGGCTCAATAGCCACGTGTAGCCACTGGCTACCATGTTGGAAGGGCAGGTGTACAACTTTTCATCATCACAGAGAGTTCTGTTGGACAGTGCGGCTCTTGGGAGAAATCATTTATTAACATCACATTTTCTACTCTGCATCTCAACTCCCCCCACCCCCGCTTTGTTCTTCAATTGCCAAACAGAGCTTTTCCTGTTTTCCTCTCCCGAGAATTAGGAAAGTGGCTATTTACTCCTGGCTAACAGAGAGCATAAACTCCTAGATACCCCAGAGGGCATTAGTCTTTATTAGCACATGTCTTCATTGTTAAATCACTCACCAGGCAACAGCACCTGTGTCCAAATGCCTGGAATCAAGAGGTGTGTTAATAGTACCCACCTTGGTGCAGTTACAGATCACTTAAGTTAATCCATTCCTCCTGAGCTTTCTAAATGGATAATTGAATTCATTCTTCTGCAGCATCAGCTTGGGTTCTGAGTTGAGATCTTCATGCCTTGTGCCCTCCCTGCCCCACTCTTGTCCCACCCCCCATGCTAGAATGATTATATATCCTGGCTCTGCTCTGAGCTTCAAGAGAGCAAGGACCAAGTATTATCTGTCTTTGTTATCTCCAGTGCCTAGTCAGGACACAGCAAGTGGAAAGCACCCAGGGAATGTTTGTTGAAGAAATTAATTAATCAATTATGTAATCAATCAAGATGCCTTCAGTTTTCCCAGTAGGACTTTCACGAATTATTCCTACAGAGAGTTCATTCCCCAACATGGTGATTCACAAGTCTGGCTGCCTGTTAGAATCACCTGGGGAGCTTTTAGAACCTACTGATGCCAGGACCCCACCCCAGACCAGTAGAATCCAAGTCTTAGATGCAGGGCTCAGGCATGCGAAGTTTTGTAAAAGCTGCCCCAGAGGATTACATTGTGCAGCCAGGGGTGAGAACCACTGCAGGTTTCTTATTTGGCAGCCATAAATAAGTTTTCATCCTTTTTAACGTGTTCACACCAAGTCCCATCTCATCCACTCACGTTTGCTGCAAGAGTAACATGAGTCTGGTCTTAAGAGTTACCTTATTCAGTTATGGGACAATAGTAGTGTCCCCAGTGCTCCAAAGAGATTATGGGAAAGTAAACTCCCTGTGGAAGCTTTATTTCTATGTCTTAATGACGATTCAGGCTACAACTGTATTAAAACAACCCAAGAGAATCTCTTCCTTTAAATCCTCACTGGAAGTTCAAATTGTGAGTAAATTGGATTGTCATATTGAGTTTTGTTTATTGTTTTCTATACAGCAGGTTCTTATTAGTTATCTGTTTTATGCATATTAGTGTATATATGTCAATCCCAATCTCCCACTTCATCCCACCACCACTACTCCCCACCCCGCTTTACCCCCTTGGTGTCCGTATGTGTATTCTCTACATCTATGTCTCTATTTCTGCCTTGCAAACCGGTTCATCTGTACCATTTTTCTAGATTCCACACATGTGCGTTAATATACGATATATATTTTTCTATTTCTGACTTACTTCACTCTGTATGACAGTCTCTAGGTCCATCCATCCAAAGAATAAAAAGACCCAATTTCATTCTTTTTTATGGTTAATATTGCATCGTATATATGTACCACATCTTCTTTATCCATTTGTCTGTAGATGGGCATTTAGGTTACTTCCATGACCTGGCTATTGTAAATAGGGCTGCAATGAACATTGGGGTGCATGTGTCTTTTTGAATTATGGTTTTCTCTGGGTATATGCCTAGTAGTAGGATTGCTGGGTCATATGGTCATTCTATTTTTAGTTTTTGAAGGACCCTCCATACCGTTCTCCATAGCAGCTGTATCAACTTACATTCCCACCAACAGAGCAGGAGGGTTCCCTTTTCTCCACACCCTCTCCAGCATTTGTTGTTTGTACACTTTCTGATGATGCCCATTCTAACTGGTGTGAGGTGATACCTCATTGTAGTTTTGATTTGCATTTCTCTAATAATTAGTGATGTTGAGCAGCTTTTCCTGTGCCTCTTGGCCGTATATGTCTTCTTTGGAGAAATGTCTGTTTAGGTCTTCTGCCCATTTTAATATTGAGCTGCATGAGCTATTTATATATTTTGGAGATTAATCCTTTGTCTGTTGATTCGTTTGCAAATATTTTCTCCGATTCTGAGGGTTGTATTTTCATCTTGATTATAGTTTCCTTAGGTGTGCAAAAGCTTTTCAGTTTCATTAGGTCCCATTTGTTTATTTTTTGGTTTTATTTCCATTACTCTAGGAGGTGGGTCAAAAAAGACCTTGCTGTGATTTATGTCAAAGAGTGTTCTTCCTATGTTTTCCTCTAAGAGTTTTATAGTGTCCTGTCTTACATTTAGGTCTTTAATCCATTTTGAGTTTATTTTTGTGTATGGTGTTAGGGAGTGTTCTAATTTCATTCTTTTACATGTAGCTGCCCAGTTTTCCCAGCACCACTTATTGAAGAGACTGTCTTTTCTCCACTGTATATCCTTGCCTTCTTTGTCATAGATTAGTTGACCATAGGTGCGTGGGTTTATCTCTGGGCTTTCTATCCTGTTCCATTGACCTATATTTCTGTTTTTGTGCCAGTACCATGTTGTCTTGATTACTGTAGCTTTGTAGTATAGTCTGAAGTCAGGGAGTCTGATTCCTCATATTGAATTTTTAAAAGCAGAATACAAAGCTGCATGCATGCCATGATAGTAACTGTAAGAAATGTATCTAATAAGGGGGAAAAAAAGACTTGAAGGTAAATGAACAAAAACTCTAGTAGTATTTGTGGGTAAAGCAGGAGGTGGGGATGCAGGGAGACTAGGGAATGGGTTCCAGGTTCTGCCCATGAGAATCAATTGAGAGAAAGTGCACTGGCTGGAGGGGTCTCCCACTGGGTGGCTGAAGTGCCCAGAGTGGTACTGAAGGTTACCCCAGGTGGGAGGAAGGAACTCCAAGAAATGACTGAGCCAAGATCAAAACAGGAAGGTAACCACAAGCTCCAGGTACAAAGGGTATAGATGGGAAGATGCTCAGGTAAGACTGTAGACAGAAGGGAGGAGAGGGAGAAGGTGGGGTCAACAGTGGACTGAGGGGTTCAGGACTAAGGCCAGGAAGTGTTGGGCATCCTTTTTCACAGGATCTGGTCCGTGCTCTCAAGTGGGGGTGATTTCTAAAGGGGGGCTTCCCACAAGATGTTTTTTTCTTCTTCTTCTATCTTTTTCCAAATATCGTATAGTAATAGTTTCTTAAAATTAAAAAATGTGTTCCTTTGCATTGCAAAACAGAGCCAGAAGAAATAGGATGAGAAGATCCTAATAATAGCTCTGATTTATAAACATCTCTATGTGCAAAACACCAACCAAAACATTGCACACACATCTCAGTTAACCCTCTCCATAAACCTGAGATGATGTTATCATTATCATCCCCACTTTGAAGACGAGAAAACTGGGGCCCACGGACTTGTCCAGGGTCGCACAGCCAGCACGGGGCACAACCATGATTCAGTCCGTATTTGTGTGACTCCGAAGAGATGCATTTGCTCTCACGTCCAGACCAATCTCCATCTGAATTTATGGAAATCGCCTCCTCACAGCCCAGCCCCACCCCTCACCAAAAGCCCCCTCTTCTGTCACCAGCAAAGTGACGGACTCACACCAGTGCTGGCTGTCCTCACACATTTTCATTATGTGGTGGGGCTTTTATGAGACTCTCCCACCGGCTGTTTTTCAAATTTATTTAATTCATCCATCATGCTCTGAAGCCATTTGCTTTTTTATATTGGACAGATGTAATGAGATTTTGGACACTAAAAAATGTTTTTATTAAAAGTTATGACCCAGAGCTAGTTGGTAGGGGCTGTGCCATAAATCCTTAGAAGTGTGAGATTTATAAAGGATGTAGCAGCATAACCTTAACCTCTCAGGCCACACCGTAGGTTACAGGATCACTTAGACTAATATTGTCTCCCTGTCTCTGGCCAAATAATAATAATAATAATTATTATTATTATTATTAAAGTGGTTATCTGATGTGGTCCTTCCTCCTCTTCTCTTGGCCACTGTTGACCCCTGGCGAGCCAGGGCCTGGTGGGAGCAGGTGGTTGATGATGGAATTTGCTGGTGTCTGGCCCGAAGGCTCTGCTGCGGTAGGTACGGGCATGTGGGTTTTCCTGCTCTGCTCTGCGACCCTGTAACTGGGGCTGAGTGATGTACAGTCACGTTTGCTACAGTCAGAGTGAAAGTGATCATGGCTGGTGGTTTCTCCACTCCTCCATGGCCAACAGGAAGCTCTCCTCAAAATTTGGAAACAATGCATTTCTGTTCAAGCATAGTAACTCCAATTTAATGTCAATATTTCAGATATATATTAATGTTACACTGCTTGGAAGACACCCAGCGTGTAATTAGCCTGGAAGTGTAGACCAAAACATGGGCATTAAAAATATATGTATACAGGGACGTCCCTGGTGGTCCAGTGGTAAAGAATCTGCCTTCCACTGCTGGGGATGCGGGTTCGATCCCTGGTCAGGGAACTAAGATCCCACATGCTGCAACTAAGCCCACGCGCCACAACTACTGAGCTCGCTCGCCGCAAAGAGCGAGCCCGAGTGCCACAAACTACAGAGCCCACGCGCTCTGGACCCCACGCCACAACTAGAGAAGAGAAAAGCTATGCGCCACAACTAGAGAGAAGCCCGCACTGCGGTGAAGATCCCGCCTGCCGCAACTAAGACTGGACGCAGCCAAGAAAGAAAGAAAGAGAGGGAGAGAGGGAGGGAGGGAGGGAGGGAGGAAAGAAGGAAGGAAGAAAGGGAAAAAGAAAAAATACACGTGTATATATATAGAGATGTTATACATACAAATATGTATTAATGTTGTGACTTTGTTAAATTAACATTGGTTAAGTAAAGCCCTGGGGTGTTGTCGGATGGTGAGCCAGGGTTCAGCGAAAGACCACCAGGGAATTGAAATAGAGAAGTTTATTACTCTCAGTTCCTAGAGGAAGGGGCATGAGGGGCGGTCAGGGCAGGATGCAGGCAGAGAGCAAAGCAGGACCTGGGCACTTGCCTTTATTAGGGTTCCCAGCCTGAGGCCAGATTGGTCAATTCAAACAAAAAAAAGCAGGATTTTGTTAAGTGTCAAAGGAATCTTATCTAAGGGGTACATAAAGGAAGGCCCTGGGAGGCTGGGGAGAGTGTGATCATAAGGGCTGTTAGGATGGTCATATCAGAAACTGACATTGATTTGTGACTCTGTGGGTTGTTATCTAGGGCCTGCCTCGCTGGAGAGGCTAGTGTCAGTTCAAGGCCCGTGCAGGCCGCTTGGCCACACAAAGTGGATACTTAGGCAGCAATATTATGGAGCGGTTTAGCAAAGCTCTCAACAGTTATAAACAACAAAACAAAAAAATTATCAAAACAATTAGGTTTGGTCAGCTACCAGCTGTTCTTAGTAGCGCGCATTTGTTCATACATTTTCAAGCCCGATCCCCTGCGATCTGCTAGGGATTCAAGAACAAATGCATCGTGGTCCCTGCTTCAGGGAGTTCACCGTGTAGTGGGCACAAGCGATGCGCTGTTGCTCTCGGAGGATGGTTTTCAGCCTAGGGGACCAAGGAAAGCTTCGTGGAAGAGGTGGCCTTTCAGCTGGGTTTGAGGAATTGGGTGAGCTTTGGGCTTGCAAGGCTGAGAAGAGCATTTCAAGCAGAAAAGGCCGCATGCACAAAGGCACTTCTAAAACCTGCTGTTCACAGACTGCTCCAAGTTAACTAAGTTTGGCTGAAACACCCGATAACACTTTTTCTTTTTAGAGCAAAAATCTCAAGGGTAAACATCATGCTCTTATCTGCTTCCACTGTTGAGACTGGTCGAGTCAGGGCTGTAATTTAAGGAAGATGGACTTTAAACTTACAAACTCCCCATTGCTTGTATTTCCTCGTCAGGCCCGTGTTTTATCATATGCTGGGAGCATATTCTAGAGTTTTCACAGTACGTTAGCAACAGCTCCCACCTCCTGAGACCACGGGAGTGTAAACCATAGATCCCGTCATCATTAAACTCATAAACCCATGTCATTTGTACGTCATTCACTTCATCCTCATTCATCATCCCTTACGCTTTCAGAACAGCTGTACGTTTGAAGATTTTGAAGAACGGTTTGCAGTGGCGACCCCTGTAAGTGTGAGAGGGCCCGACCTGATTAACTGTTTCATGTCATTGTCCCATCGCTCATTCCATGCTCATAAGTCATGCCTTGTGCTTACAGAACAGAAAGCTGCCGATGGACTTTGATGAGATTTTTGAGGCAACAAAGGTAAGGCGTCCAGGCTCTTGTGAAATGAGGATTGCTCTGGGCATTCTCATCCATTCCATGCATCCTCACCCTCCTGCAGGAATGGCAGGCGCTCTGCTCTGCTCCAGTGCCTGCCTATCCTGATGTTCCCAGGAGACTCCTGGTGGGCCCCGCGATGAAGGAGAAGAGTCGGGGCATGGGTATGTGTGTGTGCGTGCTTGCGCGCATGAGAGGACGTGACACCCCTTCATTTCATTCAACAAATATTTTTCAATCTCCTGACGTGTCCTAGGTGTTCTGATAGATGCTAGAGATGCAATAGAGAGGAAGACACAACCCCCATTCTCAGGGAGCTCTAAGTATAACACAGTGCGACATGGCATAGCATAGGAGAGGAGAGGGTGGGGTCAGTAGAGAAGGGTAGGGTAGAGAAGGGTAGGGTAGGGGAGCATAGTATAGTGTAGTATAATGTAGTATAGTGGGGATTCAGATATGTAAACAGGATGTGCTCGGTCCACCTGTGGAGATTAAAACCAGGCAAGGCTGCTATTTGGTCGGTCTAGCCTGGAATAAGTGTACTGGTTTGCAGCCAGTGTTTATTCAGATTGGTTAATACATAGGCCGGTGAACGTTGTCACCCCTGAGCACAGGGCATTTGGGAAGCCTCTAGGACAGGGGTTCTTAATCTGGGCTGCCAATTAGAATCACCTTGAGAGATTTTAAAGTTTCAGTTACTAGACTGTACCTCAAACCAACTAATTCAGAACCTCAAGGGGTGGGAACCAGGCATCCATATTTTTCCCTTATGTACACCCAAGGCTGACAACCACTGTTCTGAGAGTCTCACATAAGCTGTTTGAGGCAATGGAATTTGGGGTACAAATTGAGTTAGGAAACACTTCCCAGGAAGAAATAAAGTCCTCTAATCTGTGTCCTGGAGGATGGGTGGGAAAGGCAATGGGGGAGGGAATGAGTGATCTAGGTCAGAGAAGGAGCGTGTGCAAAGGCCCTGAGGCAGCCCCTCCTTTCGTGAGCCCCGGGTGCTTCTCTGTCTATAGGTCTGTCTTCCCGTAGAACAGGCAGCTCATGAGACTCAGAACAGGAACATGCCCTACTCATCCCTGTATCCCCTGCTCTTGGCACAGTAGCTGATGTACAGTAGGCGCTACATACTTGTCCTGAACGAAGGAGTACCTGATGTCAGAACAGGAGTGGGTCTGTGTGAATATGTCTTGGGGGCCAGTCAAGGGCACCTCTGCCTTCATCAGTGGCACTTTCAGAACTTCTCTACAGGAGGGACCTAGGAGTCTAGTTGCAATGGGCTAGCGGAAAGAAGGACCAGGGGTCTAACCCTGAAAGAGGTTGTACAGCACTCCAGATGTTATTGGAAAACCATCATTTGTTCGTATCAGAGGATGGCTTGTGGGGGAAGGGGACGTGCCTGATGGAGACACCGAGGGGCTCCCCCCTCAACAGCCAAGCTCCTCCTCAACCCCTTCACTGGCCTTGGCAGCTTCCAGGGTCACTCTGCTTACCCTGGAGGACGCCCAGGGCCTGAAGAAGGGGCAGAATCTGCCATTGACAGCCATTGTCTCTACCTGAAGACATCCAAAGGGCCAGGAATGGGAAGGCGAGGAGGAATCTGGAGCTGACCTTGGAGATGACTTCTTCAGATGGATGTGTGTCATGGCAGGACTCGTGGGAACCCTGGCTTCTGGTTAGAGAATATTGTGGGGCTGGACTTCTACCTTGAAGGAAGGCTACCTAGGGCTTGGTAAAGGGACCGATGGATAAACAAGGTGCTGGCTGGTCTGTGGGTCAAGCCCAGCTTCTTTTAGCTGACCAATCAGAGGCAAGTCACTTAACCTCCAGGCTTCTGTTATAGCTTATCTGCAAACTAGAGAGAGCGAGAGAGATTCCTGGGCTGCCGACTTCACAGGGCTCAGGGAGCGTCCAACATGAGCGTACTGTATCAGAAAACGTGCTGTAAACTATAAAGTGTTTTACAAATGTGAATGGTTAGTTTTATTCTCATGAGGCCGTTAAAGTGATTAATTACAACAATATTATCAGACGGAACATGGCTTATTAAGCTACAAATGAAACAACTAGGGTTAACTTGGGGAGAGGGCCTGTGAAAATAGACATTAGTCCAGATTCTCAATCACATATGGTTATTAGAATTATTTTTAATTTTATGGCCTAAGAATCCCCTTTTTCTATAAAATTTAATTAACTCAAGGTTCTATTTAAGCAGCAAATCCAATGGAATGAAATACCAATCTATGTTTAATGCCTCTGCATGTTTTTTTCTTGTTTAATCCTTGAGTGGAAGTCATCTGGCAGGAGGAAAGTCTGTAGCTCAAGAATGAAGGTTATTTTAAAAGTTGTGCTTAAGGAGAAAATTAGCCAATAAATTATATTTATGATGTTAGTGAAAGTGTGCCACGGGTTCAACACATTTGAAATGTAAATTGTACGACTTAATTATTAACTTCATTTTAATATTTTCCTACCACTGAAAATAGTCGTGGGCCATTTGCAAAGCTTTGAGTCCCAAGGACCAGGAAGCCCAGAAGCTTCCCTTGAATGGGTTAAATAGAATTACGCCTTTTGTGGGTTTGGGAGAGAGCCTAAGGACTGGCGTCATTTCACCAAATAATATAAACTATTGTTCACATGCTAAAGAAGCCTTCCCGAAAACAAGCAAGTTTTACAATCTATATCTATGGATCGTCCCCACCAGACTGTAAGCTCCCTGCAGGCTGGGACTTGTCATTTCTCATCATTATGTTCCGAGCACCCAGTACAGTGCCTAACACCTCACAGTCCAACGTGTACGGAAAAAAAAAACATATTATGTAGCTGGGAGGGAAGTGAATACGTATAGGGCCCTATTGTGTGCCATGCATCGTTCATTCAATCTGAAAGCTTAAGGGGAAGAGTTGAAAGTGAGTTAACCAGGCTAAGCTACTTGACTTTCAGCGAAAAGAATCTTTTGTGCCTTTTTCACCAGGCTTGCCCAAACTTCAAAATCCTGCTAGTAATATTGTCAATAAATCTGCAAAGGAGGTATTATCTGGACATTATCTCCAATGTCCAGATGAGGGAACAGTGGCCGTGAGGAATTGCAGAGGTTGGCAGTGGGAGAGCTCAGATACATCCCCGGGGATGGGACTTTTCCTGGGCCCAGAGCTCACACATTTGTCAGTAACAGAGAATGTCCCTCTCTTTGTGTGAATCGTGGAGCTCCTGCCTTGCCTGGTTAGAACAGATTTCGAGGGCAGGGGTCCTACCTGGCAGACAGGCAGACTCTCCCTGTCCTTTCGGTTGGGTGGTGTTTTTAGGTTCCCCCAATTAAAAACTATCACTTAAAATCCGAAGACGAGCAGAAAGTATTTTTTTTTTTGCAGTGGGCAGATTTGCACAAAACACATGATTATGTCCTTTAAGTCAGGCCGTTTGATTGCCGACCACAGACTCCCTGCAGACTCTGAAGCTGGAAGTGTATTTAGATTAATTTCTACGTGTGTCTTCAGGGGCTTCTCCCACTGCTCTGGCCGGCCTCGCTCAGACACTGTCGTCTGATGGATGGGGATGTAGTTGATGCAGTGTCTACAGTGATGGAGCCCCTCGGAATGATTAATAGTGTATATATACTGGGTTGTTTTTGATGCCCTTCCTGGTATTAAATGATATGTTTTCTTCTCCTCCGACTACATTTTTTATCTTAAAGATGGATTCTTTCGGGGACTGTCATTTGACTGCCTGCTCTGTATGCAGAAAATTCAAGTCATGGCCCGGGTGACCTTGAGGTGACCTCTGTGAGACTCAATTTATTCATTTGTGAAAATGGGGATGAGGATTCATACCTCTCAGGGTCATTATTATTAGGAGTATTTACTGAGAAGTGGCCATGAAGTGGTGACTTGCTATACTTGATACATGAAAGGCATTTTGTACATGTGGATACAGTCATGAAAAGAAAGCAGATGGTGAGACTGTGTCTTGCCTTTGTCTCCTGGAGAAGAGAAACAGTGTTGGCATTGGATGGTAAATATGTAAAAGTGGCATTATTATTGCCTATGCAAGGTGGCTAAACCCAGATCTGCTTGACTAAGCCCAGATAAACAGCCGGACACACTGAAGCAATAATTGATTCTGGCTACACCCGAGATGTTGTCTTTGGGATCAAGAGGTATCATAATGACCAACTGGGTTTATTGTTTATATAGTCATGATGAAAAAGAAACGTGTGTCCTCAAATCAAATTTTTTTAAAGCAATGCCCACAGCATCCGTTCCCCTTGTGATGACACCATTATCTTTTTTTCTTTTCAGGCTGTGACCCAGTTAGAACTTTTTGGGGACATGTCCACCCCTCCTGATATAACCTCTCCCCCCGTAAGTATGCACTTCCCTCAGAGCCCTGCATCTCTTTCTTTTCCTTCTTCAGTCGCATGGTGACAAAAATATGGGCTTTGGGTAAAAGAGGCTACTGGTGCATTTCAACTTGGACTCTTTCAAGCTGTGTGATTTGGGCAAATTTACTAACAATTCTAAACCTCAATTTCCTCTGCTATTTTTTTTAAAAAAGGGATTATGATACATGCTCTGTTTTGAGAAATAAATGAGACCATGCATCAGCAATTACAGGCTATCACTGGGGTTCTTGCTGTTATGCTGGGCAGTGGAGAGAGACAGGAACGGGATGTGATCCCTGCCTGCAAGGAACACATGGTCTAGCTGGGAATATGGGCAAGAAACTCCACAGGACAGCAGACCCGATGAGGCATTTGTCATCTCCTACCCAGATCCCACACAGTAAAGGAAGCCAGGTGGTCAGCCCGGTAAAGGAAGCATCTTCTCCCCCCGGCCCTTTCTGCCCTCTCCTCTCTCGTTTCCTTCTTTTCTTCCCCTCTCCATCTTCTTTTCATTTCCTCCTCCCTTCCCACCTGCCTGCTGGCTTCGCTGAGCTCATGAAGCTTTGGATCCCCAGCTCTAGTTTCAGCCACAGTATCTCAGTCATTGCTTGCACTGGGGTAGAGATTGCAGGGAGCCCTCACTTGAAAAGGAAAAGGAAAAAAAAAAAGAATGAAAACCGAAGCAAAATAGAATCCAAGTGCTTTGAGAACTGGAGGCATTCAGAGGCAGCCCTGCAGCCACTGCAGAGAAAAATGCCAAACTGGCCCTTCCAGCTCCTCCCCTGCCCGCTCCCCGGAGGTGGGCGGAGAGCAGGCAGGCACAGCTGCACCAGCTGAAGCTGCTGGGAGGGGGCGGCTCCCCCAGGCACCGCACAGTTGCACAAACCCAGGGATGGTGCTATGGGTCATTGACTAGCTGCACCTCACGGAGAAATGGCTGTAACCTCACCACTGAGGACAGATGGCGTGAGAGCCTGCTGCCCATAGCTGCCACCAGGGAATCTAGGCACAGCTGCTCTGCTCCGAACGCCTGGTGCCCAGAGCAGCTGTGAAGGAGGGGACAGCAGCTCCTGTCTCCAGGGAAGCTGGACAGTCTAGAGAGTCTCTCCTCCATCCCAGGGGGAACTGCCGCATGTCTGAACCATGGGGCCATGGAGCTAGAAAGGTCTGGAGAGATTGTCTAACCTTAGCCTCTTCATTTTACAGATGAGCAAACTGAGTTCCAGAGAGGGCATGCGACTCACCCAAGGTCACACCAGAAAAAAGAGAATGACATTGATTGTGTTTTAAAGGGCTTAACGCAGCAGCTCATGGCTGTGTTTCTGGCCCTAAACCCAAGTGCTGTCCAAATGGGTATTTAATAACCCTCAGAACAATGCCTGTGCCTCCTGCAAGCTGCTCGTCTAAAAATGGCCTTGTCTAATTGCCATGGTTTCAGGATTAATTGCTTGCTCCAATCTATTCCAACGGGAAGAAAATAAGCATATTATGGCATCGAATAGGCATACTCTATAGGCAAAAGGCTTCTATAAATGGGTGTGGACCTTTGAAAAAGCTAGTACCCATGTTTTTATCTCAGTAGCCTCACCTTACCCAGTAGTCCATGCAGCAGGCCTTTCTGGAATTCCAGCATGGGCCAGGCTTTAGAGTTTGTAGCTGCTTTTTTTTTTATCATCTTCTTGAGAACATTTGCTTCTTTTTGCAAGTGAAGGTTCAGGCAGGATTCTGGGAGGCACCAGGACCCTCTAAGGGTCTCTATTCTACTTGCTAATCTTTATTTGTTTATTTAGTCAACATCTGTTTATTGGCCATGTATTAAGTGACAGCCTTGAGCTGGGCACGCAGTAGGTCCTGAGTGAGTGTATGTTACTTTGAATTGACCATTTCTGAAGGGTGAAAGATATTATGGGATAATTTGAGGTCCCAAAAACACCCTCAAAGGGTAGGGGCTCAAACTAAATAGTCATGATACTGGCCAGCATTTGCTGAGCACCTACTATGTGCCTCTGTGTGGTAGGTACTAAGTGTTTGAAATGCATGATCTCATTTAAGCTTCTCTGCAGCTCTAGAGATGGGTATTGTTTTTCCCATTTTATAGTCTTTATAACCAGCTCATGGTCTGCCTGCCACAGTGAGTGACCCGGACCGGGGCTTGCTTCTGTAGCACTGCCTGCTGCTTCCCGTCCTGATTAGCACTGAGCCAGGTCTCCCAGGGGCCTCACGCACCCCTGTCCTTCTCTGTCTGACAGACTCCTGCAACTCCAGGTGATGCCTTTATCCCGTCTTCATCTCAGACACTTCCGGCGAGTGCAGACATGTTTGGTTCTGTACCTTTCGGCACTGCTGCTGTACCCTCAGGTAAGTCCTCTTCCACCTTCCTTCTGCCTCCACCCACCAAGAAGGAGAAAGGCTTGACTGAACCACTGCCAGATTATGCCAGACACCTGTGGGAACCACCATTCTGTCCTTGTGACTCCTCAGGTGACATTGAGAAACTGCCATGGGCAGGGGGGTGGTATGTTCACAAAGCTCTGGGATGCTGCAGTCTGGAAATCACTCATGTCTTGCACCTGAAAGGTCAAGACTCCAGGTGTATAGCTTTGGGGAGCTTGGTGCACACACAACCATGCAAATCAGTGCAAATCCTGATTTGTACTGTCCAGCTCAGCCAGATGGAGGGAAGGTGGGGGAGGTGTGAGTCTGTGCTCTGCAGACCTCTAGAGATCTGATGGATAGAAGAGATCTGCCTTATTGGTGGAGGCTTAAAGAAGAGGAGGTTCCCCATGCAAAGGGAAACACCTAGGAGACAGAACAAACTGCTAACAGTGGATTGTAATGGGGCTCTTAGTGATTTAAAGAGCGTTTGTTCTATACTCCAAATATTCTTTAAAAATATATATATATAATGCATACTTCTACAACAGGGTAAAAATATATATAGTAATAGTGTTGCAGGTGCAAATTGGTGGGGTCTGAGGCATCTTGTTTCCATGGCATCAGGCACTCCGTGTAGCTGGCCCACTCTACCTGAACATGGACAAAGGTGGTATTAGTTCTGCCTTTTGCATACATGGCAAAAAGCAAAGTCTTTAAGGCAAAAACATCCTTAAAGACTTTTTTTCTTTAACTACGTATTTGAAATCTGTGGCTTTATCTTTCTTTTTCTACTTTATTTATATAAATGACAGAGTTTGAATATTTCAGAATACAAATTTCTTGCATTCTTCTATAAATAATTACTTTTAATTACACAGCATTAGAAACAAATTCTTGCCACCAAATATAAACCTTGCTGTTACTCAAAGTGAAATTAAAAATTCATACTCTGTTCCAAAGTAGTATGAGCTGAGGGATCATTATGAACTTCTAGAAGCAACAGAGGTTGATAGCCACTGGGTCTGACTTACAGTTGAGAATCTATAGGTAGCCTAGAAATGTCTTTAATTGCTAAGCTTTCCAATCAAATCTGTTTTACCCACCCCTAAAATGGAACAGTGGCAATGAATTTCTCTACCTAAAATGGATATTAAAATGTCCTTGGGAATAGTGTTATTGAATCTGTCATTTTAAATAAGAATAACAGTTTTTCAGAAATGTACCGCCTTCCGTCAGCCTTGTATCCAGAATAACCATGCTTTGTCCCCACTATCTGACGGCACCAAACTTACTCATTTTTAGGCATGTTCATTCCACAAATATCCACTCAGTACTCAACTATGGGCCAGGTCCTATTCTAGGTGTCTGGGGTGTGTCAGTGAATACCAAAGACACAGACCCCTGGCTACAGAGAGCTTACTTTCTGTTGGGGAGATGGACAGCAACATAAAAATAAGTACCTTAACATAATCCTAGAAAATGATCAGTGGTATGGACAGAAGGAAATGTGGAGCAGGGCAGGTGTGAATGGAGGTTGTGGTCAGGTGGAGTGTGATGTGAGCCAGGAGGGCATCTGGATCAAGGGTACTCCAGGTGGAGAAATGGCCCGGCCCCTCCCCCATCCCCTTCTCTGAGTCAGAGAGGCTGGATGCAATTCTGGCTCTAATATTTTTTTTTTTTTTTTTTTTTTTTTTGGT